>NC_056749.1:799480199-799490199 GCF_019279795.1 Protopterus annectens | reverse complement strand
TTTGATAGGTGTTCTAATCCCAGACAGGCCAACTGTGAGTGTCTGCCTGAGAAAGAAACAATGTTTTTTAGAGTATGCACACTCTATACAATTCACATAACCACCTTTGGCAATCCTGCTGATGTCACCCACCTAGAAATACACCTCCAGCGGACTTCTGTAACCCAGTAATTTCTGTAGTGTGTGCTGTAACTGTGTAATGCTGTAGTGTGATAAACTAGTTAGGTAGGGGTTCTGTTCCAAGACAGGTCAACTGTGTGTGTGTGTCTGTCTGCCTGAGAATGGAACAATGCTTTTTAGAGTATGCACACTCTTTACAATTCACATAACCACCTTTGGCAATCCTGCTGATGTCACCCACCTAGTAATACACCTCTGGGAGTGCTGCAACCCAATAATCTCCATAGCACGTGCTGTAACTGCGTAATGCTGTAGTGTGATAAACTAGTTAGGTAGGGGTTCTATTCCAAGACATGGCAGGTGTGTGTGTGTGTGTGTGTGTTTGACAGTCAGAGCCTGTGTGGAGGTCGCTGTGAGTGTCCAACCACTGGACATGTTGGGGAGCAGATTTTGTAGTTTTCCTATATGGTGTCCATATTATATGTCACAATGTCCACCTCATGAGGAGTACAGATGTCAATCAGCCAAGGGACTGTGTTGGCAAGCCATACCCCTACATCTGGCAAAAGGCCTGGTGAACAAAGTATGCAACCCTACTATTACCTGGAATACGTTCTGAACCCATGTGTCATACACAAACACACTTTCCAAGAATATCCCGCTATGTTGCTAGTACCCTGCACATTGATGACAGATAGTAGGCATGGTGTGATTGCAGTGGGCTGCAGGGGGCATGGCACCCTGTCCAGCAGTACAATAGGCACATAATTGCGGACAATGTGCCTTCACTATGTTCCTCACTGGATGCCTGCAACATATGTGGTGCCATCAAATGTGATCCACAGAAGCCATACAATGCCTTACACACATGCCCTGTATGGACAGATGCCACTGACACCAGGGAATACCTGTATCATGCTATCAATGCAGGTGCAGGGTCAACCTGCTGTCTATAAGCAGGTCCTGCCACACCAGGCTAGTATTGGCATATCTGAGGATAACAGTCTGTGTACACAACATGTGCCAGCCAAACCAGGTACACTTGTACATGTCATTGTACATTATTGTGGGATGTGCACATCCCAGGAAATGTCCATGTCAAGAACTATCAAACACAGACATGGCATGCATTGCAAAGCAATGGCCATACACAATGGTAACCAGGATGGCAGGACAGTTCATACAATACACATCTGTGTTGGACATTGCAGACACTACACCCCTGTACCACACTGCACACCATGTTTGGGTGGCGTGATGCCAAGGATTACCACTCACCCAGCCTTGTACAGCCATCTTGCACAGCCAACCACTACACACCCATGAAGCAATGCACACATGCATGTCAGTACTGGTGCCTTGTGTCTGTGTGTGGGGTATGATGCTCCCAACCACAGTCACACCCAGTATAACTCCCATTGGCATAACAACTGATGTCAGACACATTCATATGCCCTATCCCATAGAACCTCCGGATACCCCCTGTGGTGCATGCAGTATCTGTGCATTACTGCAGTGTGGCAAACTAAGTAGTTAGGAAGTGTATTTGTGGGCCTGGCAAAGTGTGGCAATTTGTCTGAGTCTGTTAGAGACCATGGTTGTGCTGACAATGACATCTGTCCATGTGGACAGCCATGTGTGCTACACCTAATGTATGTCTACTATATCTCTGTTGCAGATGTCGCTCACCAGCACACATATATGTTCTTACAGCACACCAACATATCAGCTTTGTGGCACAAGGAGTAACTGCATGCACTTGTAATAGTAATGGCTAGTCAGTCTGGGTGTGAACCCCTGTACTGGTAGGTGTGTGACAGACAATGCTTAGGTTTTAGTCTCCAAGCCCTTCTCTGATGTACTTTGCCTCTGTCTGTCCCTCCCACACACTCTCTGATGGATGTGGAGCTGTACACCTGCTCAGCAGCAGCTTGTGTTTTGTAAGAGATGGTCATGATTGGGTGATGGCCTCTACACCTATTGAAGTCCTCCTCTAGCTGATTGCATGTGGAACAGCTGTGGTGATGTTGCCATAGCCAATCCATGGAAACACAGTACAATATCTAGGAACATCATGTTGGTGTTTGCCCATGACAGTTGCTGTGAGTGGAAACTGGATCTGGTGTTTGGTAAACGGAATCACAGATTATATCTGGATATTCCTCAAACAACATACACAGTGGAAAATAGCCAAAAGACAGGAGGGTGATGTGCCAGACATGACGAAAGCATGTAAATATAGCTATGCTTCATTGAGACTACTGCCAGTTTAACAAGTTGTGTGTGGTAATGGCTATTCTGCATGTTTTAAAACTGACAAGACAGTGCTCTGTTTGTGAGGCAACTCCCATCTGTAGGGCCATCTGTGGACTGGTCAGTGTGTGGAACCATTTGTTTCCTGTGTTATCACTGAACACACATCTGTGAACTGCAGAAGCATAGTGTGAGGATTCCAGTCAGTACATGGTGATAGTGATGAGAGTTACTGCCATCGCATCCCTGACTGGACATATGTCACATGAAACAGTGATATGACAGTCACTGTCTGAGGTTCTCAGTGACATGCTAATAATGGGCCACTGTTCATAGCTGCAGTCACAAGTCTTCTACACTTTGTACAGATGTCATGCAGTATATATGCATGTGTTGTGCTCCCTCTGCAAATATATACCATCTGTTGTGTTGGGTTGATGGTCATATCTATGCATGCTGTTATAAGTAATCCTGAATGCTGTTGACTATTACTGAGCCATATCTGTGTTAAAACTGAACACCATAGGCTGTATGGGTTTGGAGGTCCCGGCAGAACCTCCTGTCCCACTTCAGCTGGCCATGGCACTGGGCACCAGCACATCTGGGACCCAACCTTGGACCTCCACCTCTGTTGGCTCTGCACCACCTTCTGGTGGAACCTCCACTGAAGATAGGGCTTGTCCCCCCTGGGAGCAGGTCCAGACAGGAACTTGTCCGCTGTCGTACAGTCCCAGACTTGGTGCATAGGGGGCTCAATAAGGGGTTTTGAGGCCAGATATGACAGCTCGAAGGCAAAGTGTCACATTTACAGGGTGAGCCTGCCCCTCTAGACAGCCCCCAGCACAGCCACCTTTGCGGCTGTTTTGGTGCAGTGGTGGCTGCCCATGGCTGGAGACCTCTGTCCCACTATTTCCATCTGGGGGGTCATTGGCTTGTGGCTGCCAAACATCCCTCCCCATCCAAGGTGTATCCCCCCCACATGTGTCATATACCGACCCTGTATGCTGTCTTGTCTGTCATCCTACCCAACTTATCCTCCACGAGCATACATACTCTCCTTCCCCCACATCCCTCTCTCACTCTACGGAAACAAAAGGCCAATCAGTTCCTAGAACAACATTTGCCCCATACATAGCTGTCCATTTCACACACGTGTCCACTGGACACATGTAACCTTTTTAATATGCATCACAACATACTCCAGTTGTCCTCACCCCTGTCTCTCAGGCACACGATCCTGGTATGCACATGACTCCTAAAGGTTCCAAGTACACATGATACAGACAACCCCATTGTACACACACCACTACTGGTCCCTCTATGGTTACCCCATTTACCTTTTTCATGATGATGATGTTGCACACAGGACCTTGCAAGAGTACTGTTCTCACATAATGATTGGACAGGAACTGTTGTGTTAATGTAAATAAAATTCACAGAGTGATGTATCTGGCCAATGTACAAATGTTTGTGTGTATTAATGACACATGTCTGTCTGAGGGAGTCTTGATATTACACAGGACAACACCACTACATAATACAGGCATTGCTGGTGTTTCCCTTTTCATTCCTTTGTAATGCTTTGTTGTCACATGGGATGTTCTTGATATATATATATATATATATATATATATATATATATATATATGGACATAAACACACACACATACATCTACATGATGGAATACACTTCCTATACTGTTGAATGACTATGCTGGATGATATGTTTGTGATAACATCCGATGTCTGTATATCTGCCATGGCTTAGTAGTAAATCACATTAGCTGTGTGTGCAGGGTCCTGGTTTCGAGCCTTGCAGAGGCCATTTATTTTGTTGCTGGGCAGAACAAGGCCGTTGGATACGGAGTGATTAAGGCACATTAAAGCAGTTGTGAGCAGGTGTGCATGGGTTTGCTTGGAGCTAAGCAACGCTAACCTCCGGTTACAGTTTCTTACACTCAGTTAGCCTCTACATTGCTTCACCAGTGTAATACTCGCATACCGGCAGCCAAACAGGCTTACACCCGCTTGCTCCCGCACTTGCAAATGCACTGAATTTGGTGTTTGCATCTGAGACACACACCACTGGGTGGGAGTGAGGACTACGATATTACCTTGTGATGCCTATTATATTGGATTACATGCCTACAGTATCGGGAATGGCTGCCCATTAGGCGAAAGCATGCCGTTCTACTGTACGGAATCCGCGGCCTGTCCAGAGTTTGATTCATATTATTGGTGTGTTCCTCTTAAAATCTGCACCTGTCTGACTAATACATGGGAACTGACACTCTTCAATACAAACAAGTAATTGGGTTTTGGAACCCACATCCTTCAGCCGAGTCATGCTACTACATACCTAATATTCTATCATCTTTCTAAGGTTGTAAGTGGAATATGTGCTTTCTGTCCCTATCAGACCTCTCAAATGATTGGGGACAATTATCACCTGAATCAGGGACACGTCATAACAACATCAGGGACACATTTAAAATATTAGTGCTATTAACCTGACACATTGACAGACTCAGAGCATATGAATTCAAACACATTTTCTGAGGTAAATGATGTTTATAACTCTTAATTGTTAACATTATTCATTACGTGTAATTCACCACCTTTCCTCCAAAAGTCACTATTTTTAGGAGGGATTAAGTGGGACAGAGTTAGAATTTGAGTCAAAATCAGGGACGTCCCTGGAAATTGGGGACAGTTCAGAGGTATGGTCCCTATTTGTTCTCCCAATGGTTTATGTCCTGTCCAGTGGATTTGTTCTTAGGGGTTGAGAGGTATGGGCATAAGCTATGCCCATTTCAGAATATTAATTACATCCCCGGGGCGGTCCTAATACGACTGCACCAGCCAACACCTGCACGCTTAGGCCCATAATTGCATACCCATAGTCGCCCCACCTGCCCCTCTTCTACAGCACTCATCCTTATTGTGGGTGCAGGTGGGGTATAAACACACCACTACAAACTGCCCACTCTCCGCGTGTTGGGACACATGTCATATGTTGTGTTGACCCATGGGTTATCAGGCTTGCACAACCTACTGGTCTGTGTACGTCTACAGCCTGGTTTGATGAATCATTACTGGGACTGACTACGATGATCGTTAATTTCTGGGAGTCCCAAAAGGGACATCGATGTCTGTGTTGCAAGATTAGACCTGGCAGGTCTCTCCCACTGGTAGTATCCTGCTGGTGGTCCGGGAAGCAGTGGTGTGTTTACTTTTATTGTGTATCTGTATGTCTCACCAGCCTAGCTGGGGTGGGTTGATGCTACGTGTTACACGTTTGTTTATTGGACCCCTCGCACACATATGCACGGCCTGTGAACATATGTAATTCATAACTGCTGAATCATATCCTAGCTATATACATGTGTATATTTACAGTCACATATATATATATATATATATATATATATTACTATATAGAGATATATCTGTATATGCATGCATACATGTATATATTTATATATTGCTGTCTATATATATATATATATATATATATATATATATATATATTTATCTAACAACATATGGGTCTATGGGTGTCCTGCATATGTATATATCTATATGTGGGCATGTATAGGTATTCTGCCTCTGTATGTATACATTTGTACTATGGAGAGGGAGAGGTTTATCTGTATGTCACTATGGGTAGATATACACACACATACCTCTACATATATCCATCTACATCTGGTTATTCCATTCCTTGCCATATAGATTACACTTTGTTGCAGTGGAACTCGTAGTGGGTGTGGCTGCTCATTGGATGACGCCTCTGCCCGATGAACACATTTGCTTACATCCCTGGGGCTGTCCATATAGGCCCACACCAGCCAACACCTGCACACTTGGACCCATAATTAACTACTCATAGTTCCCCCACCCGCACCTCCTCTACAGCACCCATCCTTACTCTGGGTCATGGTCGGTTCTGAACACACCACTACATGCTGCCTACTCTCCACTTCATGGGACCCATGTCATATAATTGTCTCGACCCATGGGTCATCAGGCTTTCCCACCCTTGTATTCTGGGTATGTATACACCCCAGCCAGAATGTTCGTTGTATCACCTTCTTTTGGTCTTGTCAATTTTTGGGGTGTCCCACAAGGGATGCTCCTGTCTGTGTTCCAAAATTAGATATCATGGGTGCACTGTGTACCCCCCCGGTTGTATCCTGCCTGTGGTCTGGGGAGCAGTGGACTATTTACATTGTTTGCGGGTTTGTGTGTATGTTTCCAGTGTCCGTCTGGGGGGGGTGGAAGTTCATGCTATGTGTTTCATGTTTCTTGCTTGGTCCCCTCACTTCCATTGGCATAGCCTGTGAACATATGTCATTCTTGTGTGCTGTTTCCTATCATAGCTGTATATCTGTGTATATCTATGCACACACACACACACACACACACACACACACACACACACACACACACACACACACACACACACACACACACACACACACACACACACACACACACACACACACACACACACACACACACACACACACACACACACACACACACACACATATATATATATATATATATAAATGTGTGTGTGTGTGTGTGTGTGTGTGTGTGTGTGTGTCTGTAATGCATACCCTGCGCAAACGCACTTACATGCACTTACTGGTATTTATATATGGTTAAACCTGCTTACTAGTGCCTTATTCATTATGACACTGATACTTCACTCCAGTTCACTTTTATTTGCTATTTTGCAGGTTATACAGCGGACAGATGTTGAAATATGTTCATGTACAGATTACCGATGATAAATGGTATGTGATGTAGTGGTATTCAGAACGGGAATGTCTGTTCATTAGGTGGTTGCTCTAACCAATACACTATTGCTGTGCTGCTTCATTTGCATATATACCCATATACCCATGGCTCCTGGTTCCCCGAACACCGACCCCAATGTCTCCCTAACAATGCAGTCATCCATTCTCCAGTTGGAGTTGCGGTGTATCCACACCACTACACATTAGCCACTCCCTAATCCTGTAGATCCATCTCATTGGTTGACTCACTCCTTGTATCCTCAGAACTCCAAAACATTTAGTCCACAAACATTGGTGATATGAGTGACCAAAAGGACACTTTTCACAATTTTTGGGTTGTCCCACATGGGACACGCATGTCTTTATGTCAAGATTAGACTCTATACTTCATTACATCCTTACTCCCGTTAACAAGACACTACAATAAATTAATAAGTATGACTATGTGGTAATGCACACGTTACACATGAGAGCCTAATTATGTATGTGTTCGGTGTATTTCTTTTACAAATAGTCCGGTTTAGTAATTGGCGTTGCCGTATCAGGCAGATCACAGGAATGATTCCATGTGTGAGAAAGTCCCTATATTTGATTTTTTCAGCACAGCACTGACTTCGGACATTGTACACACTTCTGTGTTTTAGCAGATTCGTCCCTTCCCTCTTATGTACAACCTATTATTCTATCTACTGTCGAGGTTTGTAAGGGCACATTCATGTTATTTATGTCTGCAAATGGAATGAATGTTTTACAGAGAATGTACTTCTACATATAGATGTTTGCTTGTGTGTATGCATATATACTTATAAAGAACTCGCTGACTTCCACGAGGCGGTCCAATTAGAACCAGCCGATCCAACCCTGGTACACCTGGATCCATAATTTCATACCCATAGTTCCTCCACCCCACCCAAGTTCAACATACTCGCATACCATCCATTGTCTAGTTGCTATCGCAGCCATGACACAACTCCATACATTGCCCTCTCCTGAGCATTAGGGGCCCTACACGTATGTTGTCCCAACCCATGTATTCTCAGGCTCTCCCACCATTTAGTCCTTAAACATACCTGCCCTTGCTTGTGTAATGGTCAGATGGCCAAATAGCCTATCAATTTTTGGGTAGTCCCACCAGGGACTACCCTCTGAGTGTAAAGTAGACTTTGCAGATCAACAATGTTACTCCCACTGGTAATATCCTGCATGTGGTGTGAGTAGCAGTGCTTTGCTCACTCTTGCCCAGCTTGATATGACATACGCTGACAGTGCTATATACGACTGGGGTAGCTGTTGATTCCCTTCTCATTCCTTTTGTATGCTTTATTGTCACATCATTCTTTCTTCACATTATATATATATATATATATATATATATATATATATATATATATATATATATTATATTATGTTATATATCTGTACATACTTATATACATTTCCTATGCTGGGCACTGCTTAGACTCACGCAAACACACTCAGACTTGCTTACTGGTACTTATATATGTTTACTGCTGCTTATTTGTGCTTACACCTGCTTACTAGTGCCTTAGTCATTATGACAGTGTCTCATGTGATACTCTTATGTCGGTTTTATAGCAAAACAACATTCATTGCACATGGAAAATGATATGTGCTATTGTTGGGCTCGAACTGTGAATGCCTCTTTGTTAGTCGGATACTCTAAACACTGCACTATTGATGTTTACATTGATTCCGCATGTTTTTCTCTATTTGAATGATTTTGATGTGTAAGCTATGCTCAGCAGAGGGCAGCGATGTGCAAACACTCTAATCTTTGCTTACACCTTCGATATTGCAGCAATTCAAATGTATAATAGAGACACGGGGAATCTAATTGTGAAAGTTCTAGGAATGGGGCTCAACATTCCATTACGTGCTTGTGTGTTTACTACCTCGATTTTATTTCACTGTTTGTGGACACTCTTGTATGCTTAGCATACATGTTGGTATCCACGGACACAGAATTCCTGACTTACTATTAGAGACCGGCTCTACTAGTAAGCATAGTAGGTTGTGCAACTGTCGGGTCATGTTTACACCTCCGTAGAGCAATTGTACATGCCCCTGCACTCACACACATTTCCTGTGCATGTTGAGGGTGTGGCGGCTTGCCCTCATACATATTCATATGGCACTGCTGCACCATCTGTAGTGAGGATGCTCAGCACAAGGCTAAAACCGTCCTTGCACCGAGCTTCTTGAATCCTGGTGTATATCTATACATGATCTGTATCTGTATCTATATCTAAATCTGTATCTGTATGCATATCTATATTTATATCTGTATCTATATCTATATCGATCTGTATCTGTGGGAAGGCAGCCCATGCCAGCAGAGCTGCCTCTCCCCCAGGTAACCTGTTTAACCTACAAATACTTGTTGCCATTGTTTGCCATGGAAACACCCAGTGAATATCCACACAGGCAGTCTCTAACTGCACAGCCCCATTGTCCCTCACCCTCTGTCTAACCCCCTCAGTAGGGACCTACCACACACTCTTCACCTATTTAGCCACATCAATGTCTGTTGGCTATATACTACAGCTCAATTCATGCAAATGTGTGTACAAACGATTGTTCAGGTTACCACTGGAGTATCCCAGTTGTCATACCTTAGCATTAATATCTACTAAATTCCAGTCACTGTACAATAATGTTCTGAGGTGTGCATTCAAGGTAGCCTAATGTTTCTCACTGGCAGCCTATGTGCGTGTTATGGCCCTCTTCCCAGCATTGCTTAAACACCCCAGAGGAGATAAATAAAAATATACAGCTAAAATCCTAATGTCGGGATAGCA
>NC_056749.1:799465199-799475199 GCF_019279795.1 Protopterus annectens | reverse complement strand
ACAACAGGTGCAAATGTGTGTGTTGAACTGTATGTGATATATAAAGCCCATACCTGACAACCGTCCAGAGTTTTGCAGACTGACCACATGTCTGCCTCATATTTGTAGTCAATGGCTCATACAGTTGTGTGTTGTCTGACACATTACTGGCAACCCATTAAAGACTGAAGTCATAACATATTAGCATACATTTGATTGTCAGATGTCATATCCTGCAGAGTAGACCTGTGAATGCAACACAGTCTTTGCTGGCAGCTAAGTGTGTTTCAGCTAGATTCATAAAGTGACAGTATTTCCTGGCCTTTGCCCACCACTGATTTGTGCCTTTGTTTAGATGTCTTGCTATAACAGGAGCTAGGTGTCTTACCATAAAACCCATATCAATGCAAGCTTACCCTGTCTTGTAGGATGCTGATATTTGTGCAGTCACTGACACCTGGTTTGTAGCTGTGGAGAGCACACCAACCTTGCCAGGTCACTCATCTCACCATACATTTAGACCCCAAATGGAGGCCTGTAAAGCCACAGGAGGTGGAGTGTTGAACATTAGCATACAAATACACACCCCCAGGCTGGCCAAACAGTATGATGCACTGGTGACATCCTGAGTGCAGTTAACAGTTGACAAAACACCTACTCATATCATAGCTAGCTACAGGCCTCAAACCATGACTATGGACACCCATCACACCTATTGGGACCTGCTGGAATCTGTCAAGATTCAATCATCTAACCTGCTCCTGGATAACTTCAAATACCCAACCATAGTGTCTATGAGCTATTCTACCTGAACATGAACACACATGGATTCCTCAGCTTTGTCAATGGCAATGCAGTGGATCAGCCAGTCAACACTCCTACAACAGGTGGAAATATCCTG
Organism: Protopterus annectens; assembly: GCF_019279795.1. Taxonomy (NCBI): domain Eukaryota; kingdom Metazoa; phylum Chordata; order Ceratodontiformes; family Protopteridae; genus Protopterus; species Protopterus annectens. The sequence continues at coordinate 799,474,319 of NC_056749.1, read as the reverse complement.
TACCTGGTCCTAACCAACATGAGTAGCTAATGTGGCACTCCTACAGTGCCATCCTCTTTGGTAATATCTGACCACATAGTCATCACTGTTCAGGTCACCATCTCCCCTGCCCCTCTTTACAGTGTCAGACAGAATGAACTGTACACAAATGACTATAAATCCCCTCAGAGCAGATAGAAGTAGCTGTACAGCCAACGTCCCATTTGTTGGAACTAGCAGCAGTATCCAGGCCCACACCACAATACTATGTGGGCACCTACATAGCTGTATGGACTCAGCAGCACCTGACAGGACAACATCATCTCCTTCAAGGTAGGGTAAACACCTGTGGTGCACAGCAGTGATACACAAATACCATAATAGGTGGAAACAATTGCTGGATGGGCCAAGAAGGAACAGGTGCCTCAGTGGAAGCAATGCCACCTTGGTCTGCACAAGCAAATAAGGGCACAGGTGATGTACCCTAAGGCTGTCTTTGAGTGCAAATTGGACAAATCCACCAAGGCAAATCACTAGGTCTTCCACACATGCATCTGCAATTCCAGAGGCAGCACACAAATCTGCTCTGTAGTGGTGGTCAATAACACCACATACACATATGGCATAGATATAGACAACCGGCTGCAGACAGGTGAAGGGTAAACATCACCCTCCTATCCCCCATTGGTACACATGTGCATGTACAGTACCTGCCCCCCCCCCCCTCATCATCATCAGGAAGCAGGTCTGTAATGCCCTCTCAAATTCAACACAAAGAAGTCTCCATAGGCCTGATACCATTCCTGGCTGCATCATAGATGAACACAGGCATGGACTCTCAGATCCGTACTGCACTGTAGTCAAGCACGGCCTGAGCACCAGTGTAGTCCCATCTGCACAAAGGACATTCACTGTCATCCCTATACACAAAGGTGGAGCAATCCACTGACCCAGCCAATATTATGCACATCAGTCTAACTAGCCTGCTCTGCAAGGGCATGGAAGGCAATATCAAGGACATTATGAACAGGGACATCGGCAACATCAAAATGTCTGGGCCCACACACCATGGTATTGTCAAAGGGAGATGAGGCCTGTTAAACCTGGTTGACCTCTCTGAAGTGGTCAGCAAACACAGGGATGAGAGGAAGATGGTGAACAATGCCTACCTATACCTAGCCCAATTCTCTCACACTAATCCCCAGGTGGACAGGATACATACGCCTGCACAGCTAGGCACCAACCTGTAGGTTACCAGATGGGTGGCTAACTGGTCCAATGATAGTACCCACTCAGTCAAAGTAGTGGAATCCACCTCTAGTAGCAGATTCATCCACAAAGGTGTACCCCAAGGATCAGTCTGTGGGCCTCTACTGTTTGAGATAAACTTATCTGAGGTACAGGACAAAAGCAGTGGTCTGTGGCTGACCAGGTGTACAGATGCTTACAAGCTGGTCACTGTCTTACATTCCCTTACTAATGTGAGCATCCCACAAGAGGCATTCACACAATTACTGTCTGGTGCAAGAAGCATTACCACAGACTGAATGTCAGGACAGGAATCATTTCTCCTGCTGTGGCAGATGTCATCCACACTAAGAATAACAGTAATAATGTACTGAGCATGCAATTAGGTGTGGGGCGACTTGTGCACTGAGGCTGGTAGCAACCTGAGAGTTTCCCACCATGTGGGCACCACTGTACGGAAGGTCATCTACATGGCCCACCTCACAAATATGGGTATGTCATAGGTAGGCCATAGGTAGATGTAAAGTGAGGGCAGACCTCTAGAGTATTGAACAGTACTGTTGTGACAAATAGAAGCCTTTGCATTTGTTAATGGACTTTCTCCACCCACCCCTCATCTGCATCACTAAGTATTATTCATATACTACGGGTATGTTTTTACAAAACCTAATAATTAATTAGTTGCATGTTAACATACCTTGTTCATATACCATTGCTGGCGGCCTGTTGTCGTCATTGTTACTGGCATGATCTTACAGTGCTTACTGTTGTTCCATTTATGCATGTGCTCTGTTTGCTATGCAACTATTTCACATCTGTTGTTTTGCGTTAATTGGAACACACATGCATGCTGTTAAAACTAATATGGAAAAGTTTTGTTCATGACTAACCAATATATTCTGGAAAACCATAGCACATTTGGGAAGGCCGATCCCAGTGGATCCACCTGTCCCACCCCATCTGGTAATGGCACTGGGCCCCAGCACATCTGGGACCCACCCTGGAACTTCATCTTCTGCAGGCCCTGCACCCCCTGGGTGTGGGTGTGGAACTGAGCCCATCATCTGCCATCAGTTCTGGGGTACGGTGTACAGTGTCATCCGCTCATAGTTGGGTGGCCAGCTGCACCAGATCAAGGGCTGCCTGGCGCACCTTGAGGAGTAGGCTACCCCTCCTGTCCAGCCCACAGCACAGCCACCATCGGGGCTGTGAAGGTGCAGTAGTGACTGCCTGCAGGTGGGGATGTCAGTCAATCTGTACCTATATGGGGGCTCATGGGCCTCTGATTCCCAACCACCCTCCATGTCCAAGGTGTTTACCCCCCCCACATGTATCATAAACCACCCCTGTCTGCTATCTTTTCTGTCTTGTCTGTCTCCCTACCCAACCTACCTTCCCAAATGTACCTACAATCCTTCCCCACCATCCCAGTCTCATCTTAACAAAAAAAGGCATTTGTCCCAAAAAAAAATATCGCCCCATACATAGCTGTCCATTTCGCAGAAGTGTCCATTGGACATGTAATCCAGTCCAGTTGGCTTGACAGCACATTTCTGTTGTCCTCACCCCTCTCTCTGGGGTTTGAGTCTCCAAATTCACCTCCAAATTCCGAACAAATGCACAGCTGTTGCTGTAAAAGAAATGGACAGCTATGGACCTTCCCTACACCCGTCCTGCACATCCCTAGCTACCTTTCAAATTGTTTTTCCCTCTGTGTGCCACTTCTTCACTACTTTCCTATCACTCCTTTTTCTTTTCCTTTAAAGAAATTAGCGTGGGTATAAGCAGGAGTAAGTGAGTTTGTGAGATGCTAAGTGAAGCAAAAAATTATTAAGCATCTCTACGACTAACCGTATCTCGGCATCACTTAATGCCATGCAAACCCATGCAAACCCACTTAAAGCTGCTTAAAACTGCTTTAATCACTCTGTCTCCATTAGCCACTGTTTTGCCTAGCAACAAAATAATCAGCCCCACCATGTCTCGAACCAAGTACCCTGTACACTATATATATGTACATAACATGTAGTGCAGTCATACCTCAGAACCATACCTCACAACCTGTCAGTGCAAAAAATCTGGACAAAGACTGACAAAATGGGGGGACAAAGGGCCAAAACTAGGGACGTATTTTAAAAGTACTCTTATACAGTGCATATAAAAAGTGAACACACCCCTGTTAAAATGCCAGGTATGTATGATATACAAAAATGAGACCACAATAAAACATTTCACAACTCTTCCCATCTTTAACGTGAGCTATAATCTGCACAATTCAATTGAAAAAGAAACAAATCTGTTAGGGGAACAAGTACAGAAAATAAAACATGTACAATAAGCTTGATGCATAAGTGTGCACAGCCTGAAGCTAATACTTTGTTGAAGCAGGTTTTGATTTAATTACAGCATTACGTCTTCTTGGGTACACACCTGCCATCAATTACAGAGACTCTTTGATTAACACAAATAATGGTCAGATGTCCTACTAGGCTTTTCCTGACATTTACTCTGTTGTCTGCTATAGCAACAGCCATGGTTCACAGAGAGCTTACAAAGCTTCAAAGGGATCTAATTATTGAAAGGTATCATCCCAAGAAGGGTACAAAAACATTTCCACAGCATTGCATATGCCATGGAACATGGTGAAGACAGCCATCAAAAGGTGGAGAAAATATGGGACAACAGTGACATTACAAAAAAGTGGACGTCCCTCCAAATTTGATGAAAAGGCAAGACCAAAATGGGTCAGGGAGGCTGCCAGGAGACCTACAGCAACACTAAAGGAGTTGCAAGAATCTCTGGCAAGTACTGGTTGTGTACTACATGTGACAACAATCTCTCGTATTCTCCATATGTCTTGCCTATGGGGTAGGGTTAGAAGATGGAAGCCTTTTCTCACACAGAGCAACATCCAGGCCTGGCTAAATTCTGAAAAGCAATACATCAAGTCTCCCAAAAGCATGTGGAAAAATGTGTTATGCTCTAATGAGACCAAGATTGAATTTTTTTGCCACAATTCCAAAAGGTTTGTTTGGTGCAATAACAACACTGCGCATCACCAAAAGAAACCCTCCCCATGGTGAAGCATGGTGATGGCAGTGTCCTGCTTTGGGGTTGATGTTCATAAGCTGGAATTGGGACTTTAGGCAAGGTGGAGGAGATTATGAACAGTTTCAAATACCAGTCCTTTTGGGCCAAAAAACTTCAGGTGTCTACTAGATAGCTGTAGATGGAGAGGAGTTTCACCTTTCCACATGACAATGTTCCAAACCATACATCCAAATCAACAAAAGAATGGCTTCACCTGAAGACCTTCAACATTTAGGAATGACCCAGCCAGCACCCACACCTACATCCAATAGAAAATCTGTGGAGTGACCTGAAGAGATGTCCTCACAATCTGACAGATTTGGAGGGCTTTTGCAAGGGACAGTGTGCAAATATTGCCAAGTCAAGATGTGCCATGCTGATAGACTCCTTCCCAAGAGGACTGAATGCTGTAATTAAATCCAAAGGTGCTTTAACAAAGTATTAGTTTAAGGGTATGCACACTCATGCAACTATATCTTACTCCTAACTCATGTGTATGTTCTTCAATTGGATTGCACAGATTATAGATCACATTAAAAGTGGGAAAAGTTATGACATGATTTCTGTGGTCTCATGTTACATATCATAAAAACCTGGCATGTTAACAGGGATGTGTACACTTATTATATCCACTGTAAGCTTAGAAATTTGTTAAAGTAACTGGATTTGTTTTAACTTACATTTACTACAGGTTTTGAAGTTTGCATCTCAAATAATGTCATTAATTAGTGAAACCAATCCTCAGATCATCCCAGTAATGTGTCAGACAAACACAGGATTTATGAGGAACAGACCAAAAGTATGAGCAGCACAGCTAGACATTCAGTGAAACTCTATACAGTTAAGAGGTATGTTCTGTTGGAGTTGACACTGTGCCATACGGGTGAACAGCAATAATGTGTACATGGGTGCATTGTGTGCTAGGTGAAGGTTCATCACCTACTAACACTACTCACGTATTCCAGAGGTGCATATTAGTAGTACCGTTAAGTGGAAAAGGCTGCACTACATGGTGTTGAGGGCCTGTCCAGAGTGTGTATGTTGTGGTCTGACTGTCCTGAATGTTACCAGTTGTCTATTGTGAGGTCTGTGTAATGCTTTTTTGCCACCTCACCTATATGTGTCTGTGTGTGTGTGTGTGTGTGTGTGTGTGTGTGTGTGTGTGTGTGTGTGTGTGTGTATGTGTGTGTCCATGTGTGCATGCGTGTGTATGTGTATGTGTGTGTGTGTGTGTGTGTGTGTGTGTGTGAGTGTGTGTGTGTGTGTGTGTGTGTGTGTGTGAGTGTGTTTGTGTGCATGTGTGTGTGTACCAGCAAACCTTATAGTGCAGGTATTAATTTACATATGTTGTCTTCCCCTCACAGGTGGACATGGTGGTTGTGGTCCCTCCTGCTCAGAATCTGATGTCAGTATCTCTGCAGACTCTGACAATGATGTGGTTCTAGTGAGGCACAGGTGGGGTTGTCAGGGGCTGAATCTGTGCCATAGGTTGGCATCCCACAGTTGTCCGCAAAGTCCCTGCACACAGTCACAATGACCACACATACCCCATCCCCAGCAGCCACAGATAATGGACAGTTGCAGGTGGCATGGAACAGGCTAGTGTGGTGACTATGGCAAGAGTGATTGTAGACACTAGCCATAGCCAGAGTCTAGGTGAGATCCCACACAGGTGGATGGACAGGGGAGTGCAAAGGAGGATCACTGCCTGACAAGCCGCTGTCACAAGTGCCATAGCAGGTGTCAGCAGATGCATGTTTTGGGCTGTAATGGATGCCCAGGCATGTAGTGAAATCAACACCAGACAAATACTCCATGTCTTGGATGCAACTGTTCCTGGCTTACGTGATGACATAAATGACCTTGTTGAGGCCACATGTCAAAATACTGATGTCATGAATAAATGGTGGGGTGAGAACTTGGCAGCCCTCAACTGTGGAATGTCTGTCCTGCAATGTGCAGTGGGGGATGGGCATCAGCCATGTGGATGTAGGTCAGCATCAAGATCAGCTGGTAGTCTATGTGGCCATGCACCTTCACACTCCCATAGTGGCAGTACTACCAGCACTACCGAAGGGCGGGTGCTGTCCATACCACAATGGAGAAGGCCTTGGGCACGTGGTCCTAGCCAGTCCCATCAGGGACATGAATCCAGCAGACAGCAGTCACCATCGGGGAGTAGTACTGCATCTGGCCTTGGGCCTGGTGGTGCCAGTGAGACCCCCTGGCAGGACTAGTTCACATGTCTGTGGCCGTAGATGGTGAACTTTACACCCTGCCATGTATGGTCCACAGCTGTCCAACATATCCCTGTGTAGGGCAGCCACATGGTGTGACTGTGTGCATATAAACACACACACACATCACCATCACAGCCAGATCACCTTGACACACACACCACCTCTGTACGGCCCATTCATTGAACACCCCTCCAAACACACACATATGATGTCAACCGTATGGCCCAGCCTATGCCACTGGCAAACCCACACAACACCCTGTGCATATGATGATACATGTGCCACATCCCTGTCATCCATACCACTGATGCAGGGACATGCTAATATGGTTCTGATGCACAGGGTGAATTAAGTGCAGTTTAGCTAGGTAATGCTGTGTAAGGTGCTGTCAGCTGGCATTTGTAATGGTTACACTTCAGAGTGTGTGTACCTTTTCAGCCATGATGCATTATTGGTGTTAGTAACATTGACTGAATGTAGTCTCACATGCTGTATTCTATTTGTGTTCTAGATGTCTGTGTGTTACCAGGATGTGGCCCTGCAGACATTGCCAATGAGGGGATGGCAGGGTGGTAACACATTGACAGTGTCATAGCTGAGGTACTGCTGTATATGTACACATTTACCAAGTCTGTGTAACAGTTATTGCATGTGCCACAGAGCTTATAGGGCTGAAGAGTGTATACAGGTAAGTCTACAGTGGTTGACATAGGCAGATCTTGTAAAATGGACAATGGTAAGTGTAGTGGGTGGAACACACCTCAGATTGGTAAAACTCACACCCCCCCCCAGAAAACATTGTGTCAACCAAACACACAGAGAATACTGTTCCTGCACACATAGTTACACACACAGTCACACACACACACACACACACACACACACACACACACACACACACACACACACACACACACACACACACACACACACACACACACACACACACACACACACACACACACACACACACACACACACACACACACAGAATCACAGTTGCCAGTGTTGAGATTCGAATCACTACCCATCTAGTTAGTGGTACTACAGTGTTATGCAGTTATCACAGGTTGCACAGAACTAATAGTGTGATGACTGTTCCATGGTACCTGTAAAGTGAATAACATCCACATGCCCTTATGAGGTATGGCAATGGGGGGTGTACTAGGTGGGAAAGGACTCATTATACTGTCACCTACAAGTCTACACACTCACAAACACTGCTATATACACTAATGCACACACACACACACACACACACACACACACACACACACACACACACACACACACAGATTTGCCAGTACTGACATTAGCAGCCCTGCCTATAACATTATTCATTCCATACTGTTACATGCAGCACAGGGCTTATAGGGCTGAAGAGTGTCTTTAGACACCTCTACAGTAGATGTGAACAGCGGGCTTCGTAAAGTGGAGCTTGGAATGTGTACTGGGAGTACCATGGCCTAAAATTGTAAATCACAGCGACACAACGGATATTGTTCTCACTCAAACACACACAGGATACTGTTCTTACACACACACACACACACACACACACACACACACACACACACACACACACACACACACACACACACACACACACACACACAGATTTGTTAGGACTGAGATTGGAACCCCTACCTATTTAGTTATTGCTTCTACAGTGTTTGCATTTATCGCACACACCACGAAGCTTACAGGATGAAGAATATCCCAAGGTAATTCTAAGGTGAACAACATCGCCATTCCTTGTAAGGTATGGCAATGGGAGGTGTACTGGGTGAGAATGGACTCAAAATAAATTAACCTACAGTTATGCACACTAACAAACACAAATACATTTGTACACACATTTGCCAGGACCGAGATTAGCAGCCCTGTTTATCTTGTTAGTCAGTCCATATTGCTACATAGTTCCTACACATGGCACGGGGCTTATTGGGCTGAAGAGTGCCAACAGATACCTCTACAGTTGATGAACACAGCAGGCCTTGTAAAGTGGACCTTGGGATGTGTACTGGGAGTACCAAGGCCTAAAAATGTAAAACCCACCCCAATGGATATAGTTCTCACTCAAACACATAGACAGGATACAGTTCACACACACACACACACACACACACACACACACACACACACACACACACACACACACACACACACACACACACACACACACACACATTTGTCAGGACTGATTAGAATCCCTACCTATCTAGTTATTGCTACTTCAGTGTTATTCATTTATTGCACATGTCATGGATCTTATAGGGTAAAGAGTGTCCCACGGTTCTTCTAAGATGAACAACATCAGAAGCCCAAGTAAAATATTGCAATGGGCAGTGTACTGGGAGAGTGAAGCCTCAAAATGCTGTATCTTGCAAATATGCACACTTAGAAACAGTTATACATGCACACACTCATACTTACATTTGCCAGGACTCAGATTAGAAACCCTACCTATCTAGTTATTGGTACTATAGTGTTATGCAGGTACCACACACACCACGGGGCTTGTAGGGCTAAGAATGTCCCAAGGTACCTGTAAAGTGAATAA
>NC_056749.1:799420199-799460199 GCF_019279795.1 Protopterus annectens | reverse complement strand
GGATGTGCTCGCACAGTGCTTTAGTGTAGGATTCGGCAGTCAAACTTTCAGTTCCCATCTGCATGGGTGTCATGAAGTTTGTCACTTCTGACTTGAGTAGCATGAAGTTGGCCTTGGAGAAGTTTTTTACAGATGTTTCCTTACTGGGGGGGTGGGGGGGATGTGGATATCAAAGTTGATTAGCTTATGGTCAGACCTAACCAACTAGGGGGTGACCACTGGTGTGGAGCACCAATTTCCCATACTGGTAATGACCAGGTCCAGGATATTGGAGCCCCTGGTGGGACTATGGATTAGTTGATCCAGGGCATTGGAATTTAGGAACTCCAAGAACCATTGGGCAAAGGTGTTGGTAAATGAATAGTTTTCCCAGTTAATGGTAGGTTAGTTGGAATCACCCAGTATTAGGGTGTTTGGTTGTATCTCAATATTTTCCAGTATGTTTCAAAAGGTGTAGTGAGAATCTTGGGGCATGGTGGCAGATCTGTAGCAAGCTACAATTTGGATTGCATTCTTACCTAGTGTTAGTTGCACCTGGAGAATTTCAGATGCATTGTGTTGGGCAACTAGCCTGGAGGTGTGAATATCCTTGGTGAATATGGACACGCCTCCACCTTTATTGTTTCGGTCCTGGTTTGGTGGCCAAAAAGTGTGGTAAGAGTTGTACCTGGTATTGCAGGGGTGCTCTCTGGAGCCTTGTAACAGGTCTCAGTTACTGCACAGATATTGATGTTCTCCATTTTTAGGAGTGCCTTGAGAGAGTGCATTTTGAGGTTTAGACTTCTAGCATTGAGTAGCATTCCCTTCAGATTTTGCATACTTGTACCTGTTACGGTGGTGGTTTTGTCCTTTGAGCCTTGCCTAAAAAAGGCAATATACTGGTGGCAAGAGCCTTAGCCAGTAACCTGAATCCCAGGATTGACAGGTGCAGACCATCTCTGGCAAAGCATCATGGTTTGTTGATCATGTCGTCCCAGGCAGACAGATACTGGATCCCCTTTGAATCACACCAGAAGCTTAGCCAATTGTTGAAGTCAATCATTTTGTCCTTACACAGTGGTATCATTCTGGGCGAAGGCAGGATGCTACTCAGAGCAAGGATCATACCTGCTTGGGTCACATGATCCGAGATCACTTCCATGTCTCTTTTCATGCAGTCCAAGGAGGTACGTCTTAAGTCATTCACTCCAACATGGACAATGACAATGTTGTATTTGTACTTATTATGGAGTGACTTGAGTGCATGCATTATGTGGCAGATCCTGACACCTGACAGGCAGCTGATTGTAATTTTCTCCTTGTTCAGCCTGGTGAGTGGGACATCAGTGTGCCTGACTATAGTTTCACCTATGACTAAAGTGTTGGGTACGTTGTCTTGCCTAAGGGGCTGTTGTTGGGTGGCACACTGGTGTTGTGAGCTATGTGATACTTTGATTGTGATTGGTGTTTGTTTGTGTTTCAACTTCGGAGGTCTTTATTGCTTGGGCAGGTTAGTGTTAAGGACCTTCGCATATGTGTGTTTAGTGTTGCTATGTGTGGTTGTTGGTGGAGGGGGTTTTGAAGGGCTATGTGTTGCTTAAGGTGTAGTGTGGGTGTTAACTTTCTCCTCTTGATTGTTTAGCACAATCTTGGCTTTGCTTCCAGTTTGGCTATCTAAGTGCATCTCTCACAGGTTGTAGTGTTGGGTGATAGGAGGAGAGGGTTGTCTGTGTACAGGAGGCAATTGCTGCATTGCCCCAGTATGCCCAGATTCATCAGGTAGACAGGAGAAATCACTGGAAGTTGACCCTTGGACATGCCTGGTTAGGTGCTTTTTCCCCCTTACCTTGGTAAGGTACTTTGGAATTATAGGCTGTTTAGTGCCTCCAATTAATTTCTCCTTTTTAACAAGGAGAGTTGAGTGCTTGTATCAGTACACAGCTTCCTAGTGCTTTCCAGCAGGTTTTAGAGCAAGTGCTAGTTACAGGAACTCCAACCAGGAAGAGTCAGGAATCAATGCACTCTGCTCATACTCTCACCAGGATCAGAATATAAGCACAGATTCCAAGCCATCATCTACAAATCAGTTATTAAGCTTTCTGGTGATCAGTAGTCTCCAGGAAATAATGTAACTGCACTCCTTTGCTCACCAGGAGAAAACAGAAGCACTAATCCCATTAGGCAAGGTTCAAATGATAAATTCACCACCATAACATGTACAAGCAAGCAAAATCTGAGGGTAATGCTACACAATGCTAGAAGTCTAAACCTCAAAATGCATTCACTTGAGGCACTCCTTAAAATGGAGAACATCGACATCTGTGCATTGACAGTGACCTGGTTTAAGGCTCCAGAGAGCACCCCTGCATTACCAGGCTATAATTCATGCCACACCTTTTGGCCACCTAACCTTGACTGAAACACTAAAGGTGGAGGTGTGTTCATATTCATTAAGGATATCCACAGATCCAGGTTAGTTGCTCAGCATAATGCATCCAAGATTATCCAAGTGCAACTAACTCTTGGCAAGACCGCACTCCAAATTGTAACTTGCTACAGATCCCCCGCCATGCCCCAGGATTCCTACTCCTCATGTCTTGATACACTGGAAAATATTAGGGTACAACCCAACACCCTCATAATGGGTGATTTCAACTACCCACCATTAACTTGGAAAACTACTCATGTACCAACTCTTTTGTTCAATGTTTTCTGGACTGGAATTCATAAATTCCAATGCCTTGGATCACTTTATCCACACCCTTACCAGGGGTAGCAATATCCTAGACCTGGTCATTACCAACATGGGTGACCGGTATTCCACACCAGAGGTCAATTCCTTGTTGGTCAGATCCGACCACAAGCTAATCACCCTAGACATCCACATCCCACCCCCCACCCCCAATTAGGGAAACCACTGTAAAACATTACTCCAAAACCAACTTCACGCTTCTTAAGACAGAAGTGGCAAACTTCAAGAAACCCATGCAGACAGACAATAGAGATATGACTGCCGAATCCTACACAAATACACTTTATAAGCAATTACATGAGTTCATGGATTGTGTAATCCCTAACAGAACCAAGATGCTATCCTCCAAAAAAGGAAGCCAATCTGGTGGTCTCCTGCCATAAACAAACTTTACAACAGAAGAAAGAAACTGTTGCAAAAAAGAATAAAATCCCATGATTGGAGGAATTCCCTGGTCAGCCTCTGTAAGAAGCTGAGATCTCTCATAAGATCCTCCAAAGCTATTTACAAAAATAAAATCTCCACTGATTCTAAAGACAACCACAAAGCATTCTATAGCTATGTCAAGAATCTCAATGGCAACATTCAGATCTGCAATGAGTTACAGCACAATGGCACTAAATATACAGAACCAACTGATATTGCCAACATCCTGGCAGATAGGTTCAGTGATAACTTTACCCCTCTCTCACCCCCTAAAGAGCCCATCTCTATATCGCAAGAATGCACAATTCCTGTAATCACAGCTGCACAGGTAAAAACCACTCTCACCAAAGCCAAGAACACAGCATCCATGGGACCTGACAACATCCCAGGCTGCGTTCTACACAAACTACAGAATGAACTGGCACACCACCTAAGCACCATGTTCAATCATAGCCTCACCTCAGGCTATGTGCCACTGAATGGCGCACAGCGACATTTATCCCACTCCACAAAGGAGGAGCCACCACAAACCCCAGGAACTACCGCCCCATTAGCCTAACAAGCCTGGTCTGCAAGGCCATGGAAAGTATCATCATGGAACTTATAAACAAAGACATTGGTAATCTCCAAAGTCTGGACCCCACCCAGTTCAGGTTTGTAAAAGGAAGTTCATGTCTCCTAAACCTCATATACTTCTTTGAAGCAGTCAGCAAAGCCGTAGAAGAGGGTAAGGTGGTTCACACAGCCTATCAAGATCTCGCCAAGGCTTTTGACACCATCCCCCACTGTGTAATTATAAATAAACTCACTAAACTAGGTATAAATCACTATGTCACAAGATGGGTTGCCAATTGGCTCACTGACAGAACCCACACTGTGAAAGTAGCAGACTCCAAATCCGGCTTCAGACCAGTGACAAGTGGAGTACAACAGGGTTCAGTCTAGGGTCCTCTCCTGTTTGCTATCTACTTTTCTGAAGTACAGGTTAACACAGAAGGTCTTTGGCTAACAAAGTTTGCAGATGACTGCAAACTAGGAGCCATAATCGGATCTCCTAATGATGTGGACATCCTACAAAAGGGCCTCAATGAGACAGATGCCTGGTGTCAAACTCATGGCCTCAAGCTCAATGCCTAAAAGTGCATTGTCATCCCTTTTGATAAAAACTCTGTACCCATGAGCTACCACATAGGTGATAGTCTACTTAACACTGAAAGTGTGATAAGAGACCTTTGGGACACAGGTGGACAGTATTCTCTCCTTTGATAATCACATTGCCGCAGTAGTCAGGAAATCCTTCTACATGGCATACCTCATCACAAAAGGTTTTTCATCCAGGAAAAAATACGTCATTGTTCCCCTCTATTCATCACTCATTAGACCCATTATAAAGTACAACGCCCCTTTTGGTATGTACCTCACAATACATCTACTACAACTGGAAAGGCCACAGAAATACCTCACAAAGAGGATTACCATCCTCAAACAGATGCCCTAGGCAGAACATCTAAAAAAAACCCAGCTTTACTCTGTTGCATATCGCCTACTCACAGGTGATCTCTGCCTAACATACAAAGCTATGTCAAACCCAGAGCTATTGGACATGTTCCACTTAAACAAATCCCAGTCTCTCCGAACTACATGCTCTAGGGACCTAAACCTTGTCAGCACAATAAACAGAACATGCTGGGAAAATTATTTCTGTATGACTCACAAGCGACAGACCTGCGGTATCTTTTCAAGTTTTAATATGCAGTTAAAAGCAGAATACATGTAAAACTCAAGGTAAAGAACACAAATCACAGTATTCAAAATAGAAAAAGGCAATAAAGTAATACTAAATACAACAAATAAAAACGAACTAACCTTTCTGTCACAGCAAAATGTAGCAGAGTCTGGGTGAGCCTTTCTAGTAAAGCTCTGAAATGTTTTATTTTACCCCTTAAATAAAAGGTTTAGCTCTTAGCTCCGATTCCTCAGTACACTGATGATTAATCTTAACTGACCTCTTCTATTTTATGTGTGAGTCTTTAATTGACCTGTTCTAATTTCTGCCTGACTCACAAGAGACAGTGCTGTGGTTTCTTTTCAAGTTTTAATATGCAGTTAAAAGCAGAATACAAGTAAAACACAAGGTAAAGAAAACAAATCATAGTATTCAAAATAGAAAAAGGCAATAAAGTAATACAAATTCAACAAATAAAAAGCAAACTAACCTTTCCCTCACAGCACAGTATAGCAGAGTCTGGGTGAGCCTTTCTAGTAAAGCTCTGAAATGTTTTATTTTACCCCTTAAATAGAAGGTTTAGTTCCTAGCTCTAACCCCTCAGTTCACAGATGATTAACTTTAACTGACCTCTTCTATCTTATGTCTGAGTCTTTAATTGGCATGTTCTAATTTCTGCCAGACTCACAAGAGGCAGAGTTGTGCTCTCTTTTCAAGTTTTAATATGCAGTTAAAAGCAGAATACAAGTAAAACACAAGGTAAGGAAAACAAATAATAGTATTCAAAATAGAAACAGGCAATAAAGTAATACAATACAAAATACAACAAATATAAAGCAAACTAATCTTTACCTCACAACAAAGTGTAGCAGAGTCTGGATGAACCTTTCTAATCCATTTCAGGATTAGTTGTAACTCCAGTCTGGGGTGTTGTGTGCTACAGCCAGACCTTGCAACCTGTTTGTGTAGGATATCTGGAGACAGGCTGCCAATATGGGAAACAATGGCCAAGACATAGGTAGATACTGTCACTACTGCTCTTATTAATGTATGAGTTGCTTGAGTTACAGGGTTTGTTTTAACAGACATTTTCTGACTTATGTAATGTTTGACACTGTAATGTATTGTGCCATTACCTACTGACAGATAGAATCAGATCATCACAGTTATTTACCACAGAAAGTCAAGATGGATGATGCACGGACCAATATTATGAGGCAAAGGCTAGACATTCTTGCACAATTTGGCCAGTTGGGAGGTGTGGCTACAGCCGATTGACTGCTGAAGCTGTGTAAATGGTCCAGCACATTGGTAATATACTGACTGGGGATCTCCTGGTTGTGCGGTATTCTTCTTACCTGAAAGGTCATATCCCAGTATGGCCATACCTCTCAACTGTACAGATTCTCACAGATTATCCAGATTCATGCTTCATATATCTGGTCAGTTTCCCTTAACATTGCGGTTTTCTAGCAAGTTCTAGGAGTAACAATTGATAATAACCTTACTTTTGATGATCACATTAACTCTACTATAAAGACAGTCAACAAAAACTAGGCACTCTTTACAGAATCAAACCTTTTCTTTCCCCTTCAGCCAGAATAACTATTGCCCAGACCCACCTTATGTCTACCCTGTTCTATGCTTCGGCAATATATACCAATCTATCAAAAAACAATCTCACCAAACTTTCCACCAGTTACAATAACATAGCCAGATTTGCCACTGGCACCACCTTTAGAACTCACCACTGTCTTAACCTAAAACAACTGGGATGGCTAGAACTGCAGAACCAACTACTTTATCAACAAATTGTTATCACCCAAAAAATCCTTTACCACCCTAAAAATACCCCTATCCTCACTAACTTGATTTCACCCTACAAAAATCTTGCTATGCTACACTCATCGAATAAGCTTCTAGCTTCCACTATTAAATCAAATAACAAAGCAGGAGATTCACTTTTCACCAACACAGTAGGGAAAATCTGGAACCAGCTTCCTACTGAACTTTCCTCCCTTGCTTCCACTATTCTGTTTAAAAAGCATCTGAAAGAATATCTTACAACTCACTGGCTGTGTCCCTGCTCTAACCCGGACTGATATCTCTTTTACCTCCTGCTCTCTCTATACTTTTCTACTCTTCTGTTTTATCTCACCTATCTGTATTTTCAAAAAAAAAAAAAAAAAAAAAAAAAAAATTCATGTTTTGGGTTCACTGTATTTAATCTTAGCTTAAAGCTACTAACTTACTCTGTAAACATTTTTTTGACCTATCTAGCTAATGCACGATGTAGCTAATGTACTGTAATCCACTTGACTATTACTATATATTGTATTATTTACTCTCTGCAGATGCTTGGAGCTTTTCTCCCCGGGCTTCTGCTGAAAATAGACATGTATCCAGTTAGACTAGCCCGGTCAACAAATGTAAAATAAATAAATAAAGTTTGTTGCAAATCATTCAGGGTTGCAGTCAGGGAATAATGACCAAACATTAGAGTTTCAGACTTCACACCCTTCATGACATCCATGCTACTACACACCCCCTCTGTTAGTCTATCACCTTTCTAACATTATGAGACCATTATTTCAAAAGTGTCCCTATATTTGTGCCTTTATCCTGCCTGTTATGTATAGCTTTATCCAGATTTCTTGCACTACAAGGTTGAGAGGTATGCTACTAGCATTTAGCGGCATGGCCTTTCGTTTACATTTTGTTGACTGTGTTATGTAGGTAGTATGGACC
This sequence comes from Protopterus annectens, assembly GCF_019279795.1. NCBI lineage: Eukaryota > Metazoa > Chordata > Ceratodontiformes > Protopteridae > Protopterus > Protopterus annectens. The sequence goes on along the minus strand of NC_056749.1, from coordinate 799,452,568 downwards.
CCATGACATTCCCTACAATGGCACTATGGCTGAGACATCTGTTTCAAGGCAGTACATTTGGTCCCTCATATGTTCCCAGGCTGCCAGGCAGTGGATCCCCCTGGGGTGACAATGGTAAGTGAGTCAGGTGTTACTGACAATCACTTTCTGTTCATATTGATCCATCACCCTGGGTGACAGCAGGATGCTGCTTACAGCTAGGGACATACCTGCATTTGGGCACATATTCAGCAACCTGCAACCTGTCTGTCTTTCTGTAGTCTATGAGGTACTTCTGACTTCATTCACACCGCCATGGACCAGGCTAGTGTGATATCTGTACCTGTTGTGGGGTGACTTGAGTGCATGTGTGATATGGCAGTTTATGGCACCTGCCAAACTAGTAATCATGACTTTCTTCTTATCCTGTTTGGTGAGTGGCACATCTCTGTGTCTCACAGTGGAGTCTTCTGTGAGTAATATGGTGTGTGTGTGTATGGTATGGGCTTAGTGTTTGCAGGACCCTGGTGTGTGGTTTATGTGTGGTCTGTGGTGTATAGGTTTGGGAAGTTCTCATGTGTTTTTGCCTCTGAGGTGTCCTTTACTTGGGGTTAGATTTGCTGTGGACCTCCACTTATGTAGGTGTGTGTTGTGTATTTGCAGGTGATGTTTACTGACTCCATACACTGCATGGCACCTATGTTAATGCAAAATGTGCTCTGGTGTGCACATTCTCCATTTGTCTGGCCAGTGGTTCCCCTCCCCTTCTGTCTGTCTCTTTATCCTTCCATAGTCCAGTCAAAGGCTTTGCCCACAGTGGCTGTTATTTATTTATTTATTTTACATTTGTTGACCGGGATAGTACGAATGGATACATGTCCATTTTCAGTGAAGGCCCAGGGAGAAAAGCTCCAAGGTAGAACATACAGTAAAATTCACAAAATTATTACAAGTTACACACAGTTTACAGGCTCTAGTTGATCAAGCAGGTAATATAATCATACATTTTTAAAACAATGTTGACAAATTGACTAGGCAATGTAACATGATTACAGACTATAGAGGAGGATCTAGTTGAGTTTTGAACAAGGACATAGCCAGCGAGTTTTAAAGTATATCTTGAGGCTTTTTTTAACTGAATAATAGAGGGTTCAAGAGTAAGCTCAGCAGGAAGAGAGTTCCAAGTTTTGCCAACAGAGTTAGCAAACAGAGAGCCCCAGCAGAATTGTTGATTTTGGATGTTTGAACCAGTAGTTTATTAGAAAAGTGAAGTGGCCTCAGGTTGATATAAGGGTTGATTATATTTTTAAGTGCAGGTGTATAATAAGGGGAGTTGAGAACATTATGGGCAATTATAAGCTGGTTGTACTGAAGTAGGCTAGGCCATTCTAGCCACCCCAGAAGATTTAGGTTGTGACAGTGGTGGGTCCTATAGGCCATGCCTGTTGCCAATCTAGCAATATGGTTATAACAGGTGGAGAGTTTGCTAAGAGCAGATTTGTTCAAATTAGTGAGTAGAGGGGAGGCATAGAGAAGAGTGGAGAGTAGATGGGAATGAGCACTAGCAGTCCTAGCAAATGGAGTAAGGAAAGGTCTGATCTTATAGAGGGAGCCAAGTTGTTTGTTAATGGTTTTGATAGTCTGATTGACAAATTTGAGGGTGTTGTCTATTGTGATGGCTAAGAGTTTGGTTTGTGCATCTGGGGAGATAATGGCACCGTTATTAGATTTTATGGTGCAGAGTACTGAGGTGGGGGGGGGGTAATGGTACCATTATTAGATTGTATGGTACAGAGTACTGAGGTGGGGGTAATGGTACCATTATTAGATTGTATGGTACAGAGTACTGAGGTGGGGGGTAATGGTACCATTATTAGATTGTATGGTACAGAGTACTGAGGTGGGGGGGGTAATGGTACCATTATTAGATTGTATGGTACAGAGTACTGAGGTGGGGGTAATGGTACCATTATTAGATTGTATCGTACAGAGTACTGAGGTGGGGTAATGGTACCATTATTAGATTGTATGGTACAGAGTACTGAGGTGGGGGGGGTAATGGTACCATTATTAGATTGTATGGTACAGAGTACTGAGGTGGGGGGTAATGGTACCATTATTAGATTGTATGGTACAGAGTACTGAGGTGGGGGGTAATGGTACCATTATTAGATTGTATGGTAAAGAATAATGAGGAAGACGCACAAGTGGGGGAGAAAAGAAGCAACTTTGTTTTGATAGGGTTTAATATCAGCTGACGGTTAGAGAGCCAGTTTTCAACTTCTGGGTTAATGTCATTAGATCTGTCAGGGAGGTGGCTGAACAAATCAAGGTGGAGTCATCTGCATATTGGATAGAGGTAGCATTTGGGATGACAGTGGGAAGGTCATTAATACAGAGAGAAAAAAGAAGGGGTCCTAGTATGGAGCCCTGGGGGACACCTAGGGTGACAGGTAGATGGGTTTATAGTCTGTCCTGCCATAGGATGGCTTGTTGTCTACCACACAGGTAAGATTGGAACCATTGAAGTGTATGGCTATTTAGTGAGCATGCCTTAAGGGTGTGCATGAGTATTTGGTGGTTGACCATATGAAAGGCCTTGGAGAGATCTAAAAAGAGAGCTGAGGAAAGCTTGCTATTATTTTGATTATGGTTTGTGGTGTTAAAGAAGGATAGGAGGGCTGAGGTGGTACTGTGGTGTGGCCTAAAACCATGCTGACAGTTAGCCAACAGCTTATTTTGGGTAAGATAATGCATAGGTTGTTTATGGACACACTTCTCCATAATTTTAGCCAGTGGTAACAGAATAGCTATGGGTCTAAAGTTTGACAGTTCAAAGGAGTTGCCTTCTTTATGGAGTGGTATTACATGAGATATTTTCCAAACGGAGAGGATGGTGGCTTCAGATAAGGTTCTGTTAATTATGATGGAGATGGGGTATGCTATAGCATCTGCTGCTTTTTGCAGATACTCTGGTGGGAGGAGCTAATCTGCTAGATTAGTTGGTTTTATTTTCTTAATTAGAGATCAGATAAGTGATGTAGAAACAGGCTGAAAGCTAAAGGAGAGTGGGGTATTAGCTAAAGGAGAGTGGGGTATTAGCTAAAGGAGAGTGGGGTATTGGCAGAATTTGGGTTGGAGCAGCTGGGTGCCAGATTAGATAGTTTCTGTGAAGAAACTATTGAAGGTATTTGCAATATCCTCTGGGGATTTATGGTTGGAGGCTGATGGGGTAGGAGTGGAGGACTGTCCTAGGTGAAGAAGTTTGTTTATTCCTGCCCAGAATTTTGAGGTTTGTTGTGATGTTTTTGTTGAAGATGGTAGTAGAAGTTTTTTTTGTCTAGTATAATAGATTTTTTTGTATGATTCCTTAGCTGTCGGTATCTGAGTTGATCTGGTGGGTCTTTTTTGGCACGCCATTTATCCCATGCCTTATTTCTAGCTATGATTTTAGATTTGGTCTCTTTTGAGGGCCACTGGGCAGTTTTTGTTTTGGTTCTAATGGAGAGAGCAGGAGTGTGAGAATCAAGGATAGTAAGGAATATGGAATTAAAGTATGCTACTGCATCATCCAGTGAAAGGTGCTTTAGGATTGACCAATTGCAAGCTTTAAGTTCATTTTGAAAATTGGTGGAGTTGAAGTTATTATTATTTTTGATGGTTTTAAAGGTGGTCTGGTGGGGGTTGTCCACCTTGTGCTTGATAATGTACATAAGTATGTGGTCACTTAGGTCATCTGGGGAGGGTCCCTGACTTGTACATATAGGGGTTGCTGTTGATAAGTATCCATTCTAGGATACTGTCTTTGTTATTGAGTTTGCCTATCTTGGTGGAGGAGGATATGAGCTGTGTAAAACCGTGTAGGTTGACATGGGTTGTAGGAGATTCTGAGGAACAAATATTCCAATCAATGTTAAAATCTCCAAGCACCATAGTTTCTTGGGGGTAGGTACTGGATAACCAGTGGAGGATGTCCTCTGGGGTGTTTGTATTATTACCTGGGGGAATGTAAATGCAGACAATGTTTATGCATTTGTTATTGTTAATCTGTAGTTTGGTAATAAGAATTTCTGCATTATTAAACTGGGGTGGTTGCAGGGAGACCATAGTAACATGTAGTGTATTTTTATAGAGTACAGCTACCCCACCACCCTTCCTAGTAGTACGATCTTATCTAAGTATGTCATACCCTGGTGGTATTACCTTATTGTTACAGTACAGCTACCCTCACCACCCTTCCTAGTAGTGCTATGTAAGTATGTCGTATCCTGATGGTATTATCTCATTGTTACAGTACCGCTACCCCACCACCCTTCCTAGGAGTACAATCTAATCTAAGTATGTCGTACCCTGGTGGTATTACCTCATTGTTACAGTACAGCTACCCCCACCACCCTTCCTAGTAGTGCTATCTAAGTATATCGTACCCTGGTGGTATTACCTCATTGTTACAGTACCGCTACCCCACCATCCTTCCTAGTAGTACAATCTAATCTAAGTATGTTGTACCCTGGTGGTATTACCTCATTGTTACAGTACAGCTACCCCACCACACTTCCTAGTAGTACGATCTAATCTAAGTATGTCATACCCTGGTGGTATTACCTCATTGTTACAGTACAGCTACCCCTACACCCTTCCTAGTAGTACAATCTCATCTAAATATGTGGTACCCTGGTGGTATTACCTCATTGTTACAGTACAGCTACCCCACCACCCTTCCTAGTAGTACAATCTAATCTAAGTATATGGTATCCTGGTGGTATTACCTCATTGTCTTTAGTTACCGGTTTTAGCCAGGTCTCTGTAAGACATAGTACATTGGGGGAGTAAACTGCTAAGAGGGCATGCAGATTATGGACCTTATTATTTATGCTTCTTATATTTAGTTTGCAGGTCAGGAGAGAATTAGGGGTCCTATTTGCCAATGTTATGTTAGAAGGAATATTAGTTTGGGAACTGGAATCAGCAGGTGGGGATGGGCCAGGGTTTGGGTGGATGTCTCCATCCATTGTCAGGCTGTAATCTAAGCTAACTATGAGTTTCATAATTTTGTTTATAAATTTTTGGCAATGTTTAGTTTTGGGGCTGATATACCTGGATCTAATCAGGTTGTAGTTTTTAGGAATAGTGGGGTCAGGTATGTGGGGAATCATGAAGTGGTCAGTATTGTTTGATGTTGATGTAGTGACAGTTTGGGATTTTTGGTAGTGGGCACCTAGGTAGGGCTGACTTTCATAGGCACTGAGGAGGTATGGAATGAGTAACAGAGGTAACAGCGAAAATAGTAGCAGCATTTTAAGGGGTAACATAGTGCCTGGCTGGGGCATTACGTTGGAACTGTATTTGGAGCAAGGGTAAATTAACAAGACTAGGAAGATTAGTGGCAGGTGGGCTGGTGGTTTGAACTAGGAGGTTATCTTTGATAGGTTATAGTGGAGGGGGTGTGGTTTTTAGAGCTTTAAATTTAGCACCACTGGGAGTGGGTGGGATTTCGGGGCAGGGTGGGGCATCGAGCAAGCCTGAGCACAGCGAGGGTGAGCAGAGAGAGACCAAACTAAACCACGAGGTTAGTGATTTCTGTGCATGCAAGGTAAGTAATTGTAAAATGTTATATTGCATTTCTCTAGTTTTATACTGCAGATGTTATATTTTATTTCTCTAGTTTTATACCGCAGATTGATAGTACACACTTAGGGAGGTAAAGAAGATTATATTTGTCACTAGTAGCTCTTTAACTAGTGACCAAATAATTAGCTAAAAACAACACTAAGAAATTCCTGAGGTCTAATGGCTTACCAGTGAGCAGAATTCAACTGCTGATGAGCACTTGTGTCCTGATCGGAGATGAGTAATTTAAAGATGGCTCCATAAACAGCAGGAGTCTAATATACTAGGGGTGGGGGTAGCAAAAAGGGTGTGAACCAGGTGCAATGCAAGGAAACCAGCCAAACCAGAGAGGCAAGCAGTGGAAAACTATGAGTGAAGGCCTCAGAGGGGGTGAGTAATAATGCAAACTCTACTTGTAAAGTAAAGGAGATAAAGAAAGCAAAGTTTATTAAGGTCGGGAGAGTGTCTACACATTGACTTGTTTATTAGTAGTCAGTATGTGCACAGATTAGAGTAGGGAGATACATTAGCAATAAAGGGGAATGTATAGAGATGCAAATAAACAGGAGTGCTCAAGTGATACAAAACTAAGGCATACAGCACTGAAAGGGCTGCTTGAGGGTTAAGTTTTAATCACAGAGAATGGTAAGGACTTGAATTAAGTGTATGCTGTCTAGTGGACAGTTAGGATTACTACACAAGCAGGAGGGTGGGGGAGGACACAAGGCTCAAACAGTCAGTGTTATTAGTACAATGAGAACTACTAAGTAACACAGTTAATGTTAAAGCTTCACTATCATAACACATACATGTAGAATGCCTGGGTGGACTGACCCTGCTCTTCAGGCTAAAAGGGTATATCCTTGGTTTAGTTTTGCAGTACTGATTTCTTCCTAGACTGTATGGGTGGGGTGGTAGCCGTGGACTGCAGAGTTGCCCGAGTATGCTGTGAAGAGAGAGAAACAGAGAGGGTTATGTATTAGTTACATAACTGCTGTGAGCATGGTAAATGTCTTAACATCACACACAAGGTTATGGACTACACACCTCTGAGCATACCTATTTGTCAGGTTGTCCATCATTGCACCACTACATCAGCTGGAGTTCTCAGACAGTTTGTGTTACTATGTTGTTATGTGGCTACTTGTTGGCCTAGCTGTCAAACTGTCACTGAGTCTGACATCTGGACAGGCTCACATATGACAGTCAGATGAAGGCCCACACATGGGGACAGGTGGTTGATACTGTTCTGCCATACATAGACAGTTGGAGAACCAGTTTGTTACTTGCTTGCTTTCTGTTATGGGTGTGACATCTGCTTCTCCACTGTCTGCTATTGATGTTTTGACATGACCTTTTCTAGTTTGGCAAATACTTTGCAGGCAAATGCAATGTTAAGACAAGCAGAACAGATATACAAGGCATGCTTGTGCTCCTACTGTGACAACTTGCCATTGCAGGGGTATGGCTGTTGGCAAGTGACGTTGTCAGTGCTGACACAATGAGGTGGCAGCCTTTTATGACCTGTCAGTACACTGACCTTCAGGTACCTGCTGTGCTACTAGGCACCATACCTCTCTACGTATGAGAGCCAGACATCTGGACAAAGCCATACATAATTGGGTGACAAAGGCCCAAATATAGGGACCATTTTAACTATTGGCCTTACAAACCTAGAAAGGTGTTACAGTAACAGATGTTGCATTAGCATGTGTTTTCTATAGGGTATGAGGTCTGAGACACTACAATCCATTATTATTTTCTGACTTTAGACTTTCGTGGTTTGCCAATGATTTGCCACACAGCCATTATTTCATGATTGAGACACCACAAATATGATGCAAACCTCTGTACATTCTGCTAAAGGTCTGTACATTTGGAAGGGTGTGGTAGGCACTGTGTAGGTTACTCTGACATATGTACTGTTCATATGTGTAGCCCCCTGTTCATGACCTGTCCAGCTTACTAGCAGTAATGGATATTAACATCTGGACAGTGTGTACAACTCCCACCATAGGTGTGGCTGACATGCAAAATAGTTGGCACTGCGATTCTTGGAACATGGCCCTGTCTACCACAGTACTGTACCTAGGCCACTAAGGCACAACAGTTGGGAGTAAATGCTGGCCACATACTGACAGTATTTCCCACACATATACATAGATCATTGACAGCTGCATATTGTGGATATGCAACAAGTTATCATGTTGATTGGGACAGCCCTGGCAATGTGTGCTCTGCTGCTATTACCCTACAAATCTACATGTTTCTGCATTTCTCTGGGAATATGGGTGTGGGGGGCACCCCTGTCAGTGGTACACATTTGCACATACTGTGCTGATATTGACTTTACATTTTGGTTTCTTTTAGCATAGTATTGTGCCCTGTCATGGAGAATAGAGGCATATCACTAGAGGCCACAGGTTATATTGTAATAGCATACAATTGAGTTTCAGACTTCTTACCCTTCAGAGCCTTACTGCAATTGGAAGGCCTGCTGTGATATCACTGTGTAAGTCTGTAGGAGGGTATTCCATTATTGTCGCCATTTGTGGGCCTTTGCCAGACATTCCTTTGTAGTTTTCTACAGACTTGCTCAGTGAGTCTGAGGAGTGAGTATGGGATCCCCACATTGACAACCATGCATGTCACCTATGACTCCTCCCCTTAGTTGGCCCCCCACATATACTGCTGTGTGATTTGTCACCTTGGAAAATATTGCATAGTGTGGGGAAGCCAATATTGGGCAGACATTTCCTAGTGTCCCACATAGCTTTCAGTTGTTTGCTGCTACCCCAGTAGGCCACGCTATTCCTTTGCATGCATGCAGCGATACCAGATATATGCTACCAGAACATACTACTCCATTCATTTATTCTTTAGAAGACTGACTTACCTTGAGCCTGTGGCAGTTGTGTGGATGGTGGGTGAGGGCTGACTCTGTCAGATGCACACAGTACACTGCCTATACAGGGTAAGCTACAGGTAGTGTGATATTTGTGGCATCCATTTTACTGTGTGTGTGAGTCAGTGATGTCAGTCCCTGGGTCCCTACAGTGTCAGTGTGTGTGCTATGCATTGGCTCTTTGCCAAGGCCTGGGCATACTGGGCATGCCTCCATCTGCCTACAGGAGCAGGCTCAGGGGCTTCTTCCTCTGAGTCCCTCTGTGCCGTTGGGGACCTTGACAATGGTGGGTGGTTGTGTGGCCCTTCCCTATGCTGTCCCTGATGCAGCTGTTTCCGCAGGATCATATTGTGTAGCATGGCACATAGTATGAACGTGTGTACATGTGGCTGGAGAGTACTGCAAGGCTCCACCAAATATGTCAAGGCAGCAGAAACGTGACCCAAACACACACTCTAAAATGATCCTGGCTTGTGCGTGTGCCTCATTATGGCATTCTTGAGTGGGTGTTTGTGCATTTCTGGTGGGTGTCATCATCCACGGCTCCAGTCCATAGCCAGCATCCCCCACCAGATGGCCATACAGGATGTCCCCACTGGCAAATGTCTGGTACAGCTGTGATGAATGCCAGATGTGAGAGTCGTTATAGCTTCCAGGGCTGCCAGCACACACATTCATGATAATGCCCTGGGCATTGCACATGACCTGGCAGTTGATGGAGGGGAAGCCCTTGTGGTTTATGTAGACCCTACCCTGTTCAGCGGGTGGTGATGTGATGTGAATTTGCATGCAGTCTATTGCACCCAGTACCTCCGGGTATTCTGCTATATGGTGGAAGAGACGCATATTGCTGGTCCTCTCCTCACGGGTGTTGGGGAAGTAAATGTGCTCACCGGCATGTGGTAGGATGGCATCCAGGAACTGGTGGAGTACCCTGGATGCAGATGCCTGTGAGACCCCATCATGTCCCCAGTAGGTCTTTGAAAAGTACCTGTAGGTAGTATTCTTAAGGCTACACATACCTTGCCTTCCATTGGGATGGATTCCCCTCTATTGGCTCTGAGTCTGAGTTGAGGCCAGCAAAGCTCTATGATTTGCTGAAATATGTCTCTGTCCACCCTGTAGAGCTCTACTATCTCCAGATCATGTAGCCCCTGGTAGGTTACCTTGTGTCTGAACACTCTTCTCCTCCTCCTCAGTCTGGGGCAGTTGTTAGCGTTAGCTTCATCACTGCCCTCAGTCTCTAGCACGTACTGATGGATCAAAGCAACACCAGCCCCTAACATTGTTTTGGTTAAAACTCCTCTGAATGTGTACACCAATGGTGCAAGGTTTGTGGGAAACGAGACTGAAAGGTGTTGCTCAATTTATACTGTTATGCTGGCTATGCTGCCTGCATGATTGGTGGGCTATGATGCATTCCATCTGCTTTCTATTTTATTAGTACTTTTATTCTGCTATTTGCCTTTTTTTTTCTTTTTTCCCTTCTCATTTCCACCCTTTTTAAGCCCTGAGGTGTGCCATGCAAACCCGGTGCCCAAATGTAAACAATCCTACTATTTCCGGGTTTTTCTTTGTTTCTTTGTTTTAGACCTGGTGTGCACTGCACAAATCTGTTTAGCTAAAGTAAACACTTTGAAGCAGAAATGGCCCTCCCTGGACATGAACATGCTCTTCATTTCACGGAATAAGTCAATACAGCCTGAGACACACTTCCTTGCTTTGCTATGCTTAGCTAAGCTCAAATGGGAACCGTGAAGCTATAATATGCTTACATCAAGCATGACACACACCCTTTTCATGTCAGCTGTTTCTCCTGCTTATACCACTGCCTTATAGCTCCTAGACAGTTAGGTGCAGTTTGACACTTGTCTCCTTTTTGTGATTCAGTAAATGTCCCTCATTAGCATACCCCACTGCCTTAGTCCCTAGTTACAGCACTACACTAGAGCATTTCCCCTTAGCAACCACTGTTACCTGCTATTGTTTGGATTCTGCATGTCATAGACTATAATGGCAAAATGCAGCTTTCACTTAAAATTGCCTTTTCACATTTTTTTTTATTTTCAGCACAATCCCATTTGCGTGCCACTGCCCTATGCTTAAACAGCTGAGATCAGCCAAAAAAAAACTTTTACTTTTATAATTTTGCAACACTTTTCCATGCCAGTGGCCATATATTTTGTAATTTGCATGCCTAAGGATTATAATACATGCTTTACTTTGAGCTGTCATGCCTCCATTTTGCTTTTTGCTGAACTGTATTTGGCTAGTAGCCGAATACATTTCTGTAAGCTACATTATTTTGCTGCAGATGCTGCTTGCTTACTGGATCGCTAATTGACTTAATTTGCATGTTTTTTTCACCAGAAAATGAGGTCATTAGCATAATCCAGTCTTGTCCGTGGCAGTATAGTGTTAGCAGGCTCATGCACGCCAAATGCCTTGTTTACTGGATCGCTGGGTGGCCATATTCCATGCAGCAGCTGTTGCACTATTCGGAGACAGCATTTCACCATTATTGAATCCTGGGGTTTGTTTATTTAGCATGTTTCTATTATAACAGTTTAGATTGAAAAATAATTTAACCAGATTTAAATTCACTAAGAATAGTTGTTATATAATGAAAATACCCAGCGGTTACAATATAAGAACAATATCAATGTAATGAAATTAATTTCCATTAATATTAACAGATTAAACAGTAGCAATATGAAGAATACATTAATGAAATACTTAAAAACAAATAAAGGAAATGTTATCTTTTTGCACGAGACACGTTTAATAGAAGAGAGTATTAATATAATAGAGAAATTTGGATATAAAACTATTGCTTCCTTGTGTTTTGGGGAAAAAAAAGAGGTACAGCCTTACATAAGAAAAAAAAAAAAAACAAAGTTCATGCCTAAGGTTGCACTTAGTATCTCTGATAATAAAGGTATGCATACTATAGGACATATTGTTATTAATTATACATTACATATATTATATAATTTTATTGGTTAACTGGATTAGGAGCTAATATTGCAAGAAATAATTTAGAAATTTTGCAGGACACTTGGAAGGGTAATTTAATTTTAGCAGGAGATTTTAATTGTAATTATGGAAGAAAAGGAAGCAAATGATATACACATGGGAAATTTAAAACAGGGGCAGTAGCAAACATATTAAGCAAATGGTTATCGATTAGTAATTTAAAAGATGTAGTAGTTGCTAACTGAGAATACATTTAATTTACACATTGTTCACTATTGAAAAAGTGTTTGTTTCTACAAATATGCTTAAAAACGCGATAGATTTAAAACAACTTCATGTCCTTTGTCCAATCATATTGCTCTATTTATGAATACAATAGCAGATAATAGAAAATACTAATTAATTCATAGATTTCCAGGTTATATAACAAACCTTAACAATTTTAAAGAATATACTCAAATTAACAAAACTCGACTGGTCAGAATAACGGTAATAAAGGCTATACGCAGCTTCCCTGAAAAAACTGTTTAATAAACACAGAACAAAATAAAAAATTCACGACAGAATTATATTCCACTCCAAATACAAAGTATGTTAAGCGCTTTCATCCGCCAAAAGGCAGACTTCATCAGAACAATTTACTTCAGCTGCTGCTCCATATTTTATACAAATTTAGGCGCCAAACTCCATTACAAATCCATAGCCAACAATACTTAAAGGCATAAACACATTACACAATGTCATAGTTAATATCTGTCATATACTTTATATATAAGTTATTTGCTAACAAGTATCATAAAAAGATGTGTGTATTATTGCATGGAAAACAGACTTTTAGCTGACCGAGATGGTTAATGACTCAATAATGAATATTAAAATTAGGTATGAAGTACCTATTTGATAACTGGAGAATTTAAATTTAAATTTCATTTTGTGTGTGTCTTATCATTCCAAAAACATTCCGCTTCTAGTCCTATGTGCATTCTGCAATCTGAATTAATAGGAATCTCCCACATCCTATCTATTCCCTATTTACACTATCAATAAATAAATAAATAAATAAATTATGTAACTGATGAATGTGGTCAAAAAACATCTAAAAATCTGTGTAAATATCATATAATGTAATATAATAATATATGTAATGATAAAATATGTACACATATAAATGAATATATAAATACTAATAAATATAATTGTATAAATATATGCATATATAGAATATTCACTGTAAAAACTCAATAATACAGATTAAAATAGTAGATACATCATATGTGACATATATAATTGATAGAAAATAGTGGTAATTTAATGATACGAAACAATATAGGATAAATGCAAATGTTATTATCTCATTAATAAGAATGGCTTTATGCTAATGTATTCATTGAGGCCAGGTTTCGTTGTGGCATCAGTTAAAATTTGCCAATTACTTTCTCTACATGCAAGTCTGATTTTCCAGTCCCCACCCAATGGGTTTATGTACTCTTTATCTATAATTGTGAACTGGAAAAAATGATGGTCCCCTGCCTCACTGATGTGCTTGTAAAGCGCATTATTCAAATCTTTACATTTAATCTTGTAATAATGTTCGTAAATTCGTTGCCTCAATTGTCTTTCAGTTTTTCCTATATAGAATGCAGAGCATTCTATACACTTCGCTAAATATACCACCTGTTTAGTGTGACAGTTTCCATTCATACTTTTTATCTTCGTCCCATTCACATTTTCCAATTTTGTGTAAGGCTGATTGTTGATGTAATTGCATTGTTTACATCTCCCACATTTCTTAGTGGGGTTATATGAAAGCTTATTATAACTTTCTTCATACCCTACTCTTTCAAGTAATTTCTTTAAGTTTGGAGCGGTCTTATAAACTATTTTAGGGTAGAGTCCTATTTTCTCCTTATATGCATTCGATACTGTCACTATATCCCAGTGCCTTGTCAATATCTCCTTAATGCTATCAACATAAGGTGTGTAGGTAAGAACACAAACCCTACCTGCTAAAAAACTACTTGCAGGTCCTACCTTTACATTGGGTACATACTTCCCTATTAATGGAATATACTTGCCATTCCATTGGTTAGAAACATAGTTGACCGTGTCATCTATAAGATGGGTAGGGTATCCTCTATCAAGGAAGAGTTTTTTTAATTAATTTCATCTCATTCTCCATTTCCTTTCTTGTAGATGACATCCTCGCTCCCCTAATGCACTGTCCTTTTATAATGTTCTTGAAAATATGACATGGATGATTGCTAGTATAATACACATAATCATTGGAATGAGTGCTCTTTCTAAAAACCTTTGAGGCAAATTCATTGTTGTCTGTTTTGTAAATGTATGTATCTAAATATGCGATACCACTATCACTAAAGTTAAAAGTGAATTTGAAATAGTTGGTAGTACCATTAATGTATTCCACAAACTTAGTAATGTCATCATTTGATCCCTTCCATAAAATAAAAATATCATCTAAAAATCTTGTGTAAAAAATAATGTTCGAGGAATATACACTATTAAATACATATTTGGTCTCCCAATCCAGCATAACCAAATTAGCAAAAACGGGTGCGCATGACGCACCCATAGCTACCCCTTTACTTTGTTTGAAAATTTTTCCGTCAAAAGCAATATAATTATGATCCAGGACTAAGGACATCATATCTAATATTAAGGCTATCCTGTCCCAACTTAAGCTGGAATGATTCCTAAGGCTATTACAAAAACTATCTAATCCTTCTTCCTTGGGGATGCTGGAAAATAAATCACAAACATCTATCGTAACAAATTTGTATTCCATATTCCATAAGTGTGGTGACAGTTTTCCTAAAAAATCCCATGAATCAATGGTAAGGTGTGGGATATTTTTGTATGTGTGTTTGGTCCATCTGTCTATAACTAGCCCTATGTTGAAAGTTTTTGATTTAGACCCTGATATAATGGGTCTAAATGGTGGGTTGAGTATAGATTTGTGTATTTTAGGTATACCCACTATGTGGGCTAAGATGGGATTTTCAACACGAATAAATTCATAAATATCTTGTGTAAGTCTGTTATTTAATAAATATTCTTCAATAGCTAAATCAATATTCCTATATCCTGTGAATACTTCATTCATTGCTATACCATCATAATTCCCTGATTCAACAAGAATATTAAGAATAGCTGTCTTATATGCTGAACTGGAGTATATAACAACTCCACCCCCTTTATCGGGTTTCAATATTCTAATTTTAAAGAATATGTTTTTAAAACAAATTGAGGAAATTTTGAATTTAATGATAGGAATGGTATTAATACAGTGATTTTCTTGGACTCCCTTAAGTACATATTAGTGTTGGACTGATTAAATGGTCCAATAATAAAATTAATTAATAGAAAAAAGAACCACATAACATCCAGAGGAAATTATATAAAGCAAGGTTAGAACACCTAGAAAGAAAGACTTTCTAGTATTACTAAAATTAGAAAATATTTAGCTACACAATATCACAATATCATTGAGCACAAAACTAAACTGAGACGCTTAAAAATATGCATAACATAGTCTACAGACATAAGGCATTCAGCAAAAAAGTAAAATCACAGACATTATGAAACCTTTAACAAAGATTATTACTTCAGATATTGATAAAATGCTTTCAATATCTAAGGATTATCACAAGGAGCTTAACAAAATCAATAACATATTAATTAATAAAAACAAATTAAATGAATATTTAAATAATGAATAACTGTTCAATCTTAAAAAGAACAGTTACTTAACATTTCTAAATGTATAACTGTAAGTGAAATGCATAGTGTCATCAATATAGTAAAATGGGAAAGGTACCAGGACAGGATGCTTTATGCCTGTAAATGTATAAAAATATTACAATAAAATGTGTTAAATGTATTAGGTGAAGTCTTTTCAGTTATTTATAGTTCAACTATAGTACATTCTTCATTGAAATTTTCTTTGATATATACCTTATCTTAAAACCAGGGGAAACTAGTAGTTTAGTGTCATCTTATAGACAGATTTTGTTGTCAAATATTGGGTTATAAGTTATTTATGGCAGTGCTATCTTAAAGACTTACAAAAGTTGTTGATTGTGTTTTTGTTAAAGATTAGATGGGATTTATTATTAATAGATAATTATTAATAGATGTCCATATGACGCTATTAGAAGAATATTAACATCATTAGACTAAGCCAAAAATAAAAATAAAAAAAGTTGGCCTTGATTAGTTTAGATGCAGAGAAAGCATCTTTTGGGTGGGTATATTTATTCAAAGCACTCCTTTCATTTGGCTTTCCAGAAGAATTTATTGATTTAATAAAAAATATATACTTTGGTACTAAACATTTATTAAAATATGCATATTTAGCACATCATTGTTTGGAATTTATAGAGGTATTAGACAAGGTCACTCACTATTTCCTCTTTTATTTGTATTAGCTATTGAGTCAATAGCTAATGATATTACATTTAATAGGAACATAGAGGGTTTTAGTATAAGCAAGGACCATAAAACCAAAATACATCTATTTGCAGATGATACTGTACTGTTATTAGGAGATATAAATCATTTGAAGAGTTAATCAAAGACCATAATATATTCACATATTTATCATTAATGAAATTTGGTGACATAAAACAGAGATTATTTTGATAAATCAACAAATCAGTAAGTAAGTGATTTAATAAGGAATAAATAAATTACAATTAGGATAGTAATGAACTTAAATATTTAGGCATCATAATTCAACCTGATATCAATAATTTAATTAAATCTAATTTTTCACAATTTCATTGCTGATATAGAATTGTTAATAAAGGAATGAACTGCTGATTATTTTTCCTTTGAAGAAAAATTCCTTCTTATAAAATGATGATTCTGGTTAAAATTCTAAATATCATCCAGTCTACAGCTGTACTCTCTAATAAATCTTTTTACTAGAAAGGTATTAATTTCATTTGTATAGTATCCAGATAAACCAATAATTTAATATAAAAATCATACTAGATTATGGGAGCATGGGGAATCAAATTCCCAGACATAGAATCCTGTTCTCTTGCTGCAATATATACAGTGATTTTATTGTGGTTAAATCCTAACTGTAATAAAAGGGAAGAGTATTCAACAGTAAATTATATCAGAATCTTTAAAGTCTGAAAAATAAAGAACATTTGTTCTAATCAATAATAAATTCTCATGGATACTTAAAAATAAATTCAGAGAACAAATTCAACATACATTAATCTGATACTTAAAACATTTAAAGTAGATATGTCTAATGCTCCTGGTTGCTTTTTCATTTAGATTGATAGAAAGTCAAGATTCTATTAAAATGGAGTCACTTAAAAGTAATAATAAAATATTGTGGTCAGATTGTTATGATGAAAGCTCATCAGTAACAAAGAAGAATTATCAATGAAAAAATAACTTTTTTTACAATTTTACAACATAATTTTGAATAATAATAATAATAATAATAATAATAATAATTGAATACTACTACTACTAATAATAATAATACATTTTGGATTCAGTGAGTATTCATTTTAAGGTAAAGGAAGATGATATGATCTTACTATTGAAATCAGTTAAGTATGCCACTTCTAGCTTACAGTGAAATACATTTATGGGGAAATACATACATATAATTTGTATTATATCTTACAAAATCTCAAAATTAAACTAGAAGAATGTGATCACATTTTTAGATGTAATGCAACAGTTAAAGATGACTGGGTCCACATACATGTAAAATGTAAAAAACTGAAGATTTTTTGAGAAATGTTTGCCATTGTTTCATGAGTATTTGGAGAGATAATTGTATCCTCTTAAAGTCACCAAATGTTAAAAAATGTTCCTGTTCCATTAGTTAATAATACTAATAATAATAATAATGTTTGGAGTTTACTTGCTATTGCTGGGAAACTTATAAAAAAAGTGGAAATCAAATGAGACTCTGATGAACTTTTAAGTATTGTTGTTGTGTATGTAAAATGAAAACAAAGTAATAAGAATGCAGTCACTTAATGATCAAAAACTGCTGCTGGGATAAATTAAAAGCTGTTATTGGAAAATTAAAATTTTTTGAAGCTTATGACTATTTTGTAAGATAAATAATTGTTTATATATATATATATATATATATATATATATATATATATATATATATATATATATACACCTATAACTAGATTTCTTCTTTTCTGTGTAAATGTTGTATATATGTTAAGATTAATAAACATTTTTTTCCAAAAAAGTAATAATAACTAAACTATTTATTATCAAATCCTTGCTGTTTTGAGCTTCTTCTTGTAAAGGGAACATAGTTTCAATATTTATAGATATAGATAGATAGCCATGATATATCAAAGATAGATAGCTATAGATAGATATAGATGACATATATGTAGATACACATATAGAGATACAGATAGAGATATAGATATAAATGTACATAGTGCATCAAGTGCTTGAAAGCTGAAAGATCAAGTCAGGAATGCATAATGCACTGGGCATGACTGAAGCATTGGTTTCATAGCTTTCATTGAACAAGTGTTGTGGCCTGAGATGATGAAACAGCAACAATGGCAATGGACTAAACATAACTATGCAGCATGAGAACAGCAAATTCAGAGTTAAAGGAAACAGCGAAACACATCTAAGGTCAGCATGGAAGCCTCTAATGGTAGAAGACTATGCAACCCTAAAGATACAGCAACACAAAACACCACACACCACATATGTGAACAAACTTACCTGAGTAGATTGGGGGATGTGGCTGATAAAATATTTCAGTGCAATCACCACCACATTATTAAACAAACCATACTCAATCCAAAATATAAATTAACAGTTGAAACCACAAGCAATTAGATCATCCAAGGTAAATGAAATGATGACAGTGAAGAGGGTCACATCCTACTCCAGTAACCACTGATAAGTATGAGACGTACCAAAAGCAAAAGGATCATGCAAATCAGTTGCTGCCACAAAGGTGGAGGGTTTCAGCAGACACATATTTCCACAAAGGGAATACTATAGTGCAAAAACAGATTGCTGAAGAGTGATGTCCAGAAAGGAACACAACAAACTGGCCCCACAGGAACAATGTACGTGCCATATCCTTCCCCAGGTGAGGGTGGTGAGCATCAATGGGGTTTATCAAACATCTAGGCAAAAATGCTACATTGCATGTTGGGAACAAACATTAATCCTACATATTAAGTTGATGTGCCATTGTATTAATGTAGCCAGCAAAATAGTTTTCCAAATTGCCATAGGCAATCATTTTTTCAGCTCACCATTTGCCATACATTTAATTTCAAAAATGATGGGCCAAAAACTTATAAAAAAAGAAAATATCTTGCCACCACCTCCCACTATAATTATATATACCAACTACTCAGTCATTTCATAATGGAGAAAAGTGGGAAAAAACAGAAAAACACACCACTAGCTTGTGCAATACAACAGAATGAGGAGAAATTCATTGCAATATAAAATCTTCATCCAAAAACACAGCAATGACTTGGAGGATAGTCCAGCACAACTGTAAATTTCCCATCTGGATATAATACTGTCTAGTTTTTCTTTGCCATTTGTTTCCAACTTCATTTCATTGGTGAGAGCCATATTTCCTAATTTTGCACCTGAAGGGCATTTCTACTATTATTCTCTCCTTGTTCAACAATTGACTAAGCTTCTGGTGTTATTCTCAGGGGATCCAGTATCTGTCTGCCTGGGACGACATGATCAACAGGCCACGATGCTTTGCCAGAGATGGCCTGCACCTGTCGGCACTGGGATTACAGATACTGGCCAGGGCTCTTGCCTCCCCTATAGTGCCTTTTTTAGGCAAATCTCAAATGTCAAATGCACAACCATAGTAGACATAAAAATGAGAAATCTAAGGGTAATGTTAGTCAATGCTAGAAGTCTAAACCTCAAAATGCACACACTCAAGGTTCTCATAAAGATGGAGAATATTGACATATGTGTAGTGACAGAGACCTGGTTTAAGGCTCCAGAGAGCACCCCTGCATTACCAGGCTGCAATTCTTATCACATCTTTCGGCCACCTAACCTGGACCGAAATATTAAAGGAGGAGGCTTGTCCATATTCATAAAGGATATCCACACCTCCAGGCTAGTTGCTCAACATAATGCCTCTGAAATTATCCAAGTACAATTAACATTGGTCAAGACTGCAATTCAGGTTGTAGCATGTTACAGATCCCCTGCCATGTCCCAGGATGCCCACTCCATGTTTCTCGATATACTAGATAATATCAAGGTACTGGGAGATTTCAACTACCCCTACATCAATTGGGAAAACTACTCATTTCTATTTGCCCAATGTTTTTTGAAATTTATTTATTCCAATGCCCAGGACCAACTTGTCCATACCCCTACCAGGGGTAACAACATCCTGGACCTGGTCATTACCAACATGGGTAACAGATGCTCCACACCAGTGTTCAACTCCTCGCTGTTCAGGTCTGACCATAAGCTAATCATCCTAGACATACATACCCTCCCATTAAGGAAACCACCATAAAAAACTTCTCCAAAGCCAACTTCATGCTTCTTAAGTCAGAAGTGGCGAACTTCATTACAACCACACAGATGGAAAATAGTGGCACGACTGCTGAATCATATACAAATGCACTGTATAAGCACGTACACGAGTGCATGGACCGTGCCATCCCCAACAGAACCAAGACACTATCCTCCAGAAAAGGGAAGCCAATTTGGTGGCCCCCTGGTATAAACAAGCTATGCAATAGAAGGAAGAAACTGTTGCAAAAAAGAGTAAAATCCCAGGACTACAGGAACTCCCTGGCCAGCATCAGGAAAAATATGAGATCCCTCATAAAAACCTCCAAAGCTAGTTACAAAAATAAAATTGCCATGGATTCTAAAGACAACCACAAAGCCTTCTACAGCTATGTCAGTAATCTCAATGGCAATACTCAGATCTGCTCTGAACTACAGCACAATGGCACTACATTTACCGAACCAACTGATATTGCCAACATCCTGGCAGACGGGTTCAGTGCTAACTTCACCCCCCCCCCCAAAGGACACATTCCCATACCGGATGATTGAAAATCCCCTGAAATCACGGCCACACAGGTAAAGACTGCACTCTCCAAAGCCAAGAACACAGCATCCACAGGACCGGACAACATCCCAGGCTGCGTTCTGCCCAAACTACATGAACTGGCACCCCACCTAAGTACCATGTCCAACCATAACCTCACTTCAGGCATTGTGCCTATGGAATGACACACAGTGACAGTTATCCCACTCCACAAAGGGGGTGCCACTACAGACCCCTGGAACTACCACCCCATTAGCCTGATGAGCCTGATCTGCAAGGCCATGGAACGCATCATCCTAAAGCTGATAAACAAAGACATAGGTAACCTCTAAACTCTGGACCCCACTCAGTTTTGGTTTGTAAAAGGTAGATCATGCCTCCTAAACCTGATTGACTTCTTTGAAGCAGTCACCAGAGCTGTAGACGAGGGTAAGGTGGTGCACACTGCCTATCTTGGCCTCGCCAAGGCTTTCAACACCATCCCCCACTCTGGCATTATAGATAAACTCACTGGACTAGGCAAAAACCCCTATGTCATAAGATGGGTGGCCAACTGACTCACTGACAGAACCCACACAGTGAAAGTAGCCCACTCCAAATCCATCTTCAGACCAGTGACAAGCGGAGTACCACAGAGTTCGGTCCTGGGTCCTCTCCTGTTTGGTATCTACTTCTCTGAAGTCCAAGCTAATACAGGTGGTCTCTGGCTAATGAAATTTGCAGATGACTGCAAACTAGGAGCCATAATTGATTCATCTAAGGATGTGGACATTCTACAAAGAGGCCTCACTGAGACTGATGCTTGGTGTCAAAGCCATGGCCTAAAGCTCAATGCCAAGAAGTGCATTGTCATCCCCTTTGGGAAAAATACCATACCCATGAACTACCACATAGGCGGTAGCCTACTAAACACTGAAAGTGTGATAAGAGACCTTGGGTCACAGGTGGATAGTAGTCTCTCCTTTGATAATCACATAACCACAGTAGTCAGAAAATCCTTCGACATGGCACACCTTATCACAAAGGGGTTCTCCTCCAGAAAAAGAGAGGTCATTGTTCCTCTCTACTCATCCCTTATTCAACCCATCATAGAGTACAATGCCCCTTTTGGCATGTACTTTGCAAGACATTTGCAACAGCTGGAAAGGCTACAGAAATACCCGACTAAGAGGATTGCAGTCCTCAAACAGATGCCATATGCTGACTGTCTCAAAAAACACCAGCTCTACTCCGTCGCATATCGCCTACTCCGAGGTGACCTCTGCCTAACATACAAAGCCATGTCTAACCCAGACCTGATGGACATGCTACACTTAAAGAAATCCCAATCTCTCTGAGCTACACACTCTAGGGACGTAAACCTTGTCACCACAATAAACAGAACATGCTGGGGGGATAGATTCCTGTCCCAGAGACTTCCCTTGCTCTGGAATAGACTGCCCAATCATGTCGAGCAAAGCTCCTCATTAGCCGACTTTAAGAGAAATCTTGACAATTGGATGGGAAATAGGAAATTCACTTCGGGGATCACTGCTGTGGCTCTGTTCGACAGGGGCACAGGAAAATAACTTTCTTGGGTGGTGAAAGCCAGGGAACCTCATTTGGCTAGGCATGTATAGGCCCTAGGGCCGATAGCCTAGTACTTACCTATGAACCTATGAACATATGTGATGTTCTCTTTAGTTGTTTCTCATTTCCATGGTGGTTCCTCACTTATTGCAATAGCCTGGCAGGTAGTTATTTCTGAAGTACCTGAAAAGGATGTGGTCTCTTTAGACCACTTGCCATCCATCAGGTGAATGGAATCCCTGATTATACTGAAGGATATGAAGGCTAGTAACAGCAACTGCTTCACTTCCAGTGAAGGTTACCTGGAGTATTTTAGTCAGAGAGATGGGGACATTGTATGTTGCCACAGAATCTGTGAGAGGTAGAATAGATGGAACATGTCAATTGTAAAAATGTGGTTTTGGCAAACACAAAAAGAAGGAGTGTTTTTCACTGAAACTGCTTTCACCAACAGTGAAGTTTTGTTTTTTTTCTCCACTGTCATGTGACCTTAGAGTTGGTATATATATATATATATATATACACACACACACACACACACACACACACACATATATATATATATATATATATATATATATATATATATATATATATATATATATATATATATATATATATATATATATATATATATATATATATATATATATACATACACACATTCAGAGGGTGTGCAGGTTGTCCTCTCAAATGGGGGTCACAAGGAGGCTTGTCCCCCTGCAAAAAAAATAAATAAATAAAATGTTCACTTAAGGTAGTTTCAACAAAATAGTTTTGATTTCTTTATGTTCACTGAAATTACATTCAATGAATCGACATGAATCTGAATAAACACCACAGCAGAGTAGCCATAGATAAAAGGTATTTTACAGCAGCTGCAGAGGCCCTCTAAAAGTCCAGCACGCTATATACTGTCTGTAGCATGACACACCCTGCAGTGGCTATATCTAGCAAATTTTCAAAGCGTCACTGAGGATTAAGTGTTCTTCTGTGCTATCAAGGCATATGACAAGGACACATAGCCACTCCTAGTAGTCCACACTGGCCATGAATGACATGCAGCTGCTGATCCATAGCTACTCATGCAAGACATGACTCATTCATGACCTATGTATCTGACTGTTATACATCTTACATGTCCTACATCTCTCCTCCTACACATACTATATGATGGAAGTCACTTCCATAAAAGACCTCTAAATGATATATCATCCACCACCACAGTATTCAGGTTAGGGTACATTTTTGTCACATCTGTTGACCTCTTCTATTGTACTTGGATTATCATCTGCTGCAGACTCCACTTTGATGGCATATACTGCATTGCCTGTACAACTGAGGTCATAGTGCTGTATTATGGGAACTGTCTTTTCCGGTGATGTCAGCACATCCTCCTTTTTATAGCTAACAAAGCATCCCACCTCAGCCTTGACAATGCTGGGTGCATGATGGCATGGATGGGTTTGCATAAATTCTTCACCACCCTTTTGGGAAAATATAGTAGCCTTTCTTCAACATGCATCAGCTTTCATTTCAGAGCAGCAGCAATACACCTTTCCATTGCCCTTCTGTATTATATATGATAGATGTATCCCTCTATCTGTAGCCTTGCCTTGTTCTTCTGTGCCTTGCAAGTGTGTATAAGTGGAAAGAATAGCAGATGGACAGCTTTTCACCATCTTTAAATCTTTCTTCTGTTCTTCTATTTGTCATGGGGATTATAGCACTTGTATGGACACCAGAATATTCAAACACATCTGACTTGTCATGTCCTTTAACCGCAAATAACAATTGATTGTGCAGCTTCTATGCCTTGTGCCACATTCAGCTTGCATAACTGGCTGCAAGCTTTCACAGCACAAGACAGCACTTCACATGACCCCAGGTAAGTGAGCTTATCTCACTTTTCTAATGTTGTGATATTGTACTCTATAGTCATAGTTTTACATGACTCACAGTAATAAATAGCAGAAGCATGTCTATATATAACTAGTAGTGTTGTGTGTGTGTGCATGTGTGTGTGCGCATGCGTGTGTGTGTGTGTGTGTGTGTGTGTGTGTGTGTGTGTGTGTGTGTGTGTGTGTGTGTGTGTGTGTGTGTGTGTGTGTGTGTGCGGGGATATATATGTGCACGTGTGTGTCTGTATGTGTGTGTGTGTGTGTGTGAGTGTGTGTGTGTGTGTGTGTGTGTGTGTGTGTGCGGGGGTATATATGTGCGTGTGTGTGTGTGTGAGTGTGTGTGTGTGTGTGTGTGTGTGTGTGTGTGTGTGTGTGTGTACAAGACGCTGTATATATATATATATATATATATGTGTGTGTGTGTGTGTGTGTGTGTGTGTGTGTGTGAAGTTTATTTTGTACTTTATTTTTTTATTGAATTTGCACCTTACTTATGGCTGAGCAGCACTAATCACACTTTGACCAACTGCAGGCTTAGCCAGGCTGCATCAAAAATGTAAAAATTACAAACAAGAATGGAAGACAAAGGTAATATGAACTAATCAAAAGGAGAGAGATGCTATGTACAAACTTTACATGATGTTGAGGTTATACGTTTTACAAGCAGAAAAGTAGAATCTTAGGAACAGTAATAAAGGAGTGAGAAGAAAATATAGCCTTGGAAATTGTAGGCGACAACAGAAGTTGTTTAGATGACAAAAGAAATCGCAAAGAATAAAAGTCCAAGGATGTGCAGGTTCTTGAAAACATAAAAGCTGCAAGATGATAGTGAGCAAGGAGAAAGACATGCTATGCACAAATTTATAGGAAGCAGAAACATAGTAACCAACAGAGTAGTGGTGTAACCAGGTGATCTGCATGTAAATTAACCTAGTGCAGAATAGTGTTGACTGAGTGACACATCCTGCATTCTAGTATTTCTATTTTTGTTCAAGTAGAAAGTGTTTGAGATGGGGTCTGAAGTTAGCAAAGCTAGTATGTTTAGTGAGCTAATAAAGAATGGATTGCCACAGTTTCGAAATAAGTATATAAAAACTGAAGTCATAGCTATGTATTTTAGTAGATGGGGTTTGGTGAGCAGGACCTAGTGTACCCTGACTTCTGAGATTGTAGGTTGAGTGATAGTGGTAAGTGATAGAGGTACCTTTCATTGTAAGTGGAGAAGGAACATCTAGGGGGAGTAATATGAATAGCTGGGTGCCCAGAGGTAGGTTAGCTCTGGCATGTACTAGGAGCCAGTTTGTCTTTGATAAAGTAAGGCAATGGTGTTTCGGTAAGGGGGAATTATTGGCGAAGTAAGATATATTATTAGATAATGTCTGTTGTGTTGATATCTTTTCTCAGAGTTAGTATATTTAGTTAAGGGGGTGTGGGAGACACAGCCACCACATTGGGGGGTGAATCCCCCCACTATGTTTGGGTGTGTTTGTTTATTTTGTTTACAGACATCCACGCAAATTCTTTCCTGAGGAAAGAATTTGATTATGTGGCCATTAACTATTGTCAGTTTTTAACGCTTAGGTGTTGATGTTTTAGGATTCGACAGCCTAAGCTGTCGATGATATGATATAGATGCGAGAGAGAAAGGGAAACTTAAAAAAGTGTCCCTTACTGCCAAAGAGCATTTGGGGGTTAAGGAGATGTTTTTTGGAAGTGAGACAGTGGTTTACGTCCAGAAGGACAGTTTGTAGCTCCATCTGGATTACCTGTCATCACCATATGAGAAGACTTACAACTGGGTAGGTCAAGGGATAATTTATTTATAAAAATGGAAGTAAAAACATTTTTGGAGCAAGGATTGATTCCCGTGGTGCACCTAAATGAGTTTATGCGGCAAGTAAAAGAGTGGAGACAGTCTTCACAGTCAAGGTTCTGTTAGTCAGGAAATCTTTGAGCTGCTGTCTGACTTCAATGCAATTCTGGGTTCTGTTAGTCAGGAAATCTTTGAACTGCTGTCTGACTTCAATGCAATTCTAATGTCTAGTAGATGGGCTAGTAATACTGACCAATCCACCATGCCAAAGGCTAAGGTCAGATCAATGAAAAGGCAGCAGTAAGATTTCCTTTATCCGTATTGGTGAGTATATCATTGGCTAGAGCCCAGAGTGCAGTTAATGTACTCCTTCCTGCCCAGAAGCTGTGTTGTTTGTTGGAGAGCAAATAATTTTTTTTCAGATATGAGGTAAGTTGATTAAAAATTAGTTATGAAGTATTTTTCAGGGGTATGAAATATGGATATGGGCCAGTAGTGGTTGGTGGAGGAGGGAGTTAGTGCTTTAGAAACAGGTCTGTCAAAGGCTGTCTTCCAGACTGGGGACATTGAGTTAAGTATGAAAGGTTAAAAATATGTTTTAAGGGGTGACCATGTTATCTCTATGGTGATGAATAAATCAAGGGCATAAATTGTCTGGTCCAGAGAAAGAGTCAGCTGGGATTTGTTAAAGTAATGTGGAGAGCTGCTTGGCAGCAATTTTAGTAAAGTAGAATGGTGGATGGTACTTATGGGGGGGGGGGTGCTACTTGTGGGAAGGGGAAGAAGGAATGTTGTGTATACCGGAGAGGGGTGTAGAATTCTTTAAAGAAGTCAGAAGGTGTGAGGATGCTGGCATGGCAGAAATATGTTCTTGTGAGGAAAGTCCCTTTAGAAGAACTCTTCCTGAAATATACTTCACACTAAAATTGTTTGGGAGTTAGTAGTGTGGATTGTCTAGATTTGAGGTGTCTGGCTTCTTGACTATGCTTGGTTATATTCCATAAGCTGCTGCACTGTTCCCTATTTCTGGTTGAGGCATCCTTTTTCCAGTTTTCTGAGTTTCATCTCAAATCCACATTAAATATTTCAACTGTTTGGTGAGCCTTACTTAAACAGTCTAGGGATTATGATGAAGTGACAGTTCTGAAGAGTTTTGAGAAGTTGAGAAAACTGATTATCTGACTGGTCCAGTATAGCTATTAAAGTATGTGTGACCAGTCCATGTAGGAGAGTTGGTCTTGCAGTCTAAAAAGTTTGTAGAGAGACTCAAGTCTGAAGGAGACCATTTTTTTGGTGGTGGGATTTAATTTTCAAAATATGTATGTGGAATGTTATAGAGCAGTGGTCACTAAAGTCTGATGGATGGGTGAAGACTGTTGAGATGATGGAAGGTTGAGATGTTATAACGAGGCCTAGGAGGGAGTAGAAATTTGTTTTGAGATTAGGTCTGGTTAACTCGGTTACTAGATGGAATATTTTCAGGTCAGCAAGAAATTCAAACATGGCATGCTTTATGGGGCTAAGAATGTCAAGGTTAACAGCATCAGGGATAATGATGTGTTTGTTAGGAGTTGGCAAAGTGAGATTGCTATGCAGAAGAGCTTTGAATTTTGTGACTGCAGCTGGAATGAAAGGTAAGCAAGTAGAGTATAAATGGCAGAGATGGCTTGAATGTCGGTGAAGTTAGAATCTAGTTTAGCTCATATTCAGTAGAAGAACTGACCTGGGTGACAACAGAAAAGTTGAGTGTGGAATTATAGTGGAGCATTATATCACTACAATTCCTTGTTCCATGCTGGGTGTCAGACTTGTAGCTGTGACCTGGGTAAAATGGTGAATGTGATCGTGATCACTTTTGAACCTAATTCTGTAATAGCTAATACTCAGAAGAGTTGGATGATAGAAAGGTGGTGATATGATCCAGCCTGTTATATATACTTGTGGCACTGACTAGAACATAGCTAAGGGAGCTAAGGATAGGTGGGTGTAGGTCAGGTCCTGTGTAAATTTTGGAGAGGATATTATAACTGAGGATAGGATGAGTTGAAGTACTGAAATTTGGACAACAAAGCAGGAGTACGAGGAAGTGGAGGGGAAAGTGAGGGAACTATAGAAATATTTTGTAGGAAGCATTTACCGAATGGGAGTATTTTAGTGTGTTGACAGCAACACTGCTTGTTGTGTTAAGGGGGTAAAGATGTAATGGGTATGATTGTTTGCAGGTGTATTTTTTAACCTGGGAAGAGTTTGCTGTCTATATTGTTTAAGTTTAAGTGTGTAATTAGTTTTTGGTAAGTTCGATATGTCAACTTTAGTAGTTCTAAGTAGAAACTGTAATATAACAATGATAATATTGCATTTCTGATAATATACCAAGTTTATTAATAAATGTGTGATGATAATGGAATGATGATAAACATTTATTTACATAGTAGAATAGATGGACATTTTACAAACTTCTTTATTTGAAGCCACTTGTAGGTTCTACATCGATATATCTATATGTATAGATATCTGCCTGTGTGTGTGTGTGTGTATGTGTGTGTGTGTGTGTGTGTGTGTGTGTGTGTGTGTGTGTGTGTGTGTATATATATATATATATATATGCATATTTATATATAGTGTGTATAATAATTGCATTATGTTACATTTGACTGTACCATAATCCTACAGTTGTTACACCTATAAATGGAATACAGTTGTTCAAACCAATGATAGAAAGACATTAAGAGGGTGTTTAGAAACAAGTAGCAAAGTATGTTATGGAAAATACTGCAGTGATTGACAAAATGAAAGCAGCGATTCAGAGACATATGCAACATAGCACTAGCATGGAAAATAGTGCTGTCTGGATCACATTCAAATGATCATAAAATCACATGCAAATGAACATCAACTTGCTAGTGGGAACTACTTCATATGAAACTGATTACTGTAGTCACACTGGTGTTATTAAAAAATAAAAAAATAAAAATATCATGATGAGCAGGTCCTCTGTACCCCAGCATTTATTTATTTATTTAGTTATTTAGTTATTTATTTATTGACATTTGATTACCAGGAAAGTCTGACTGGGTAGAAGCCCATTTTCAGTGAAGGCCACGGGACAAAAGCTCCAAATTATTACAAAACAGTTTAAGAACAATAGCTTTACAATCTTCAAAAATAAAACAAAAACATCTGCAGTTTAAATAAACAAATAGACATAATATAAAAACATCAGATTAGAATTGATACGAGTTATATGACAATCATTTAACATTTAGAGAAATTTTAGACAGCTTGTAGAGAAATTAAAGGTAAGTTAGTGCAATACAAACAGGAATTGCAATATGAAGTGATGGAAAAAAAGGCTTATGCTATATTTAACTAAAAAGAAGGGAGAATAAGGAGGTATAAGGAATGAAAAGGTACTTGTTCACATTTAGGCATATAGTTTATCCTGGTTTTGAGCAAGAATAGAGCCAGATGTTAGCTAGGAAGTCTTTCGGAGTGGCTTTGAAAGATGGTGAGGGAAGGTATTAACCTGTTGGATACAGATAAGGGGTTCCAGGCCTTAACAACCTTGTACAAGTGCAAACAATGCCCAGCAGATTTGATAGGTTTGTAGACACACAGGAGTTTTTGGTCACTGGATCTTAATGACCAACTGGGAACATAGTTATGCAGAATGTTTTTAGTACTGTACAGGCAGATGGATGCTGGATAATTTTATACATGGTAAGAAGCTGAGTATATGTTAGTTGATGAGGCAGTTTTAACCAATTTAGACTTTTCAGTGCTATAGACTGGTGGGTGCTGAAAGGGGTATTTGCTGCAAATTTAGCATCTTTGTTATAGCATTGTTCAACTTTTAATTTTGGTGAAGCCTGGAGGTTAGTAAGGATGGAAGCACCATAAAGAAATGTGGTGAGGAAAAAAGTAGTGGCAAGTGTAGTTTTAGTTGTGTCAGCCACTGTAAAGCATCTCTAGTTTTTCTTATGCAATTTTTGGAAACAAAGTAGCAGTTTGGTCTTTTTTGGGGGGTTGAGCATGAGTTGTGCTTTATGAAGCCATGTTCCAGTGGCTATTAAAGCTTCCAGAATAATTTTTTGGAGGTATACCATGTTGAGAGATATGCAAATGAGGGTGGCCTGTTTAGTGGATGTATAGCAGATATTGGTGAAAATGTCAAAGGGGATAGAGCCTTGTGGTAGACCGGTGTTGACTTGGAGGTAAGGAGAGAGCATGGAGTGCCATTTTACTGACTGATACCTATTGGAAGGGTGGGCAGGGAGAGACATAGTGAGGACATTTGAAGTAGAAATTTGCTGGGACAAATTGTGTCAGAGGCTTTAGACAAGTCTAGGAATAAGGATGAGACTAGTTTGCCATTATCTCTAACTTTTGTTGACAGTATCTGTATAGGTTACAAGGGCAGTGCTAGTACTATGTGAAGGAAGGAAGCCACATCGTATATGGGATAGGAGTACATCCTGTAAAAGACAATCTAGCAATTGTTTTTGATATGGTTGCTATATGTCTGAAGTTATTAATATCTGTGGAATTTCTTCATTTGTGCAGAGTGATAATGTGTAACTATTTTAAGAGAGAAGGGATATGGGATTCTTGGACTGACCTATTTATAAGGATTGAGACAGGATAGGCAATGCTATTGGCTGTTATTTTTAGATAGTAACTTAAAAGGTCTTCATCTGAGGAAGAGCGTGGTTTAAATCTAAGGTTAAGCATTTCTTGGAGAACACGATTATAACTTGTACAATGATATAAATGCAGCATCTACTTCAGTTACTAAACCTGCATTATTAGCTGCTTTGGTAGTCAGTGTATTCAATGTTGTGTGCAGCCACCATCTGTGTCACAGAAAGGTCCATCCATGGCAGGCATACTGTCATTTACAGAACAGAGACATAGCTCACTACCATCATGTATAAAGAGATATGCTAAGGGAGCTGTGTAGCTGCTGCCATCTTCTCACAGGATCAAAGGGGATGTTTTGCATAACTATCTCAGCGTACATGAAGGTTTGTGCAGCATTTTCCATTTTTTGCTTTGTGGTCCTTCCAGCATCTAACAAAGAACATTTTAGGACTGCTGCTACTATCAATATTGTTTACCTTGCAATAGTTCTGAGGTGTGATGTTGTCTACCTTGCACTAGCTTGTAGGTTTGATGTTGTTTACCATGCACTCGCTCACAGGTGTGATAGTGATGCATGTAGAGGAGTGCACGAGATTTCCATGAACAACAGAGGAGAAAACCACCACCATGTAGGCATTCTATGTCACTGCCTATACTCTTGAGGTTCTGTGGGATGTGGATACAACCACCCCCTCCATACTGAATCCAATATATCAACCATAACACTTTCCATTCCATGAACTGCCTGGTGGTGTGCAGCACACAAGGGATTATACAATCTGTCTGGCAGTTAACATGATGAATCAAGGCTCTGAGACATTAGTGTAACTCTTTTTATAGTGAAGAGTACATGGTTTGATTCCTTCCACTTCCATTTGTCCATGATCTGGCCCTGAGTAACTCATTTAACCATACAGTGTTCCTGGACAAACCCTGAAAAGGAACTTGTGTGCTAGGCTAGGTGATGTAGTTAATGAGACTGAAAGTATAGAACTAAAGTGGATTTTGAGGCTGGCTGCCCATTTGGGCTTAGGCCTTAATGATTCTGTATCCCTCAAACCCTTATTAAAATCATGTAAACTTAAGAAAAAATTAATATATTTTTTAAGATATATTTTGATATCTTTAGTATATGTGTATTTTTACATAGGTATATATTTTTATTTATTTGTCATTTATTTATGTGCATTTTTTATAGTTTTTAAGAAGCGCATATTATATTGCATTGTAGCTTTAACAAATGAGGGCTGTAATTGTTGTACTAATTGTTTAATAGATTTCTAAGGGCATATAATGCTTGCTGCTTGTGATGTAGAATGTCTGATGAAGCAATGCTATCATTGTGAAAGCGCTTACATCCTGTTTGTTACATTAAAATTGGATTATTTTATACTACACTTTGAGTTGCCTGAACTCCTTTGCCTTGTATCCTCACAGTTTTTTGAAGCTGACTAGTCTATTGAAACTTTTCAGACATGACTAGAGCTGAAAGAGCAGAAAAGACATTGTGGTCTTTCAGTCAACAATATTATGTGCAAACAAGTAAATAGCAAAATTCAGAACATAATAAGACTGATTATTGATAGGAAAACATTAAATGATCCAGTCAGAACGCACTGAGAAAAAAATATATAAAATATGAGCTAAGATATGCATAAAATGCAGTGCATTTGCACATATAATACATAACTCGTATATGCATGTGAAATATTTGTGTATACAATGTCATATTAAGATGCTTAGAAAAGTTTCATAAATGTATTATCTTAGTCGTGACCTGGGATGGTAAGTTACATAATCATTGTCATGGTAACATTTGCAGGTAGATTCAATAAACAGATGCTGTTTGAGTGCATCTCTGAA
>NC_056749.1:799104891-799109699 GCF_019279795.1 Protopterus annectens | reverse complement strand
GTACATGTTACCTTTAGATACAGACACAATATTAATGAATGATTTACAGTTACATTTCATGTTAGAGAGCAGGTGTAGATTCTTAGGTACATGTTACCTTTAGATACAGACACAATATTAATGAATGATTTACAGTTACATTTCATGTTAGAGAGCAGGTGTAGATTCTTAGGTACATGTTACCTTTAGATACAGACACAATATTAATGAATGATTTACAGTTACATTTCATGTTAGAGAGCAGGTGTAGATTCTTAGGTACATGTTACCTTTAGATACAGACACAATATTAATGAACAATTTACAGTTACATTTCATGTTAGAGAGCAGGTGTAGATTCTTAGGTACATGTTACCTTTAGATACAGACACAATATTAATGAATGATTTACAGTTACATTTCATGTTAGAGAGCAGGTGTAGATTCTTAGGTACATGTTACCTTTAGATACAGACACAATATTAATGAATGATTTACAGTTACATTTCATGTTAGAGAGCAGGTGTAGATTCTTAGGTACATGTTACCTTTAGATACAGACACAATATTAATGAATGATTTACAGTTACATTTCATGTTAGAGAGCAGGTGTAGATTCTTAGGTACATGTTACCTTTAGATACAGACACAATATTAATGAATGATTTACAGTTACATTTCATGTTAGAGAGCAGGTGTAGATTCTTAGGTACATGTTACCTTTAGATACAGACACAATATTAATGAATGATTTACAGTTACATTTCATGTTAGAGAGCAGGTGTAGATTCTTAGGTACATGTTACCTTTAGATACAGACACAATATTAATGAATGATTTACAGTTACATTTCATGTTAGAGAGCAGGTGTAGATTCTTAGGTACATGTTACCTTTAGATACAGACACAATATTAATGAATGATTTACAGTTACATTTCATGTTAGAGAGCAGGTGTAGATTCTTAGGTACATGTTACCTTTAGATACAGACACAATATTAATGAATGATTTACAGTTACATTTCATGTTAGAGAGCAGGTGTAGATTCTTAGGTACATGTTACCTTTAGATACAGACACAATATTAATGAATGATTTACAGTTACATTTCATGTTAGAGAGCAGGTGTAGATTCTTAGGTACATGTTACCTTTAGATACAGACACAATATTAATGAATGATTTACAGTTACATTTCATGTTAGAGAGCAGGTGTAGATTCTTAGGTACATGTTACCTGTAGATACAGACACAATATTATTAATGAACAATTTACAGTTACATTTCATGTTAGAGAGCAGGTGTAGATTCTTAGGTACATGTTACCTGTAGATACAGACACAATATTAATGAATGATTTACAGTTACATTTCATGTTAGAGAGCAGGTGTAGATTCTTAGGTACATGTTACCTTTAGATACAGACACAATATTAATGAACAATTTACAGTTACATTTCATGTTAGAGAGCAGGTGTAGATTCTTAGGTACATGTTACCTTTAGATACAGACACAATATTATTAATGAACAATTTACAGTTACATTTCATGTTAGAGAGCAGGTGTAATTTCGTAGGTACATGTTACCTTTAGATACAGTCACAATATTATCAATGAACAATTTACAGTTACATTTCATGTTAGAGAGCAGGTGTAAATTCTTAGGTACGTGTTACCTTTAGATACAGACACAATATTAATGAATGATTTACAGTTACATTTCATGTTAGAGAGCAGGTGTAAATTCTTAGGTACGTGTTACCTTTAGATACAGACACAATATTAATGAATGATTTACAGTTACATTTCATGTTAGAGAGCAGGTGTAAATTCTTAGGTACGTGTTACATTTAGATACAGACACAATATTAATGAATGGTTTACAGTTACACTTCATGTTAGAGAGCAGGTGTAGATTCTTAGGTACATGTTACCTTTAGATACAGACACAATATTAATGAATGATTTACAGTTACATTTCATGTTAGAGAGCAGGTGTAGATTCTTAGGTACGTGTTACCTTTAGATACAGACACAATATTAATGAATGATTTACAGTTACATTTCATGTTAGAGAGCAGGTGTAGATTCTTAGGTACATGGTACAAATTTGATATTTACAATATGTACATGTGTGTGTGGTAGCCTGTAGATCATAGCTAGAGAGGCTAGTAATCATAGCTGGAGAGGGGTTTAGAGGTGGAGAGAGACTTATAGGACTAGGTGGGGAGAATGCAGTCGCATTTTCTGTTAGAGTAAAGGTAGGAATGTAAGTGAGATTTAAAGTTTTCAAAGTTTGCACAGGTCCTTGGAGAGGAAGGAAGAGAATTCCATGTTTTGCTAAGGAAAAGGGATAGCAGGAGCTGCCCAGCAGGGCGACTGGGTTTTCGGACACAGACTAGTTTTTGGTGAGTAGATCTGAGAGTTCTCTGAGTCGTGTAGGGGAGAAGGATGTTACATAGAGCAGGGAGGGTTGAACGATTAGTTTGTGGGCTGTGGTAATCTGAAGATAGTCTAGATGGTTGGAGAGTTCAAGCCAGTGTAACAAATTAAGGGCAATACAGTAATGGGAGGAGTATTTGGCTTTGGTGACAAATTTAGAAATCTTATTATAACAGACTTCCAATTTAATTCCACTTACCTGATGGAGCAAATAAACAATATATTCTGCCTTCCAGGGCCAGGGTCTATATTATAAGAATGAAAGTGCATATGTGCGACTACATAAAAGTCAACACATAATGCACGAAAACTAAAAATAGTGAATGGCCACATAAGTGAATTTTTCCCTAGGGAAAAATCTTATGCAGCCATTCCTTAAAAAAAAAAATTAACATCATAAACATGTGGGGGTCTTCGCTCCCTACACCCCCCTAACTAAATATACCAACTCTGAGATCGCACTACAGGGAAGGGAAGGAAAGGGCAAGTCTGTGAAGTTGGCCAACCATCTCCTTGCCCTATGACATAATCATCAAATCGCTTAAATGCAATTCGATGAATATGTGTCGCTCTTTCCATATTCACTTAGAAGCATTGTTGTGCTTCTAATATAGACCCCAAGGCCATTGGGGGTTTCACAGATGCTGCATGAGACTTTTGGTTACCAGCTTTTGCTTATTAAGCCCCCCTCACTTGTGAAAACTTCTAGCACAGTTGCTAAGGGAGTGTCCTGCACTTACTTGCTTTGGCCTATCCCTCAACAGATTTTCAATGAGTTGGTCTTGAGTGAGACTGTAGTTGGTCACTCCACTGCCTTTTTTTAATGACCTTAGTGTAGAACTACTTCAAATCAACTTCTTATTTTTTTTAGCCACTTAATTAGATATTAACTAATTTTGGTAGAAAACACCATTTGAAGTCATTATTTATTTTACTTATTAGTTTTAACTTTTAATACATTTACTACCTTTCCCAATTATTATTTGTTTTACTTATGAGTTTCAGCATTTATTGCATCTGGTTAGTTATTCTTGTATTTTATTATTATGTAATTTTTTTTTTTAGGAATGCAATTTGCTTCATTGTCACCAGTCTTTGGTATACAGCAGCTCAATATAGTTGAAGATGAACCAATGCCCCCTTCCCCTTCTTTGACATTACCCAATGCACTTGGTCTGGATCTGTGGTACAGAGCTACATAGCTCTGACTCAGGCAACCAGGATTTGTTTAGTAGCAAACGCATACCTGTAAACTGTCCAGATTTTTGCAGAATTTACAGTTTTTTCCTCATATTTTTAACCTGTTCTTCATAAAATTTGGGATTTTATGGATTTTGTGGCAAATCAGTGAGGACTGAATTTACAAAATGAAATGCATTTGAGTTTTAGACTTCATATCATTCAGAAAATGCATTGCAGCATGAGACCTTTTATTCTAGCAATTTCTTTTAAGTTTATAAGAAAAATATTTAACATCTGTCCCTATTTTGGGGCTTTGTCTCCCCATTATTTCTGTTTTTGTCCAGATATTTGTGCTAAGAGGTTGAGAGCTATGGACCAACAGCAATGCAGGAGCTGTGCATGGAGGAGGACAGGTCATATCCCATTCTCCTCTCTTGGGGATGGATTAACATGTACTCAAAGTCACACAAGACGGTATAATCACCCTGATAGAGAATGGAGAGACCACTGCTCCTGGTCTGGGGGGTGCAGGGTTGCTTGGAGACATCATGTGGGGATGCTCTTTGTGCCCATTATAGCCCTTCCCAGCATCATGCAAGGTGTGGGCAGTAGGGGGGGGAGAAAAACCAATGAGAAATGTTTGAGCCATTCCTAATGGCTGCTTAGATGATGATCCCTCTCAGCTTTTGCTTGGTTGAAAACAAATGGTCTGGCTCACTGAGAGATGGTCTGATGGTCATCAGGGTGTGAGGGAAAAAGTGGCAAAAAATCTTACATACATCCCTTTTTTAATTTTAACAAACAACTCTTTTAATGACTCCCTCCAGGAGTTTTACATAAACTGGTGTGGTATATGCATGCATGAGAAGATGTTAGATATAACATGCATTCAATAACAGCTTTAGCGAACAGCATTATGACAGAAAAAAAACATGATCCATGGAATGACTTACTCAGAACTCCAAATCTATGGCTGAAATATCAACCGTGTATAATATATATGCTTCTATCTGATACACTCACCTTACCTTAAATAAAATACATCTCTCTCTCTGTATATATATATATATATATATATATATATATATATATATATATATATATATGACTTTATATATATCTATCTATATATATATATATATATATATATATATATATATATTCACTTTATATCCTCGAAATACTGAAATACCGAAATTCAGTATT
>NC_056749.1:799084891-799102391 GCF_019279795.1 Protopterus annectens | reverse complement strand
GTCACGTATCCTTTCTCGAAGGGTTCGATTAGTCTTGCCCACATAAAATGAAAAACACACAACACAATGGGCCATGTATACAATATTTCTGGTATTACAATCACTATTGCAATTAATAGTCCAAAGATGGCCCAAAACCGGGTGTCTGTAGTAGTGGGATTCGTCTATAAATTTACATTGTAGACATTTCCCACATTTACTGGTTCTCTCAAAGCCTGTTCTCTCACGGATTGTATTGCCTCTCGTGCCACATAACAGTCTCTTGAGATTTAACAAGTTACTATAAACAAAGCTCGGACTGGATCCTACTATCCTCGTGATGTTATCCTGTACAGTGAGGATATTCCAATGCTTTTGAATTATAGATTGAAGCCTGTACGTGCCCTGTCCATATGGTACAACAAATCCCAATTTATAGACGAATCCCACTACTACAGACAGAAATATTGTATACGTGGCCCATTGTGTTGTGTGTTTTTCATTTTATGTGGGCAAGACTAATCGAACCCTTCGAGAAAGGATACGTGACCACATCTACTGTCTGTCTAGAAAACAAGAATATAGTGCCCTAGCCAAACACACGCTTAGAGAAGGTTCAACGCACACCTTCCTGTTTCAAGTCTTTCAAGTAGTGGAGCCTAGTCCTAGGCTAGGTGATATAACCAATCTTACAGAGCAAGCTGAGCTAAGATGGATGTGTAGGCTGACTGCGCACAGAGAAAGAGGCTTAAACGAGGTACTGTCAATAAAACCTCATTTGAAAGGAAGACCACTGAGATAGTATATAGGTCTACAGGCACTACTCACGTTTTGTTGTCATTTCTTCTGTTGTGCTAGGATATAACATGTTACTGGCAAGCCTTTTTAAGACGATCATCTAATTGAACAAATGGGCTACATGCCAGATATGCGTATTTTATGTATTTTTTCAACACATGGGTACAATTTATCTGTTGCGCTTATGTGATCTTGATACATGTGTGGATACATGGTTTATTCAGTTTTGTTTAGTTCTTGCTCAACTAACATCCATGTGGGCTACAACAATGAGCACAATTAACTAGCTCTATTTATGTATGTATGGATGATTTTTCATCAAATTACTTTGTTATATGCATTTGATTCATCCCTATATGTTTTTACAATCTGTATTTATTTATTACATAGTAATTAATAACATGGCCATTGTCAATTGTTAATTTTAATTTTTAATTCTTGACTATGTCAGTTTGATGAATGTGGTTTTTTAGAGAAGCTCCGTATAT
Source organism: Protopterus annectens (assembly GCF_019279795.1). Lineage (NCBI taxonomy): Eukaryota > Metazoa > Chordata > Ceratodontiformes > Protopteridae > Protopterus > Protopterus annectens. The sequence continues at coordinate 799,101,126 of NC_056749.1, read as the reverse complement.
TTAGTCCAGGAATTAGTGTAGTTCTAGGCATATTTTGAAGATTTTTAAGATATAATATTATGTCAGTTCAATGAACGTTTTTTATAGAAGCTTTGCAAGTCTGGTTCAAGTGTTGTTGTAGTTTTAGGCATATCTATATTTTATATAGGTTATAGCATTATCATTTTCACAGCCTTTATGCCTTTATATATATATATCAGTATATGCTGATGTATTTGTTTTTAACTTAAAGGCTTTGCAGCAGCAAGGTTGAAGAATCGTGCATTGGCACTTTAAATCTCTTAGGATGCTGGTGGGAGGAGACCTAAGCATTTGTAAGATTTTGTTTAAATTTGGTGCTTTAATGGCGCTTCCTTGTTTGTCTATAGAAGCGGCTTCTCTTAGCCGTGAAAGCGCTTACTATTAAACGTTGTTCTGATCTGAATCGAATGGTGTTATTGACTTATTGTGGATTTATCGAAAGCATTCTTTGGAAGATTTTGCCATAACGTTTTGAACGCCAGGACTCTTGTAGCTTGATTGTGACTATACAGGCTCGACTGTTGACACTCAGTAAGTTGTTGGCTTATATCTGTATTTACGGACGCCAACCTTGGCTGCATATACGAACTGGGAAGGTCTGTTTTAGTAACTTATGCACATTGGTGCACGCTCATCAGTTTTCGTTTTGGGTCAGTGGTTTCTTATATTTGTTATCTGGGATTTGGAGGCTTTTTTCATATATATATATATATATATATATATATATATATATATATATATATATATATATATATATATAAAGTCACCTAAAGCATCTTCACATAAAATACATAAAATAGTCAGTTCCACTAAGAAACTTCAGTTAACAAGACACAGAGGAAACACATTGCCAAACAAAGGTTGCCAAAACACCAGAAGGATTAAAATTTAAATGCTAAGCATTTTCTGCAGGGCAGGCAGCTCCACTATTCTGCCCTTGTGGGAAGCAAGCTCACTGTACCACTAAGCATTTATACACTGTGGTCACACAATCTTGAAAAAGGAAAAAAGTTCCCAAAACAAATAAATCATTGCCAGTGCACATAAAGCCACTGCACTAACAGCAGCAAACATAAACACTGCACTGGCAGTAGTGCATGTATAGATACTGCACTGGTATCAGCGCACATATAGACACTGCATTTGCAACAGCACACAGATTGACACTGCACTGACAGCAGCACATGCATATACACTACACTAACAGCAGTGCACATATACACACTGCACTAACAGCAGTACAGATATAGACACTGCACTAACAGCAGTGCATATATAGACACTGCACTAACAGCAGCATACATATAAAAACTACGCTAACAGCAGTGCAGATATAGACACTGTGTTAACAGTAGTGCCCATATAGACACTGTACTCACCACAATGCACATATAAACACTGATCTAGCAGCAACGCACATATAGGCACTGCACTGGCAGCAGCACATGTATAGACACTGCACTAACAGCAGAGCACATATTGATACTACACTGGCAGCAGCCCATATATAGTCATTGCACTCGCAGCAGTGCACATATAGACACTTCACTGGCAGCAGTACACATATCAACACTGCATTAACAGCAGTGCACATAGACACTAACAGCAGCACACATATATACACTGCACTAGCAGTGGCACACATATAGACAATGTTCTGACAGCAGCGCACATTTTGTTTTTTTTTTTATTTATTTATTTTATTTTACATTTGTTGACCGGGCTAGTCCAGCTGGATACATGTCCATTTTCAGTGGAGGCCCGAGGAGAAAAGCTCCGCTAACATACTACTAAAAGCTATTCATCTAAGTGGTAATAATAATATTAAAAGCACACAGTAAATAATAATAATAAAAAAACACACTATGATCATGCAGAAAATAACAAATGACATTGAAGAGGGCTAAAAAAGTAAAGTTAGAGAAAGCAGATGGGTAGTAATTTATGAGACCAGAAAAATAGTATGTAAGAAAAGGAAAAAAATGCCTAATGCACTCAGACATGGTGAATAAATACTCTGGAGAGACAGAGTTAGGAAAATAAGCAGAGAAGGTTAGCTTAAAGAGTTAAATAAGCTGTTTAGTCAGGCTTATTGCAGGAGCATAGCCAGCGCTTAGTGAGAAATAGTTTTAAGTTAGTTTTGAATAGTGGGAGTGATGTTATGGTAGTAAGGTTTTGTGGTAGTAGATTCCATATTTTGCCAACAGAATTAGAAAATATAGTGTCACCAGCTACGTTATTTGAAAAGGAAGTATGAATCAGCATTCTGTTAGAGGAGCGCAGTTTCCTCAGATTATTGTATGATTTAATGAGGGAGGAGAGCATTGGAGTGTTGTCAGGGTGGTATAGGGCTTTATGGGCCATTGTAAGTTGGTAGAATTGTATCAGGTGAGGTAATTCCAGCCAGCCTAGTTTTTGAGATTGAGACAGTGATGAGTCCTGTATGGAAAGTTTGTGGCAAATCTGGCAATGTGGTTACATGCTGTAGCTAGTTTGTTAAGATTATGCTTAGAAAGATTAGTGTATATGGGGAGGCATATAATAAGGTAGAGATTAAGTGTGTTCTAGCTATAGTGGTTCTGGCTTCAGTAGTCAGAAAAGATTTGATTCTATAGAGAGATCCTAGTTTTTGTTAGTGGATTTTATGGTGGAGTTTATGTGAGAGTCAAATTTTAGTTGGTTATCAATTGTAATTCCTAAGAGTTTGGTGCTGAGATCAGGAGAGATTAGTGTACCATTATTAGATGAGAGTGAGAAATTAAAGGAGGGAGATAAGTGGGAGGGTGCAAAAAGCAGAAGTTTAGTTTTATTTGGGTTAAGGAGAAGACAGTGGTTAGAGAACCATTGCTCTATAGTGGTGAAGGCTTTTGTGTGAGGAAATGAAGTTCAGTTTGGTTGGAACCAGAGCAAATGATGGTAGTGTCGTCTGCATATTGAATGCAAGTTGTATCTGGGGTAGCTAGGTGAAGGTCATTTATGAAAATGGAAAACAGTAGAGGGCCTAAGATAGAGCCTTGAGGGACACCTATAGAGGTGGGGAGGAGTTCAGAAAGTTGGTTATTCCAAAGAACAGCTTGTTTTCGGTTTTCCAGATAGGATGTGAACCAGTTTATAGCTAGGTGGTCAAGAGAGAGGGACTTCAATCGGTGGATTAGAAGTTGATGGTTGACCATGTCAAAGGCTTTGGACAGGTCTACGAAAATGCTGAGGAAAGAATATTTTTGTTGCGGTTATTATTGATACAGTCAGTAAAGGATAGTAAGGCTGTGGTAGTACTATGGAATGGCCTAAAACCATGTTGGCAGTCAGCTAGAAGATTGTGACAAAGTAGATGGGTAAGTAATTGTTTGTGTATGCATTTCTCCATAATTTTTGCAAGTGGAGATAGTAATGCTATGAAGTGAAGTTGGAAAACTCAATGGAGTCTCCACCTTTGAAAAGAGGAATGATGTGTGAGATTTTCCAGAGTGATGGAATCGTGCCTTCTTCTATGGTTCTATTAATCAATATGGAGATGGGGTAGGCAATGGCTTTTGCTCCAATTTGCAGGTATTCAGCTGGTAGTTTATCAGCTGAGGGGTGGAAGGTTTTAATTTCTGTAACAGGGCAGAGATATATGAAGTGGATATAGGTTTGAGGTGGAAAGGGGGGGGAGTGGAGGTAGGAGTGGGAAGTTTGGAGGTATCAGGGTTTTGTTGATTAGCTAGATTAAGTATAGCAGAAGTAAAGAAAGTATTGAAGTTATTAGCTGTTTGGCTTGGGCAATCAGGATTAGAACCTGAAGGATTAGGTGTAGCTACTTTTCCAGGGATATTAGTGTGTTGATAGAAGACCAGAATTTTTGTGATAGGTGAGGGGATGATTGTTGCAATTGAGTATAAAAGTTCTTTTTATCTTGTAGAATAGCTTTTTTTGTCATATTTCTTTGCTGTCTAAAAGATTGGTGGTCAGTTAGGTTTTTGTGTTACCATTTTGCCCAGGTTTTATTTCTACTAAGGATTAGCTTCCTAGTATTTTTTGAGAGCCATGGGGCTGATTTCATTTTCATTCTAATGGATCGTATTGGAGCATGATGTTCCAGGATTGCCAGGAAGGTGGTATTAAAGTAATTAACTGCTTCATTAATAGGGAGAGACCTAAGAGATGACCAATTGCATTGCTTAAGTTCAGTTTGAAACAATTTGGGGTCAAAATGTTTTTTGCTGCGAGATGATCTGATTGATGTAGGGATAGTACAATTACTTTTATGTCTGATAATATATGTTAGAGAGTGGTCACTAAGGTCGTCTGGGAGGATTCCTGAAGTGTAGTTTTGTTGTGGACTATTTATAAGTATCCAGTCAAGGATGCTTTCTTTATTATTAAGCTTATTTATTCTTGTTGAGGAGTTAATGGTTTGAGAGAAGCCATGCAGGTTGATAAGGGTGGATGGGTTTGTTTGTAAACATGAATTCCAGTCAATATTAATGTCTCCTAATAGTATTGTTTCTTGTTGGAGATTTAAGGAAAGCCAGTTTAATATGTCTTCTAGTGTAGTAGCATTATTACCTGGGGGAATATATGTGCATATAATATTTATTGTTTTATGAAGGTTCAGCTGCAGTTTAGAGATAATTATTTCTGCATTGTTGTTAAATGGTAAGTTATGACTAGTTTTGCTAATTTGAAGTCCTTCCTTATAGAGAATTGCAACACCTCCACCTTTTTTATTTAGGCGGTCTTGTCTAAGGATACTGTAGCCTGGGGTAGAATTTCATTATCTTTTATTGTGGGTTTGAGCCATGTTTCTGTTAAGCAGAGGATGTCAAACTGCTGAACTTCAAGAAGAGCATGAAGTAGTGGTATTTTGTTGCAAATGCTACGTATATTTAGATGGGCTATTGAGAGTGATTTATAGGGCATGTGTAAAGGTGATGGGTTTGTTTTGTATTGGTAATAGTTAGGGGATGTAGGAGAAGGGTTGGGGCCGGGGTTGGGGTGGATGTCCCCATCTAATAATGAATGGAGTACTGTAAGGTTGTAGTATTGTGTAGATTTACAGTAGTAGTCGAGTTGTCTTTTGTGGATAAGTATAGAGTATTTAATATGAGCAAGACGATGATATTTGGCTTGCAGGTAGCTGGTTTTGTAGATAGTATAGAGATAGCTTGTGGGTAGGGCTAGGGGGGTAGTTATTGTTTGTTTGTTAGGGACAGTAAGATTATAATGAAGGGGTTGTGCATATGAGGTTAAAAGATAGGTAGAGGTGAGCATAGTAAGGAGAGTTGGTAGTAGTAAGGTAGGATTCTGGTAATACATGTTAGAAAGGGGCTGTAAGGTATGGAATGAGAAGAGTTGGGTTATGTTGTTTAGAAGAGATTAGGCAGGTGAGAGTAGGAGGGATTTATACTGGAGGGGAGTGGAGAGAAAGAGGGTGTGGCTGTAAATGTTCTCCTGAGTGGTTAGAGAAATGTAAAGGGTGTGTCTATGAGGGTATAAATGTAGAGATGGTAGGGGCGGGTGGGATTTGGGGGCAGGGTAGGGGAGCGGAGTGAGCCCGAAGGGCGAACGGAGCGGGAAGACACAAGAGAGTGGTGTGTTGCTGAAAACAATCTATAGAGAGAAGGAAACAGCAGGTAAGTAAGCACAGGTAGTGTATATAAGGTAAAGAGAGTTTCAACTTAGGGAGGTATACAGAGTTGGAGTAGAAGTATAAGGTAGTAGTATATGTAACACAGTCTGGGAGAGGAGGGTGAAAGACAAACAGTCTGGAAAAAAAAAAGCCTACCAAGACACTTTTATAGGTATAGGAGAGGTGTGAGCAAAAAGGCAGTAGAAGGGTTTGACCTAGTGGCCAGATAAATTATAGCTAAGACAGTGGCTAGAGAAAGGGGGGTGATAAAGAAAAAAGGGATGGGGAGGGAAATAATGTATTAAAACCTCAAGGGGAACTGTTGAGAAAGATGTAGGAAGGGAGACTCCACTAGTTTGGTAGTGGGGGTAGGGGTATTGGCTGCAGGCAGTCCTATGTAGGTAGCTAGGTTAACATACACAATTCTTAACCCTTTAGAGTGAAACGTATTAGAGTAGCATGTACTTTCACTGTCTTATTGGGTATGTTTCCAAGAAGGTTGGAGGGTTGTATCTTGGTAGATAAAACAATTCTGGTCCTCCGGGAGGGTTGTAGGCAGTTAGAGTGATGTTTATAGGCTCCACTTAGTAAAGCTAATAAAAGGGTAGATACAGAAGGAAGATGGTAAGGTAAACAGTGGTAATAAATGGAGGTTATACATTCAAAATAAATCATTCAATTTACTAAATAACATCGAGATAATAGCATTTATATATAATGTTATATGTCAGAAAGAACAGCTAAAAAATGTATTCTTCCTAGGAATGTTAACACATGGATATAAGTAACACAAAAAAGATACTCATGCTATCAATTATACATCTAACTTGTGATGTGAGAGTAGTCAGTAGTACACCAAGCTCAGGTATTACTTCTAACCGGAAACAATTAGTTAGAGAGTCCTTACTTCGCATTGATTAATTTCTTGCTCTAGATGTTGATATTAATAACAAAATGCCTATCCAAAAAATAGCTATAAATGGCTATTGAAAATAAATGTAGTGCTCCCTTATGTATGTATTCCCCGTCTATACTGCAGTAAGGTACTAGCAGAAAGACTGTTACTGTGGTGCTAGATGTAAGGCAGCACTGATGGGAACCACTGGTAAGTTAGGACTTTGTGAGTCACTTGTAGCGATAAATCGCATAGTGAAGCGCTAGGGAAATGAGAGCGCTACACAGTATCTCTTACAAGTGAGGGTAATGTTACCAAGGTTTAGACATCAACAAAAATAAAAATCCTAGGGAATGTACACTAGGTAGAAATTGAAAAGCTTATAATGTTAGGACGCCTAATGAGGCGATGGTGGGGTGAGAGCGCTTCACAGCTGAGCATACAGGTGATGTGATATCACCGTAGTACGAAAATGCTGTCCGATAGGCGCTTGGAGGGTGAGGTCGCTACAAATTGTAGCAAACAGGTGAGGTAATATTACCGATGTTCCAGCAATGAGTTTAAAATGAAAATATCCTAGCTTTTCTAATTGGGTGGCAGCGATAGCTGCAGAAGTACACGGTAGAGTAGGATAAATAAAATCTATGCTGAATCGTTAACTTGCACTTTGAATTATATTAGGAAAACTGTGTTTGTCACATAGAGTATAAATAATTTGTTAGTAACCACAAAACAAGAAAGAAAAAACTTGTCAGAGCAAAAAACGCTGACCTTTCATCTAAGTACACATGCCTACAATACAGGAAATCAAGCGTAACACATTATATCCAAAGTCATTGCACTCGTACCACAAAATAGGAGCAGGCAGTATAACAAATCTTAGTTAAATGCCAGTATAACATTCTATGCACGCAATATTATCATATTATGACAGTTTCTTAACAGAAAAGTAGGCATAACAAGCAAAGCTAGTTACTGGGAACACGTGCATAATCCTAGGTTGCGTTTAAGGAAACAGGAACAAACTTAACTCAATGCACACCAACATAACCATATTAAACAGAAATAGGGGTACTGCTATATTAGGATATATACGTTTTACAGTTCTTGTACAATAAATAAAACAAGAATAAAAAAACGCTTACTTCCACATATAGACACTGCACCTCCAGCAGTGTACATAAAGACACTGCACTAGTAGTATAGCCCATATAGACACTGCACTGGCAGCAGCATGTATCTAGACACTGCACTAACAGCAGTGCACATATATACACTAACAGCAGCACACACATATAGACACTGCACTAGCAGCAGTGCACATATAGACATTACACTGGCAGCAACACATATATAGACACTGCACTAACAGTAGCACATGTATAGACACTACACTAGCAGCAGTGCACATATAGACAATGCACTGACAGCAGGACACATATAGACACTCCACTAGCAACAGTGCATACATAGACAATGCACTAGCAGTGGCACACATATATAGACACTGTACTAACAGCAGTGCATATATAGATACTAACAGCAGCACACATATAAACACTGCCCTAGCAGCGGTGCAAATATAGACACTGCACTGGCAGCAGCATGTATATAGACACTGCACTAACAGCAGTGCACATATAGACACTAACAGCAGCACACATATAGACACTGCACTAGCAGCAGTGCACATATAGACAATGCATTAGCAGCAGCACATATATAGACACTGTACTAACAGCAGTGTACATATAGACACTAACAGCAGCACACATATAAACATTGCACTAGCAGTGGTGCACATATAGACACGGCACTAACAGCAGCACACATATAGACACTGCACTAGCAGCAGCACACATATAGACACTGCACTGGCAGCAACACACATATCAAAACTAACAACAGCATACATATAGACACTGCACTAGCATTAGTGCACATATAGACACTGCACTAACAGCAACACACATATAGACACTGCACTGGCAGTAATTTCCTATGAAAGGTAATCATCAGGGTTTTGAACCTCGGCATCTTGTGACATATGCCCTTGGTTATCAGGGAATGTGAACTCTGCGACCTGTAGAGAAGCCAAGCTTACCATTTTGTATCTTGGATCTCTAGTCTTTAAACAGTACTTTTCAAGGAATGATAATAAAATAGTGATAATAGTGAATAATGTGCTCAGTTTAATTTGAGCTCTCATGTAATATTTTTAAAATAAAATACATTTTTAAATTTAGTGCTAACTAGAAAAAAATTGTAAGATTAAAATAGCATCTTCTAATACTTTTATGGTTCTGTAATATTCAGCTGATTTGTAAGGTATTTTTCACATACATGGGTAGGAAGAAAGAAAAAACTGCTGTTTAGCATGCAATTGCTGCTGCAGAAAATGTACCGTTACCATTTTATATACAGTGAATGTATTAGTGGAAGAACACAGGATTTCAAAATCATTGCAAGCAGTAATCAAAGACTTTATAGAATATATATATGTATATATATATATATATATATATATATATATATATATATATATATATATATATATATACATATGCATATATATATATATATATATATATATATATATATATATATATATATATATATATATGTATAAGGCCAGCTTTGAAAGAAAAAATTCCCAGATATGCTCTGAGTTAGTGCAAAATGACAAAAAATACACTGAACCCACAGACATTGCAAACATCCTGGCAGACAGGTTCAGTGCAAACTCCCCCCCCCCCAAAAGAGCAAATGTCTATCCCAACAGAATGTAGCCTCCCTAACATCACAGATGCACAGGTGAGAGCTGCCCTCTCCAAAGCAAAAAACACAGCATCAATGGGGCTGGACGGTGTCCCAGGCTGCGTCTTACATGAGCTCCAAGAAGAACTGAACCCTCACATAAAGTCACTGTTCAATCTCAGTCTTACTACAGGATATGTACCCAAGGAATGGCGTACAGCTACAGTGGTCCCACTCCACAAAGGTGGTGCCACAATGGACCCCGGAAACTATCGCCCTATAAGCCTGACTAGCCTGGTCTGCAAAGCTATGGAGTGTATCATCATGGAACTCATAAACAAAGACATTGGGAACCTCCAAACACTGGATCCTACCCAATTTGGCCTTGTTAAGGGCAGATCTTGCCTCTTGAACCTGGTCGACTTCTTTGAAACAGTCACCAAGGCCATAGATGAAGGGAAGGTAGTCCACACAGCCTACCTGGACCTCACAAAAGCCTTCTAAACAATACCCCACTCGGGCATCATAAATAAGCTCACCAGCTTAAATATCAACCCCTATGTCACAAGATGGGTTACAAACTGGCTCAGGGATAGAACCCACATGGATAGAATTGCAGGTGCCATGTCACACCAGTTACAAGTGGCATCCCACAAGGACCTCTCTTGTTTGGTATATATTTCTCTGAGGAACAGGCTAACATGGGAGGACTATGGCTGACCAAGTTCGCAGATCACTGCAAACTGGGTGCCATAATCGACTCGCCGACTGACACAAGCAACCTCCAAAAGGGTCTCACAGAGACGGATAACTGGTGCCAGAGCCATGGCCTAAAGCTAAATGCCAAAAAGTGCATAATCATCCCCTTTGGGAAAAACAAAGTGCCCACAAATTACCACATAGGTGGTAATCCATTAAGTACAGAAGAAGTAATTAGGGATTTGGGGACCCAAGTAGATAGCAATCTCTCCTTTGATAATCACGTTGCCAAAGTGGTTAGAAAAATCTTCTATATAGCCCACCTTATCACAAAACGTTCACATCTAGATCAAGAGAGGTCATTGTGCCCCTCTACTCATCACTCATCAGGCCCATAATTGAATACAATGCCCCATTTGGGATGTACCTTACCCGACACCTGCAGCAACTGGAAAGACCTCAAAAGTACCTCACCAAGAGGACCAAGGGACTCAAACAGATGCCCTACGCAGTTAGGCTAAAGAAACTCCAGCTCTACTCAGTTGCTTACCGCCTACTCAAAGGCAATCTGTGCCTGACATATAAAGCCATGTCCAAACCAGAATTAATGGACATGCTCCACCTCAGGAAATCCAAATCCCTTAGAGCTACATGCTCCAGGGACTTAAACCTCAGCTCAGAAATAAATAGGACATGCTGGAGGGACAGATTCATATCCCAGAGGCTCCCCTCACTCTGGAACAAAATCCCAATCCATGTTAGGCAGAGCCCCTCAATGACTCTCTTCAAGAGAAATCCTGACGAGTGGATGGGAGATCGTAGTTTTACCCCTGGGATCTCTTCTGTGTCCCTACTATACAGAGGCACAGTCAACTAATCTAAAAGGGTGGCGAAAGCCAAACACACTCTGGCTAGGCTTATAAATGCCCTAGGGCAGATAGCCTAGCATCAACCTATGAACCTATAACCTGAAACAATTAGGCTGGTTAGAGCTTCTGAATCAGATTCACTTTAAACAACTCACCATTGCGAACAAAACCCTTTTCCAACCTACCAATACCCCAATACTTGCTAGTCTCATTACCCAGTATAAGAACCTTGTAACTTTACGCTCATCTAATAAACTACTAGTATCAACATGTAAATCTAATAACATGGCAGGGGATGCTCTGTTCTCAAATGCAGTTGGAAAGTATTGGAACCAACTCCCCCATGAATGTACATCACTGTCTTCATTTACACTTTTTAAACACAATCTGAAACTGTATCTTAAAACCCATTGGTTATGTCCCTGTACAAATCCAGACTAATCTCATACTGTATCCCAAATACCCTCTTTTAAGACCTAATTCCTGATCTATCTGTGTCTTTTTAGATCAAGGCCTATCCTTGGCAAAAAGATATCTTATACTAATAGAGATAATTTAAATACCTAGTTAACCTTCTTAAATTCTTCTGCATATAATTCTAAAGCATCCTACCTAAGGCAGGCAACAAGTATTGTTTAAACTGTGAGCATTGCTGAACTGTTGAAACTTGAAGTATGTATTTGTTTAACAATTACTTTCTAGTTACTAATGAAGTCTTGTACATAAAGTCTAAAATATCTTATCTAATGCTTGTAACATGTTTTTTGTATAAACTGTGAAGATTCCTGAACTGTTTAAAATTTGTAGTATTTAACTGTATAACAACTAGTACCTGTATGTTAGTAGTCTAGTAATCTCTTGGAGCTTATCTCCCCGGGACTCTACTGAAAATGGACATAAATCCAGTTAGACTATCCTGGTCAACAAATGCAAAATAAATAAATAAATAAATATTTTAGTTTTCTCTTTATTTATTTATTTATATTATTTTACATTTGTTAACTGGGAAAGTCTGACTGGATACAGGTCCTTTTGCAGCAGAGGCCCGGGGAGAAAAGCTCCAGAAAAAATACATAATACAAATACAAACTGGTGTTTTACAAACATGGAAGAAGGAAGCACAATGTTTTACAAAGCATGTAAGAAAGAGGCAACAATGCCAATTACCAACTAAACAGAGGTGAACTAATGATGAATGCAGTTCTTTAGCTAGAAGCATGCACATTGTGAATCATCAGGAGTAAAAGGTAGAAACATACACTTTATAAATCATCATGAGTAAAATACAGTTTACAGATACAGCAGGCTATTTCCCTATAGATGTTGTTAATACCAGGAGTGTTACAGGAACATAGCCAGGTGTCTGCTAAGTGTGACTTAAGGAGCTTTTTAAATTGTATAATAGAGCTGTTTGAGGTTACTGGGTTTGGCAGCTTATTCCATATTTTAGGAATAAGTCTTGCTAAGAAAATAATAGGCAGCAAGAGGAGAGAATACAGAAACGTATGACTCATTTTCCAGGTGCTCACTGATGCCTGCCGAGTTGTCAAGGCAACTTAAACAGTTTTATTCTGTTCTATTTAAACCGAATCAAATGAAGAAACCAAGATAAACTAAGGTGCCTTTTTTGAAGTGTTCAAAACATGGATGGCATCAATATGCCATTACTTTTTTATTAGATCATGGCTAACATGCAATAAAAAAAATGGCAAGCGTCAGTGAGACCCTACCTGACAGTGCCCAAAGAGTTCAGTTCAAACCTGGATATTTTTTTAAATCTGTCATCCATGATTTAACATGAAAATACAGTGAGAGCAATACATTTTATATACATTTTATATACTTGCAGAATGTACTGAAATGTGACACCAATTAGATTTTGGTAGATAAATGAAATGTAAGGTTAACAAAACACTGAGGCATGATTCCCATGTGTGAACATTGTGTAGAAGCAAGTGTCAGCATATTTTTAATGCCAGGAGTTAACATGAGGAAGGTTAAATAATCCTAGTTATGGTAAATAACCATGAGACAAATGTTAAATGTATTTAAACTAAAGTATTATTAAACAATAATAACAATGATAATAATAATAATAATAAAAATATTTATACATATCTGTTTCAATCTATTATGTGACATCTGCCTTTAAAGAAACAGTGCACATGACTGCATACTGTACCAAGTTGTTTTCACTGTGAATCACTGTTTGAAACGGGTTGAAAAAAGCAACTGTTTTTGCTGCAGTCAGGCCTGGTAGGATGCTTGTAGAAAATTATATTTTATTTTGAAGTAGAATCATAATTTATTTTCTTAATTGCAGTGGGCATAAACCTGTACAAAATGATTACAGTAAGGAAATGTTTCAGTGGTGGAAATGTATCTTTAAAGAAATCAATTGCACCGACCCATAATATTTTTCATTGTAGCTGATTGAATATAACAAGTCCATAAACCTTAATTGTAATGAAAAAGAGAACCAATCTATTTCAGCAGAACCTCTGAAAATGAATAACACAATTGTGCAAATACAATCTCATGAACCACTGCTGAATCCAACAAATTATTCACAGACAAGGCTGCAAACATGTCAGCAGGAACATATTGCCTGCCATGTTGAAATGATCATGCCACAATATAGCGACACTTAGCATCAATTCATGCTAGGGAAGTGCTGCGACCTGTAGGGGCTAAGAATGGTGACGGGCTGACAGGAGTATGACTGCAGGAAGGACACTAAGATAAATGACAATGTAAACTCTACCCAGCAAAGCCTACTTCTCACACTGATCAGTGTCAGAATGAATAGCAGCAGTGCACATATGGACAATGCCACACTCAGAGCCTGGCAGCTGGAGAAAGTACAGAAAACCTACCCGCTGTACAACAGTATTACTAAGTGCCTATGACATAGACTGAAAGGGTTGTGGTTATCCAGTACACATCTTACAGGCTCCTCGTGGGAGCATAACTGTGCAGTCTGCAGCTAACGTCAGCATTAGTACATACAGGATGGTGCATTGTGGCTGGGCTAGTACACAGTTGGCATTTCAATTCATAAAATTTGAGACCTGCATTTCTCATTATTCAGCCCTGTGTGGTAATTAATGCTCATCTGCATCTAACTGTGGCTTTATCTTAATATTCTGTGGAAAGATGCAATTTAGTAATTTCATCTTTGTCCATAATCCGAGATCCACAAACATCATGCAAATGAAGTCAAGACACTTACATTTTGTAAAATTTCTATTTAGCGAACTACACAAATTAAGATACATATAAGAAGGTTATGGTGCCTTGTGGGCAATGTACAATTCAGTAAAATGTCCAAATCTTACAGCACCTTTATAAAACCCAAAAAAGTGAAAGAATGTGGTTGATTCCCTGTTTGGGACATGAAGAACATTGTCTCCCAAGGACTATCATATAAAAAGACACCCATAAAATTCTCCATTTCCTATAGAAATCCACACTGCAAGCAGATATGCTGCAGGTATGAAATCTAGGACTAAGTGTTGCATGCCCACCAGCAACAAGCAACCCTGCATAGCACTGCTAAGTTCGGCAAAATCATCTATTCATTATTAACAATTACTCATTGGAAAGAGAACAGGGGAAGATTTGTGTGACATGTGCAAAATAAATAATTCTGCACAGCCTTTGTGGTATCTCTCCCCCACTAGAAACAAAGACCTACCTATTGTTGGACAAACTAGTATTTGGTATATTGAAACTTCATCTGGGGCACTCTACTGATGTCCCAGGCAGCCATGTCTTACATTCTGAAAATGTCACAGGCTGTCTTATGTTTTCAGGCTAGGAACTATATTACATTTCCAACAAATCAGGCAGAGTGCAATGCAGTCATGGAACATTCCAGTGAGAGAGACTTCAACTCCAACCTGTCTTCAGTATCATTGAATACAGCCATATACTCATAATGGGCCCCTGTAGTGAATTAAGATAAGATGCATTAACCAGAAAGGGTATAATATGGTCAAACATACAGTTCTGTGCTAAATAGACTACCATATGTTAAACTTTATCACAGCACATGATGACAGTGTGCATAATGTCCACACCTGGAAAACATGTTCCCAGTGGCACAGGTTTATGAACTGGAAATTAAGAAAAAGATAACAAGTTGGTAAGAACTGAGTGCAGACCAGAGTAAATGTACCTAATGCAGCCTACAAGATAAGGTTATGCAATAATCCCTGATTTTTTCCCACACAGATGTTAACAGTTTTCACCTGGAAGGAATAGCTGATGGCACCAGTCAACATCCTCCACTGACATCAGAGGAAACCTAGGCAGAAATGCAGAGCTTCAGCAGCAGTGTATCTGAGCAGGTGTGTGGAGTGAGAAACACCTGATAAAGGTACCTGGACACATCCAAAGGTGTCTTGAAATACATGTCTAAAAAGCAGGTTAGATAATCCTGAACAACATGATAACATCCAGGTTCAGTTGTCTTCCAGTCTGAGGTGCAACTGACTTAGTCCAAGAGCCCATGCAACAGAAGGAAAAAAACTGAGAACATGAAACACAGGTAAATCTGCTAGTTCTAAGGGCTGGCATCAGCTAAGGTCTGATACAAACTTCTGTGGCACGACACATCTAATATAGAAGAAAAGACATAATGACAACAAAGATATGGTTGCTCTCATTCTGCCATCCTAGGACATTCTTATTCATGCTCCACATAACATCCTGTGGCATAACACATTATTATCTATTTTGAATTTTCTTGCCAATGGTGTGACACAGAGGGATAAAGCCCTGATTTTGGCATAGGCTTCTTGGGTTTGATCAGTGTCTCAGGCAACTAAGGCAGAGATGGGACAGACAACAAAAGATGTGGTCAGTAAGGACACATTGTTGTGGTTCAATTACCCTAGTAGAGTCTAGGGAAACAATCACACAGTATTATCTGAGGTAGTCAGGGTGTCTTGCTAATGTTAGACCCTTGTAGAATGGGGTGGGGGTTCAGCTCTGATGTCCCATCCTCATGGTTTGACTTGGTATGTGGAGAAGTAAGGAAATCAGGTAAAAAATGCTCACTAGCACAACATCAGTGTGATGCTGCTCCGGGATCATTGATTTTGTCATATACCATGGACATGGGCCAGGTTTAGCCTGGTGGATGAGATCACAGAACTAGTAGCAACTGATATTCAGCTTCAGGGAGAAAAAAGGCTAAAAAAATACATGCTTCAAAGCAAGTCAACAGTTATCATCTATACAGGAAGCTCTGTATTTTTAAGAAGTACCTATCTTATAATAAGTTAAACAGGAATGAGAGCCATTGATGTGCATCATGAGAGTGTCAGAACCGGAATCTACTGGACAGAAAGACTGCTGTTACCATAGTACCTCCAAA
>NC_056749.1:799009891-799079891 GCF_019279795.1 Protopterus annectens | reverse complement strand
AGTCATCAAAAAGTGGAGAAAATATGGGACAACAGTGACATTGCAAAGGACTGGATGTCCCCCCAAAATTGATGAAAAGACAAGACGAAAACTGGTCAGGGAGGCTGCCAAGAGACCTACAGCAACACTGAAGGAGCTGCAGGAATTTCTGGCAAGTACTGGTTGTGTACTACAGGTGACAACAATCTCCCATATTCTCCATATGTCTGGACTATGGGGTAAGATTGCAAGCCGGAACCCTTTTCTTATACAGAAAAACATCCAGACCTGGCTAAAATTTGTAAAACAATACAGCACGTCTCCCAAAAGCATGTGGGAAATGTGTTATGGTCTGTTGAGACCAAGGTTAACCTTTCAGGCCACAATTCCAAAAGGTATGTTTGGCACAAAAACAACACTTCGCACCATCAAAAGAACACCATCCCCACAGTTAAGCATAGTGGTGGGATTGCTTTTCTTCAGCTGTAACTGAGGCTTTAGTCAAGGTGGAGGGAATTATGAACAGTTCCAAATACCAGTCACTTTTAGCCCAAAACCTTCAGGTGTCTGCTAGAAAGCTGAAGATGAAGAGGGATTTCACCTTTCAACACAACAATGACCCCAAGCATTCATACAAATCAAAAAAAGAATGGCTTCACCAGAAGAAAATTAAAGTTTTGGAGTGGCTCAGCCAGAGCTCAGACCTAAAAACAATAGATAATGTGTGGGGTGACCTGAAGAGGGCTGTGCACAAGAGATGCCCTCACAATCTGACAGATTTGGAGTGCTTTTGCAAGGAAGAGTGGACAGATATTGCCAAGTCAAGATGTGCCATGCTGATAGACTCCTACCCAAAAAGACTGAATGCTGTAATTAAATCAAAAGGTGCTTCAACTAAGTATTAGTTTAAGGGTGTGCACACTTATGCAACCAGCTTAGTGTATGTTTTTTTTATTTTTTATATTTTTCCCCTAACAGATTTGTTTGTTTTTTAGTTGAATTGTACAGGTTATAGGTCACATTAAAGGAAGGAAAAGTTTTGAAATTATTTATTGTGGTCTCATTTTCTTATATTATAAAAGCCTGGTATTTTAACAGGGGTGTGTACACTTTTTATATCCACTGTGCATCATTTACAGAAAAAAATAGTTCAGTTGATTACTAATAGAAAAAAAATTCCTTTGTCTTCTTGATCAGGGTTTTAAACATATTGAAATAAAATAAACAAACAGTCACAATTTACTATGAATAACACATAACCCATCAAGGAAAAAAAATCAAACCATCTAAATTCCTAATAAAAAAGGGAATGATAATAACATTATTAGGAAAGGTCTATAAATCCCACTGGTGCAGCGGTAACCATTATAACATGACAGAGTGGTTGCATCCTAACTTATATGCTCTGAGCCATGGGACTTTTAATACAAACCTTTAAATAACATGAAAGCATTGCATTACAGGTTATACTCAAGATCACTGCTGAGGCTGTGAATTCACCTTGTCCAGTGATCAGTAATAGTTATGACAGACTGTCCAGGCTCCAGCAATGATAAATAATACCTAACAAATTAATATACCCCATGAATCATCACAAGAGTGGCATGTTCCTCCTTTTCTGCATTAAGGTCTTTTTTATGTGATTTGCCTTGAAAAGGGATTTAGGTTTGATAGGCTATTAAATCAGTGCAGTTGTACTTTATGTTCTGCTTTGCCCCTTTAGAAGCAAAGCAAGATAATGTTATTCATTCTCGTCTCTCACATGTGAAGACTGGAAGAAGAAATAAATGTCTTTTTATATTTTGCTGAAATAATATGGAGCAGAGGAAATGAATTATGAACCCCTTGTCTACCTAAGGAATAACTCATTGTCCTGTCATAAACTAGAGAGAGAATGCGAGAGAGTACAACCCTTGTTTAATTTGTTGTATGTTTGCTAGTAAAGCATATTATAAAGATATTCTGCCCTTTATCCAGTGACATTTTCTCCAGAAAGCTAATTTTGATATGTAAAATATTGTCTTGTAGTGTGCTCTTTTCAGCAGCCCTTAAATACCACCTGATAATTCAGATAAAGTGATCTTTAGTAATGAAGGCAGTGTGGTAATTATTGCTTATTGGATTCTGTTAACAGCATAAGTGCTGACAGACATTCCTTCAGGAATGACTCTGGATTAAATGCACAAGGATCACATCATAAGATTAATCAAGTTATTGTGCAAGAAACTAATATATAAGATGCCGTGTCTGTGATAAATGAATGCGATGAAAAGACAGTCCTATAAAAACAGCACAGATGAACGAACACATGAAAATGGCATGTGGAGGATGTACTCAGAGTGAAGCATAACATGAATATCTGAACTGAAGTCCACGCAATAACAACAACGACTTTAATCAGTAACATGTCCCCTGAGACACTTCTTAAAAGCTTAAAGGCTGAAGAGCTTTGAATTACATGAACCGGCACTTTCCATGTATTTAATAGCAAATGATCACTGCCTGAAGTTGGGCAATTCCCTAGAAGCTGTCAAAATTAAATCAGAGGGACAGCAGATGAATTTCTTCTTAGGTGAGGTTTTTCACCTGAGAATATTCTCAAGCTTGACTTTTACATGGAAGTCAAGTACACTGCTTCATTTTCTTTACAAGTGAAGTCATGTACCACTGTACAAACTCAAGGAATCATAAGTCATTGTTTCAGTCTCAAGAGACATATTTAAAGGGAAAGAAAAGAACATAGTGTGCTAATCTAGTGTTCAAATAAGACCTGAAGGTATTTTATTATACTGATGTCGGTAGTTAAATTTCCATATTTTCTGCCATGACGGTAAAATATTATTCCTTTTCAGCATTTCACATTGATATAATCTGTGACAGATATCTTATATTTGCAATATGAATAATTAAGAGGTTGGTAGCCATTTCCTACTGAATCAGATACGTTTACATACACACACATACACACACACACACACACACACATATATAGGTGTATATATCTATATATATATATATATATATATATATATATATATATATATATATATATATATATATATATATATATATATATATATATGTATATATATATATATATATATATATATATATATATATATATGTATATATATATATATATATATATATATATATATATATATATATATATATATATATATATAAAATACACACACACACACACACACACACACGTATATAAGTTTACTATGACTTACATGAACTGCAGTAAGTCGAACGGCCGATGTACGAAATCACTGTTTCCAAGGGACAGGAAACTCAGCCAAAAGTGGTCGATCACGTTCAGTTGAATTGCGTGGTGCACTCGACCTTTTGGCAATTGACATGCTGAGACTGTGGAGGGAGGTCATGCTTCAGTGAGGTACAGGAAAGAGGGCCATTTCCTCACTGTAGTGCGATCTCGGTGTTGGTATATTTAATATGAAGGGGGTGTGGGGGGTGCAGGGAGGGGCGTAGCCTACCTGCTATATAGTAGAGGTAAGGTGAGTAACACGGGTGGAAGGGGGGAATGTCAAAAATGTTGAAAACACATTTCCGTGTTTCCCATTTTCGACATTCCGGTCATCCGCTGTTTTGAAATGCAACATTAGTTTTCAATGTTGCAACTGTTCGACCCGACAGACACAAATATGAGTAGACATGCTGAATATACCCACTGTCTCATGACAATGCAGACAATGGGTATGTGATACAAGCTATTCATCTACAGTAAATAAGGAAAAACAGAATCATTTTATGCATTGAATATTTAAACAATTGATCATTAATCAAATGGATGTCATGGGGTAGCAGTAACATTATTTCAGCATGACTGATGCAAAGCAGAACTGTTGTCAGTTTAATACTAAAACATAATGTTAGACCTACACTACAAAAAAAATTCCCATCCTTTCTGCATTCATCTTTACTCCATAATCATGTATGCTTTGCCGAACAGTATTCCTATGAGTGAATATTGGAGAAATCATTTATCATGGAATGACGATATAATGTAGTGGGATTGTACTAGTCCATTGTGTCTGACTTGTAATAGGAAATCTGTATTTTCCCATCCATCTGGCATTCATTTTGTTGCACAATCCTGTGTATTGTGCAAACCAGTTCTTCTATCAATGTGTATCTGGACAAACAGGTATGATGTAATAGCACTATGTTCATCGCGATATGTGTTTTGCAAAGCAGCACTACATTCACTCTGTAACTTTAAATCAGAGTGGCAGATCTGACTCGATATAGTACATTTCTGCATGCAATCTACAATCATTTTCTTTCTGCAAAGCTATGGATCACACAAGTCAGTGCTGCGGTGAGGCTGTATTTGGCAAATGCACAACACAGAGTAGCAGTGGGCTTGTCCAAGAATGTGTAATGCACATCAGTTGCAGTAACACTGTAATACTAAATAATACAGTGAGATCTGCACATGGAAATCAATATTTGCCTATTCCGTCTGCATTCAATACAATGTAAGTCTCTGTATTACATAAAGTAAATCTAAGTGTATTATGGAAAGTGGTAATATGGACTAGCAGTACATTTGTTACAATGTATTATGTAAAAAGCAGTGACCTGTACTATTTTATTTTTGTGTGACCCAAATGGAATCAAACTGTAATATCAATGTAACTTATTATATTTTGTTCAGTGATTTTGCCGGTGTTTTGGTGTTGAAGTAATGTTAAAAAATTTGCCAACATATTTCTTTGACTGTCCATTGCTGTTCTTCACAGTGGCTCAGCAGGTACTTGCCTTTGTTGATCTAAGATCAAAAGGGTGTGGGTTCTATTCCCATTCCACGTGTCTGGATTACCTTTCATATTGCTCACATTATAGTGTACTATTAGAGGATGCTGCAGTGCTAAGTGTGCTGTTCCTTAGATGAGATGTTA
Organism: Protopterus annectens; assembly: GCF_019279795.1. Classification (NCBI taxonomy): domain Eukaryota; kingdom Metazoa; phylum Chordata; order Ceratodontiformes; family Protopteridae; genus Protopterus; species Protopterus annectens. The sequence continues at coordinate 799,074,981 of NC_056749.1, read as the reverse complement.
AAATGTGGTCCTATCAGCTTGAACTGGTGGGAGCTTGGGTGCATGTAAAAGATCACATTCCACCTACTGAAAAGAATAGCAGAAGTTCCCAGATGGCTGGCCAAATTTCCCCTGAGAGTATAAACAACATCTTAGGTATACCCAAAATGAAGACACTAGCCTGGTAGGACAAACCTGGTTGACAAGCAACAAATGTTTATTTATTTTATTTATTTATTTTATTTTACATTTGTTGACCGGGAGTGTCCGACTGAGCTGAAGGCCTTTTTCAGCAGAGGCATGGGGATAAAAGCTCTAAACTGCACAAAACACTGAAATAACAATAGAGATATTCAAGAAGTTACAAATCTCATACAGTAGTTGCCAAATTATACAAAATTAAAAACAAAATGATGCTAACAATTAAAGCATAGGAAGTAAAATGAAGTTTAAAAACGTTTGCTAATCTAAAGATAATAAACAGAGTATAGCAAAAGTTTAGGAAGTTACATAGAAAATATAGGATGTAAGTTGTTCATGCTAAGTATTATGTATTAGTTAAACCGTACTGTGTAGGTGAGTTGAGGTCAGGGCGGGTGCGAACAGTGGCGGGTCGGGTGTTTTTGAAGTAGTTTTTGGTGGCGAACTTAAATTGTTTGAGGTATGTAAGGTTCCTTATTTGTAGTTGGAGTTTATATAATAAAATATAATATAATAATAAATAAAATGAGAATGAATAAATAAAATAAGAAGCAATGAAGAAAAAAATAGATATTGCTAGGGAGATTTCTTTACTATGTGGTAACTAGTACTGTACTTCCATAGGTAAAACAGTAACACAACACAAACCACAACTAGCAAAAATGTTGCACTGCAGTATCCTAAAATATTTTATTCTGTCTGCTTTGATAGGGGACCTGCTGCACAAATTATCTGAGATCCACATTCTAATCTTCACATACATTAGGCCTTCTTCACTCATCCTGCTTATCTCTCCACATTCTCTTCATCCATTCCTTCATCCTGCCCATTTTTCCTGTCATCCTTGTGCACAACCTCTCACACTGCAAGATGATTCCCCTAACTCATCCCATCAATAGTTACTACATTAGTCTGCACTGCTGTCTGAACATCTGAAGGCTTGAATCTGATAAATGTAACCCATCTGGATGAAACACTTCTGTATACATGTCTCCATGTTTGGGTGATACTTTACAGGGATCCACAAATGAGCTGTCTGGCTCATCATGCTAGTGTTCATATACCTTCAGTTACTGACAGTGACTACATGATTGCACCATGCTAGTGTTCATTTACCTTCTGTTACTGACAGTGACTACATGATTGCACCATGCTAGTGTTCATTTACCTTCTGTTACTGACAGTGACTACATGGGTGCACCATGCTAGTGTTCATTTACCTTCTGTTACTGACAGTGACTACATGGGGCATCATGATAGTGTTCATATACCTTCTGTTACTGACAGTGACTACATGGTAGCACCATGCTAGTTTTCATTTTTCTTCTGATACTGATGGTGACTACACGGTTGCATCATGATAGTGTTCATTTACCTTCTGTGACTGACGGTGACTACATGGCTGTACCATGATAGTGCTCATTTACCTTCTGTTACTGATAGTGACTACATGGTTGCACTACGCTAGTTTTCATTTACTGTCTTTTACTGATGGTGACTACACGATTGCATCATGCTAGTGTTCATTTAACTTCTGTTACTGACAGTAACTACATGGTTGCACCATGCTAGTTTTCATTTACCTTCTGTTACTGATGGTGACTACATGGTTGCATCATGCTAGTGTTCATATACCTTCTGTTACTGACAGTGACTACATGGTTGCACCATGCTAGTGTTCATATACCTTCTGCTACTGACAGTGAGGTCATGGTTGCACCATGCAAGTGTTCATTTACCTTCTGTTACTAACATTGACTGCATAGTTGCACCATGCTAGTGTTCATACACCTTCTGTTACTGACAGTGACTACATGGTTGCACCATGCTAGTGTTCATTTACCTTCTGTTACTGACACTGACTACATGGGTGCACCATGCTAGTGTTCATTTACCTTCTGTTACTGACAGTGACTACATGGTTGCACCATGCTAGTTTTCATTTACCTTCTGTTACTGATGGTGACTACATGGTTGCATCATGCTAGTGTTCATATACCTTCTGTTACTGACAGTGACTACATGGTTGCACCATGCTAGTGTTCATTTACCTTCTGTTACTGACAGTGACAACATGGTTGCATCATGCTAGTGATCATTTACCTTCTGTTACTGACAGTGACTACATTGTTGCATCATGCTAGTGTTCATATACCTTCTGTTACTGACAGACACTACATTGTTGCACCATGCTAGTATTCATTTACCTTCTGTTACTGACAGTGACTACATTGTTGCATCATGCTAGAGTTCATTTACCTTCTGTTCCTGACAGTGACTACATGGTTGCACCATGCTAGTGTTCATATACCTTCTGTTACTGACAGACACTACATTGTTGCACCATGCTAGTATTCATTTACCTTCTGTTACTGACAGTGACTACATGGTTGCACCATACTAGTGTTCATTTACCTTCTATTATAGACAGTGACTGCATGGTTGCATCATGCTAGTGTTCATTTACCTTCTGTTACTGATAGTGACTACATGGTTGCACCATGCTAGTTTTCATTTACCTTACTGACGGTGACTACATGGTTGCATCATGCTAGTGTTCATTTAACATCTGTTACTGATGGTGACTACATGGTTGCACCATGCCAGCATTCATATACCTTCTGTTACTGACAGTGACTACATGGTTGCATCATGCTAGTGTTCATTTACCTTCTGTTACTGACAGTGACTACATGGTTGCACCATGCTAGTGTTCATATACCTTCTGTTACTGACAGTGACTACATGGTTGCACCATGCTAGTGTTCATTTACCTTCTGTTACTGACAGTGACTACATGGTTGCACCATGCTAGTGTTCATTTACCTTCTGTTACTGACAGTGACTACATGGTTGCATCATGCTAGTGTTCATTTACCTTCTGTTACTGACAGTGACTACATGGTTGCATCATGCTAGTGTTCATTTACCTTCTGTTACTGACAGTGACTACATGGTTGCACCATGCTAGTGTTCATTTACCTTCTGTTACTGACAGTGACTACATGGTTGCACCATGCTAGTGTTCATTTACCTTCTGTTACTGACAGTGACTACATGGTTGCACCATGCTAGTGTTCATTTACCTTCTGTTACTGACAGTGACTACATGGTTGCACCATGCTAGTGTTCATTTACCTTCTGTTACTGACAGTGACTACATGGTTGCACCATGCTAGTGTTCATTTACCTTCTGTTACTGACAGTGACTACATGGTTGCACCATGCTAGTGTTCATTTACCTTCTGTTACTGACAGTGACTACATGGTTGCACCATGCTAGTGTTCATTTACCTTCTGTTACTGACAATGACTACATGGTTGTAACATGCTAGTCTTCATTTAGCTTCTGTTACTGACAGTGACTACATGGTTGCACCATGCTAGTGTTCATTTACCTTCTGTTACTGACAGTGAAAACATGCTTACACCATGCTAGTGTTCATTTACCTTCTGTTACTGACAGTGACTACATGGTTGCACCATGCTAGTGTTCATTTACCTTCTGTTACTGACAGTGACTACATGGTTGCACCATGCTAGTGTTCATTTACCTTCTGTTACTGACAGTGACTACATGGTTGCACCATGCTAGTGTTCATTTACCTTCTGTTACTGACAGTGACTACATGGTTGCACCATGCTAGTGTTCATTTACCTTCTGTTACTGACAGTGACTACATGGTTGCACCATGCTAGTGTTCATTTACCTTCTGTTACTGACAGTGACTACATGGTTGCACCATGCTAGTGTTCATTTACCTTCTGTTACTGACAGTGACTACATGGTTGCACCATGCTAGTGTTCATTTACCTTCTGTTACTGACAGTGACTACATGGTTGCACCATGCTAGTGTTCATTTACCTTCTGTTACTGACAGTGACTACATGGTTGCACCATGCTAGTGTTCATTTACCTTCTGTTACTGACAGTGACTACATGGTTGCACCATGCTAGTGTTCATTTACCTTCTGTTACTGACAGTGACTACATGGTTGCACCATGCTAGTGTTCATTTACCTTCTGTTACTGACAGTGACTACATGGTTGCACCATGCTAGTGTTCATTTACCTTCTGTTACTGACAGTGACTACATGGTTGCACCATGCTAGTGTTCATTTACCTTCTGTTACTGACAGTGACTACATGGTTGCATCATGCTAGTGTTCATTTACCTTCTGTTACTGACAGTGACTACATGGTTGCACCATGCTAGTGTTCATTTACCTTCTGTTACTGACAGTGACTACATGGTTGCACCATGCTAGTGTTCATTTACCTTCTGTTACTGACAGTGACTACATGGTTGCACCATGCTAGTGTTCATTTACCTTCTGTTACTGACAGTGACTACATGGTTGCACCATGCTAGTGTTCATTTACCTTCTGTTACTGACAGTGACTACATGGTTGCACCATGCTAGTGTTCATTTACCTTCTGTTACTGACAGTGACTACATGGTTGCACCATGCTAGTGTTTATTTACCTTCTGTTACTGACAGTGACTACATGGTTGCACCATGCTAGTGTTCATTTACCTTCTGTTACTGACAGTGACTACATGGTTGCACCATGCTAGTGTTCATTTACCTTCTGTTACTGACAGTGACTACATGGTTGCACCATGCTAGTGTTCATTTACCTTCTGTTACTGACAGTGACTACATGGTTGCACCATGCTAGTGTTCATTTACCTTCTGTTACTGACAGTGACTACATGGTTGCACCATGCTAGTGTTCATTTACCTTCTGTTACTGACAGTGACTACATGGTTGCATCATGCTAGTGTTCATTTACCTTCTGTTACTGACAGTGACTACATGGTTGCACCATGCTAGTGTTCATTTACCTTCTGTTACTGACAGTGACTACATGGTTGCACCATGCTAGTGTTCATTTACCTTCTGTTACTGACAGTGACTACATGGTTGCACCATGCTAGTGTTCATTTACCTTCTGTTACTGACAGTGACTACATGGTTGCATCATGCTAGTGTTCATTTACCTTCTGTTACTGACAGTGACTACATGGTTGCACCATGCTAGTGTTCATTTACCTTCTGTTACTGACAGTGACTACATGGTTGCACCATGCTAGTGTTCATTTACCTTCTGTTACTGACAGTGACTACATGGTTGCACCATGCTAGTGTTCATTTACCTTCTGTTACTGACAGTGACTACATGGTTGCACCATGCTAGTGTTCATTTACCTTCTGTTACTGACAGTGACTACATGGTTGCACTATGCTAGTGTTCATTTACCTTCTGTTTCTGACAATGACTACATGGTTGCACCATGCTAGTGTTCATTTACCTTCTGTTACTGACAGTGACTACATGGTTGCACCATGCTAGTGTTCATTTACCTTCTGTTACTGACAGTGACTACATGATTGCACCATGCTAGTGTTCATTTGCCTTCTCTTACTGACAGTGACTACATGGTTGCACCATGCTAGTGTTCATTTACCTTCTGTTACTGACAGTGACTACATGGTTGCACCATGCTAGTGTTCATTTACCTTCTGTTACTGACAGTGACTACATGGTTGCACCATGCTAGTGTTCATTTACCTTCTGTTACTGACAGTGACTACATGGTTGCACCATGCTAGTGTTCATTTACCTTCTGTTACTGACAGTGACTACATGGTTGCACCATGCTAGTGTTCATTTACCTTCTGTTACTGACAGTGACTACATGGTTGCACCATGCTAGTGTTCATTTACCTTCTGTTACTGACAGTGACTACATGGTTGCACCATGCTAGTGTTCATTTACCTTCTGTTACTGACAGTGACTACATGGTTGCATCATGCTAGTGTTCATTTACCTTCTGTTACTGACAGTGACTACATGGTTGCACCATGCTAGTGTTCATTTACCTTCTGTTACTGACAGTGACTACATGGTTGCACCATGCTAGTGTTCATTTACCTTCTGTTACTGACAGTGACTACATGGTTGCACCATGCTAGTGTTCATTTACCTTCTGTTACTGACAGTGACTACATGGTTGCACCATGCTAGTGTTCATTTACCTTCTGTTACTGACAGTGCCTACATGGTTGCACCATGCTAGTGTTCATTTACCTTCTGTTACTGACAGTGACTACATGGTTGCACCATGCTAGTGTTCATTTACCTTCTGTTACTGACAGTGACTACATGGTTGCACCATGCTAGTGTTCATTTACCTTCTGTTACTGACAGTGACTACATGGTTGCACCATGCTAGTGTTCATTTACCTTCTGTTACTGACAGTGACTACATGGTTGCACCATGCTAGTGTTCATTTACCTTCTGTTACTGACAGTGACTACATGGTTGCATCATGCTAGTGTTCATTTACCTTCTGTTACTGACAGTGACTACATGGTTGCATCATGCTAGTGTTCATTTACCTTCTGTTACTGACAGTGACTACATGGTTGCACCATGCTAGTGTTCATTTACCTTCTGTTACTGACAGTGACTACATGGTTGCACCATGCTAGTGTTCATTTACCTTCTGTTACTGACAGTGACTACATGGTTGCACCATGCTAGTGTTCATTTACCTTCTGTTACTGACAGTGACTACATGGTTGCACCATGCTAGTGTTCATTTACCTTCTGTTACTGACAGTGACTACATGGTTGCACCATGCTAGTGTTCATTTACCTTCTGTTACTGACAGTGACTACATGGTTGCACCATGCTAGTGTTCATTTACCTTCTGTTACTGACAGTGACTACATGGTTGCACCATGCTAGTGTTCATTTACCTTCTGTTACTGACAGTGACTACATGGTTGCACCATGCTAGTGTTCATTTACCTTCTGTTACTGACAGTGACTACATGGTTGCACCATGCTAGTGTTCATATACCTTCTGTTACTGACAGTGACTACATGGTTCCACCATGCTAGTTTTCATTTACCATCATGGTTGCAGCATGCTAGTATTCATTAACCTTCTGTTACTGACAGTGACTACATGGTTGCACCATACTAGTGTTTATTTACCTTCTATTATAGAAAGTGACTACATGGTTGCACCATACTAGTGTTGATTTACCTACTGTTACTGACAGTGACTACATGGTTGCACCATGCTAGTGTTCATTTACCTTCTGTTACTGACAGTGACTACATGGTTGCACCATGCTAGTGTTCATTTACCTTCTGTTACTGACAGTGACTACATGGTTGCACCATGCTAGTGTTCATTTACCTTCTGTTACTGACAGTGACTACATGGTTGCACCATGCTAGTGTTCATTTACCTTCTGTTACTGACAGTGACTACATTGTTGCACCATGCTAGTGTTTATTTACCTTCTGTTACTGACACTGACTACATGGGTGCACCATGCTAGTGTTCATTTACCTTCTGTTACTGACAGTGACTACATGGTTGCACCATGCTAGTTTTCATTTACCTTCTGTTACTGACAGTGACTACATGGTTGCACCATGCTAGTGTTCATATACCTTCTGTTACTGACAGTGACTACATGGTTGCACCATGCTAGTGTTCATATACCTTCTGTTACTGACAGTGACTACATGGTTGCACCATGCTAGTGTTCATATACCTTCTGTTACTGACAGTGACTACATGGTTGCACCATGCTAGTGTTCATTTACCTTCTGTTACTGACAGTGACTACATGGTTGCCCCATGCTAGTGTTCATTTACCTTCTGTTACTGACAGTAACTACATGGTTGCACCATGCTAGTGCATATTTACCTTCTGCATCATGCTAGTGTTCATTTACCTTCTGTTACTGACAGTGACTACATGGTTGCACCATGCTAGTGTTCATATACCTTCTGTTACTGACAGTGACTACATGGTTGCACCATGCTAGTGTTCATTTACCTTCTGTTACTGACAGTGACTACATGGTTGCACCATGCTAGTGTTCATTTACCTTCTGTTACTGACAGTCACTACATGGTTGCACCATGCTAGTGTTCATTTACCTTCTGTTACTGACAGTGACTACATGGTTGCACCATGCTAGTGTTCATTTACCTTCTGTTACTGACAGTGACTACATGGTTGCACCATGCTAGTGTTCATTTACCTTCTGTTACTGACAGTGACTACATGGTTGCACCATGCTAGTGTTCATTTACCTTCTGTTACTGACAGTGACTACATGGTTGCATCATGCTAGTGTTCATTTACCTTCTGTTACTGACAGTGACTACATGGTTGCACCATGCTAGTGTTCATTTACCTTCTGTTACTGACAGTGACTACATGGTTGCACCATGCTAGTGTTCATTTACCTTCTGTTACTGACAGTGACTACATGGTTGCACCATGCTAGTGTTCATTTACCTTCTGTTACTGACAGTGACTACATGGTTGCACCATGCTAGTGTTCATTTACCTTCTGTTACTGACAGTGACTACATGGTTGCACCATGCTAGTGTTCATTTACCTTCTGTTACTGACAGTGACTACATGGTTGCACCATGCTAGTGTTCATTTACCTTCTGTTACTGACAGTGACTTCATGGTTGCACCATGCTAGTGTTCATTTACCTTCTGTTACTGACAGTGACTACATGGTTGCACCATGCTAGTGTTCATTAACCTTCTGTTACTGGCAGTGACTAAATGGTTCCACCATGCTAGTGTTCATTTACCTTCTGTTACTGACAGTGACTACATGGTTGCACCATGCTAGTGTTCATTTACCTTCTGTTACTGACAGTGACTACATGGTTGCACCATACTAGTGTTCATTTACCTTCTGTTACTGACAGTGACTACATGGTTGCATCATGCTAGTGTTCATTTATCATCTGTTACTGACAATGACTACATGGTTGCACCATGCTAGTGTTCATTTACCTTCTGTTATTGACAGTGACTACATGGTTGCATCATGCTAGTGTTCATTTACCTTCTGTTACTGACAGTGACTACATGGTTGCACCATGCTAGTGTTCATTTACCTTCTGTTACTAACAGTGACTACATGGTTCCACCATGCTAGTTTTCATTTACCTTCTCATACTGACTGTGACTACACGGTTGCATCATGCTAGTGTTCATTTACCTTCTGTTACTGACAGTGACTACATGGTTGCACCATGCTAGTGTTCATTTACCTTCTGTTACTGACAGTGACTACATGGTTGCATCATGCTAGTGTTCATTTACCTTCTGTTACTGACAGTGACTACATGGTTGCACCATGCTAGTGTTCATTTACCTTCTGTTACTGACAGTGACTACATGGTTGCACCATGCTAGTGTTCATTTACCTTCTGTTACTGACAGTGACTACATGGTTGCACCATGCTAGTGTTCATTTACCTTCTGTTACTGACAGTGACTACATGGTTGCATCATGCTAGTGTTCATTTACCTTCTGTTACTGACAGTGACTACATGGTTGCACCATGCTGTTCATTTACCTTCTGTTACTGACAGTGACTACATGGTTGCACCATGCTAGTGTTCATTTACCTTCTGTTACTGACAGTGACTACATGGTTGCACCATGCTAGTGTTCATTTACCTTCTGTTACTGACAGTGACTACATGGTTGCACCATGCTAGTGTTCATTTACCTTCTGTTACTGACAGTGACTACATGTCTGCACCATGCTAGTGTTCATTTATCTTCTGTTACTGACAGTGACTACATGGTTGCACCATGCTAGTGTTCATTTACCTTCTGTTACTGACAGTGACTACATGGTTGCACCATGCTAGTGTTCATTTACCTTCTGTTACTGACAGTGACTACATGGTTGCACCATGCTAGTGTTCATTTACCTTCTGTTACTGACAGTGACTACATGGTTGCACCATGCTAGTGTTCATTTACCTTCTGTTACTGACAGTGACTACATGGTTGCACCATGCTAGTGTTCATTTACCTTCTGTTACTGACAGTGACTACATGGTTGCACCATGCTAGTGTTCATTTACCTTCTGTTACTGACAGTGACTACATGGTTGCACCATGCTAGTGTTCATTTACCTTCTGTTACTGACAGTGACTACATGGTTGCACCATGCTAGTGTTCATTTACCTTCTGTTACTGACAGTGACTACATTGTTGCACCTTGCTAGTGTTCATTTACCTTCTGTTACTCACAGTGACTACATCATTGCACCGTGATAGTGTTCATTTACCTTGCATTACTGACAGTGACTACATGGTTGCACCATGCTAGTGTTCATTTACCTTCTGTTACTGACAGTGACTACATGGTTGCACCATGCTAGTGTTCATTTACCTTCTGTTACTGACAGTGACTACATGGTTGCACCATGCTAGTGTTCATTTACCTTCTGTTACTGACAGTGACTACATGGTTGCACCATGCTAGTGTTCATTTACCTTCTGTTACTGACAGTCACTACATGGTTGCACCATGCTAGTGTTCATTTACCTTCTGTTACTGACAGTGAAAACATGGTTGCACCATGCTAGTGTTCATTTACCTTCTGTTACTGACAGTGACTACATGGTTGCACCATGCTAGTGTTCATTTACCTTCTGTTACTGACAGTGACTACATGGTTGCACCATGCTAGTGTTCATTTACCTTCTGTTACTGACAGTGACTACATGGTTGCACCATGCTAGTGTTCATTTACCTTCTGTTACTGACAGTGACTACATGGTTGCATGCTAGTGTTCATTTACCTTCTGTTACTGACAGTGACTACATGGTTGCACCATACTAGTGTTCATTTACCTTCTGTTACTGACAGTGACTACATGGTTGCACCATGCTAGTGTTCATTTACCTTCTGTTACTGACAGTGACTACATGGTTGCACCATGCTAGTGTTCATTTACCTTCTGTTACTGACAGTGACTACATGGTTGCACCATGCTAGTGTTCATTTACCTTCTGTTACTGACAGTGACTACATGGTTGCACCATGCTAGTGTTCATTTACCTTCTGTTACTGACAGTGACTACATGGTTGCACCATGCTAGTGTTCATTTACCTTCTGTTACTGACAGTGACTACATGGTTGCACCATGCTAGTGTTTGTTTACCTTCTGTTACTGACAGTGACTACATGGTTGCATCATGCTAGTGTTCATTTACCTTCTGTTACTGACAGTGACTACATGGTTGCACCATGCTAGTGTTCATTTACCTTCTGTTACTGACAGTGACTACATGGTTGCACCATGCTAGTGTTCATTTACCTTCTGTTACTGACAGTGACTACATGGTTGCACCATGCTAGTGTTCATTTACCTTCTGTTACTGACAGTGACTACATGGTTGCACCATGCTAGTGTTCATTTACCTTCTGTTACTGACAGTGACTACATGGTTGCACCATGCTAGTGTTCATTTACCTTCTGTTACTGACAGTGACTACATGGTTGCACCATGCCAGTGTTCATTTACCTTCTGTTACTGACAGTGACTACATGGTTGCACCATGCTAGTGTTCATATACCTTCTGTTACTGACAGTGACTACATTGTTGCACCATGCTAGTGTTCATTTACCTTCTGTTACTGACAGTGACTACATGGTTGCACCATGCTAGTGTTCATTTACCTTCTGTTACTGACAGTGACTACATGGTTGCACCATGCTAGTGTTCATTTACCTTCTGTTACTGACAGTGACTACATGGTTGCACCATGCTAGTGTTCATTTACCTTCTGTTACTGACAGTGACATTTTTACATCATGCTTGTGTTCATTTACCTTCAGTTACTGACAGTGACTACATGGTTGCACCATGCTAGTGTTCATTTACCTTCTGTTACTGACAGTGACTACATGGTTGCATCATGCTAGTGTTCATTTACCTTCTGTTACTGACAGTGACTACATGGTTGCACCATGCTAGTGTTCATTTACCTTCTGTTACTGACAGTGACTACATGGTTGCCCCATGCTAGTGTTTATATACCTTCTATTATAGAAAGTGACTACACGGTTGCACCATGCTAGTGCTCATTTACCTTCTATTACTGACAGTGACTACATGGTTGCACCATGCTAGTGTTCATTTACCTTTAGTTTACTGACAGGGCCTACATGGTTGCACCATACTAGTGGTCGTTTTCCTTCTGTTACTGACAGTGACTACATGGTTGCACCATGCTAGTGTTCATTTACCTTCTGTTACTGACAGTGACCACATGGTTGCACCATGCTAGTGTTCATTTACCTTCTGTTACTGACAGTGACTACATGGTTGCACCATGCTAGTGTTCATTTACCTTCTGTTACTGACAGTGACTACATTGTTGCACCATGCTAGTGTTCATTTACCTTCTGTTACTGACAGTGACTACATGGTTAAACCATGCCAGTGTTTGTTCACCTTCTGTTACTGACAGTGACTAAATGGTTGCACCATGCTAGTGTTCATTTACCTTCTGTTACTGACAGTGACTACATGGTTGCACCATGCTAGTGTTCATTTACCTTCTGTTACTGACAGTGACTACATGGTTGCTCCATGCTAGTGTTCATTTACCTTCTGTTACTGACAGTGACTACATGGTTGCCCCATGCTAGTATTCATTTACCTTCTGTTACTGACAATGACTACATGGTTGCACCATGCTAGTATTCATTTACCTTCTGTTACTGACACTGACTACATGCGTACACCATGCTATTGTTCATTTACCTTCTGTTACTGACAGTCACTACATTGTTGCACCATGCTAGTATTCATTTACCTTCTGTTACTGACAGTGACTACATGGTTGCACCATGCTAGTGTTCATTTACCTTCTGTTACTGACAGTGTCTACATGGTTGCATCATGCTAGTGTTCATTTAACTTCTGTTACTGACAGTGACTGCATAGTTGCTCCATGCCAGTGTTCATTTACCTTCTGTTACTGACAGTGACTACATGGTTGCACCATGCTAGTGTTCATTTACCTTCTGTTACTGACAGTGACTACATGGTTGCACCATGCTAGTGTTCATTTACCTTCTGTTACTGACAGTGACTACATGGTTGCACCATGCTAGTGTTCATTTACCATCTGTTACTGACAATGACTACATGGTTGCACCATGCTAGTGTTCATTTACATTCTTTTATTGACAGTGACTACATGGTTGCATCATGTTAGTGTTCATTTACCTTCTGCTACTGACAGTGACTACATGGTTGCACCATGCTAGTGTTCATTTACCTTCTGTTACTGACAGTGACAAGATGGTTGCACCATGCTAGTGTTAATTTACCTTTTATTACTGACAGTGACTACATGGATGCTCCATGCTAGTGTTCATTTACCTTCTGTTACTGACAGTGACTACATGGTTGCACCATGCTAGTGTTCATTTACCTTCTGTTACTGACAGTGACTACATGGTTGCACCATGCTAGTGTTCATTTACCTTCTGTTACTGACAGTGACTACATGGTTGCACCATGCTAGTGTTCATTTACCTTCTGTTACTGACAGTGACTACATGGTTGCACCATGCTAGTGTTCATTTACCTTCTGTTACTGACAGTGACAACATGGTTGCACCATGCTAGTATTCATTTACCTTCTGTTACTGACAGTGACTACATGGTTGCATCATGCTAGTGTTCATTTACCTTCTGTTACTGACAGTGACTACATGGTTGCACCATGCTAGTGTTCATTTACCTTCTGTTACTGACAGTGACCACATGGTTGCACCATGCTAGTGTTCATTTACCTTCTGTTACTGACAGTGACTACATGGTTGCACCATGCTAGTGTTCATTTACCTTCTGTTACTGACAGTGACTACATGGTTGCACCATGCTAGTGTTCATTTACCTTCTGTTACTGACAGTGACTACATGGTTGCACCATGCTAGTGTTCATTTACCTTCTGTTACTGACAGTGACTACATGGTTGCACCATGCTAGTGTTCATTTACCTTCTGTTACTGACAGTGACTACATGGTTGCACCATGCTAGTGTTCATTTACCTTCTGTTACTAACAGTGACTACATGGTTGCACCATGCTAGTGTTCATTTACCTTCTGTTACTGACAGTGACTACATGTTTGCACCATGCTAGTGTTCATTTACCTTCTGTTACTGACAGTGACTACATGGTTGCACCATGCTAGTGTTCATTTACCTTCTGTTACTGACAGTGACTACATGGTTGCACCATGCTAGTGTTCATTTACCTTCTGTTACTGACAGTGACTACATGGTTGCACCATGCTAGTGTTCATTTACCTTCTGTTACTGACAGTGACTACATGGTTGCACCATGCTAGTGTTCATTTACCTTCTGTTACTGACAGTGATTACATGGTTGCACCATGCTAGTGTTCATTTACCTTCTGTTACTGACAGTGACTACATGGTTCCACCAAGCTAGTGTTCATTTACCTTCTGTTACTGACAGTGACTTCATTGTTGCACCATGCTAGTGTTCATTTACCTTCTGTTACTTGCAGTGACCACATGGTTGCACCAAGCTAGTTGTCATTTACCTTCTGTTACTGACAGAGGCTGGATGGTTGCACCATGCTAGTGTTAATCTACCTTCTATTATTGACAGTGTTAACATGGTTGCACCATGCTAGTGTTCATTTACCTTCTGTTACTGACAGTGACTACATGGTTGCACCATGCTAGTGTTCATTTACCTTCTGTTACTGACAGTGACTACATGGTTGCACCATGCTAGTGTTCATTTACCTTCTGTTACTGACAGTGACTACATGGTTGCACCATGCTAGTGTTCATTTACCTTCTGTTACTGACAGTGACTACATGGTTGCACCATGCTAGTGTTCATTTACCTTCTGTTACTGACAGTGACTACATGGTTGCACCATGCTAGTGTTCATTTACCTTCTGTTACTGACAATGACTACATGGTTGCACCATGCTATTTTTCATTTACCTTCTGTTACTGACAGTGACTACATGGTTGCACCATGCTAGTGTTTATTTACCTTCTGTTACTGACAGTGACTACATGGTGACTACATGGTTGCACCATGCTAGTGTTCATTTACCTTCTGTTACTGACAGTGACTACATGGTTGCACCATGCTAGTGTTCATATACCTTCTGTTACTGACAGTGACTACATGGTTGCACCATGCTAGTGTTCATTTACCTTCTGTTACTGACAGTGACTACATGGTTGCACCATGCTAGTGTTCATTTACCTTCTGTTACTGACAGTGACTACATGGTTGCACCATGCTAGTGTTCATTTACCTTCTGTTACTGACAGTGACTACATGGTTGCACCATGCTAGTGTTCATTTACCTTCTGTTACTGACAGTGACTACATGGTTGCACCATGCTAGTGTTCATTTACCTTCTGTTACTGACAGTGACTACATGGTTGCACCATGCTAGTGTTCATTTACCTTTTGTTACTTACAGTGACTACATGGTTGCACTACGCTAGTGTTGATTTACCTTCTTTTACTGACAGTGACAATATGGTTGCACCATGCTAGTGTTCATTTACCTTTTGTTACTGACAGTGACTACATGGTTGCATCATGCTAGTGTTCATTTACCTTCTGTTACTGACAGTGACTACATGGTTGCATCATGCTAGTGTTCATTTACCTTCTGTTACTGACAGTGACTACATGGTTGCACCATGCTAGTGTTCATTTACCTTCTGTTACTGACAGTGACTACATGGTTGCACCATGCTAGTGTTCATTTACCTTCTGTTACTGACAGTGACTACATGGTTGCACCATGCTAGTGTTCATATACCTTCTGTTACTGACAGTGACTACATGGTTGCACCATGCTAGTGTTCATTTACCTTCTGTTACTGACAGTGACTACATGGTTGCACCATACTAGTGTTCATTTACCTTCTGTTACTGACAGTGACTACATGGTTGCACCATGCTAGTGTTCATTTACCTTCTGTTACTGACAGTGACTACATGGTTGCACCATGCTAGTGTTCATTTACCTTCTGTTACTGACAGTGACTACATGGTTGCACCATGCTAGTGTTCATTTACCTTCTGTTACTGACAGTGACTACATGGTTGCACCATGCTAGTGTTCATTTACCTTCTGTTACTGACAGTGACTACATGGTTGCACCATGCTAGTGTTCATTTACCTTCTGTTACTGACAGTGACTACATGGTTGCACCATGCTAGTGTTCATTTACCTTCTGTTACTGACAGTGACTACATGGTTGCACCATGCTAGTGTTCATTTACCTTCTGTTACTGACAGTGACTACATGGTTGCACCATGCTAGTGTTCATTTACCTTCTGTTACTGACAGTGACTACATGGTTGCACCATGCTAGTGTTCATTTACCTTCTGTTACTGACAGTGACTACATGGTTGCACCATGCTAGTGTTCATTTACCTTCTGTTACTGACAGTGACTACATGGTTGCATCATGCTAGTGTTCATTTACCTTCTGTTACTGATGGTGACTACATGGTTGCACCATGCTAGTGTTCATATACCTTCTGTTACTGACAGTGACTACATGGTTGCACCATGCTAGTGTTCATTTACCTTCTGTTACTGACAGTGACTACATGGTTGCACCATGCTAGTGTTCATTTACCTTCTGTTACTGACAGTGACTACATGGTTGCACCATGCTAGTGTTCATTTACCTTCTGTTACTGACAGTGACTACATGGTTGCATCATGCTAGTGTTCATTTACCTTCTGTTACTGACAGTGACTACATGGTTGCACCATGCTAGTGTTCATTTACCTTCTGTTACTGACAGTGACTACATGGTTGCACCATGCTAGTGTTCATTTACCTTCTGTTACTGACAGTGACTACATGGTTGCACCATGCTAGTGTTCATTTACCTTCTGTTACTGACAGTGACTACATGGTTGCACCATGCTAGTGTTCATTTACCTTCTGTTACTGACAGTGACTACATGGTTGCACCATGCTAGTGTTCATTTACCTTCTGTTACTGACAGTGACTACATGGTTGCACCATGCTAGTGTTCATTTACCTTCTGTTACTGACAGTGACTACATGGTTGCACCATGCTAGTGTTCATTTACCTTCTGTTACTGACAGTGACTACATGGTTGCATCATGCTAGTGTTCATTTACCTTCTGTTACTGACAGTGACTACATGGTTGCACCATGCTAGTGTTCATTTACCTTCTGTTACTGACAGTGACTACATGGTTGCACCATGCTAGTGTTCATTTACCTTCTGTTACTGACAGTGACTACATGGTTGCATCATGCTAGTGTTCATTTACCTTCTGTTACTGACAGTGACTACATGGTTGCACCATGCTAGTGTTCATTTACCTTCTGTTACTGACAGTGACTACATGGTTGCACCATGCTAGTGTTCATTTACCTTCTGTTACTGACAGTGACTACATGGTTGCACCATGCTAGTGTTCATTTACCTTCTGTTACTGACAGTGACTACATGGTTGCACCATGCTAGTGTTCATTTACCTTCTGTTACTGACAGTGACTACATGGTTGCACCATGCTAGTGTTCATTTACCTTCTGTTACTGACAGTGACTACATGGGTGCACCATGCTAGTGTTCATTTACCTTCTGTTACTAACAGTGACTACATGGTTGCACCATGCTAGTGTTCATTTACCTTCTGTTACTGACAGTGACTACATGGTTGCACCATGCTAGTGTTCATTTACCTTCTGTTACTGACAGTGACTACATGGTTGCACCATGCTAGTGTTCATTTACCTTCTGTTACTGACAGTGACTACATGGTTGCACCATGCTAGTGTTCATATACCTTCTGTTACTGACAGTGACTACATGGTTGCACCATGCTAGTGTTCATTTACCTTCTGTTACTGACAGTGACTACATGGTTGCATCATGCTAGTGTTCATTTACCTTCTGTTACTGACAGTGACTACATGGTTGCACCATGCTAGTGTTCATTTACCTTCTGTTACTGACAGTGACTACATGGTTGCACCATGCTAGTGTTCATTTACCTTCTGTTACTGACAGTGACTACATGGTTGCACCATGCTAGTGTTCATTTACCTTCTGTTACTGACAGTGACTACATGGTTGCACCATGCTAGTGTTCATTTACCTTCTGTTACTGACAGTGACTACATGGTTGCACCATGCTAGTGTTCATTTACCTTCTGTTACTGACAGTGACTACATGGTTGCACAATGCTAGTGTTCATTTACCTTCTGTTACTGACAGTGACTACATGGTTGCACCATGCTAGTGTTCATTTACCTTCTGTTACTGACAGTGACTACATGGTTGCACCATGCTAGTGTACATTTACCTTCTTTTACTGACAGTGACAACATAGTTGCACCATGCTTGTGTTCATTTACCTTCTGTTACTGACAGTGACTACATGGCTGCACCATGCTAGTGTTCATTTACCTTCTGTTACTGACAGTGACTACATGGTTGCACCATGCTAGTGTTCCTTTACCTTCTTTTATTGACAGTGACTACATGGTTGCATCATGTTAGTGTTCATTTACCTTCTGCTATTGACAGTGACTACAAGGTTGCACCATGCTAGTGTTCATTTACCTTCACTTACTAACAGTGACTACATGGTTGCATCATACTAGTGTTCATTTACCTTCTGTTACTGACAGTGACTACATGGTTGCACCATGCTAGTGTTCATTTACCTTCTGTTACTGACAGTGACTTCATGGTTGCACCACGCTAGTGTTCATTTACCTTCTTTTACTGACACTAAAAACATGGGTGCACCATGCTAGTGTTCATTTACCTTCTGTTACTGACAGTGACTACATGGTTGCACCATGCTAGTGTTCATTTACCTTCTGTTACTGACAGTGACTACATGGTTGCACCATGCTAGTGTTCATTTACCTTCTGTTACTTACAGTGACTACATGGTTGCACCAAGCTAGTGTTCATTTACCTTCTGTTACTGACAGTGACTACATGGTTGCACCATGCTAGTGTTCATTTACCTTCTGTTACTGACAGTGACTACATGGTTGCACCATGCTAGTTTTCATTTACCTTCTGTTACTGACAGTGACTACATGGTTGCACCATGCTAGTGTTCATTTACATTCTGTTACTGACAGTAACTACATGGTTGCATCATGTTAGTGTTCATTTACATTTTGCTACTGACAGTGACTACAAGGTTGCACCATGCTAGTGTTCATTTACCTTCTCTTACTAACAGTGACTACATGGTTGCATCATACTAGTGTTCATTTACCTTCTGTTACTGACAGTGACTACATTGTTGCACCATGCTAGTGTTCATTTACCTTCTGTTACTGACAGTGACTACATGGTTGCACCATGCTAGTGTTCATTTTCCTTCTGTTACAGTGACTACATGGTTGCACTAAGCTAGTGCTCATTTACCTTCTGTTACTGACAGTGACTACATGGTTGCACCATGCTAGTGTTCATTTACCTTCTGTTACTGACAGTGACTACATGGTTGCACCATGCTAGTGTTCATATACCTTCTGTTACTGACAGTGACTACATGGTTGCATCATGCTAGTGTTCATTTATCATCTGTTACTGACAATGACTACATGGTTGCACCATGCTAGTGTTCATTTACCTTCTGTTATTGACAGTGACTATATGGTTGAACCATTCTAGTGTTCATTTACCTTCTGTTACTGACATTGACTTCATTGTTGCACCATGCTAGTGTTCATTTTCCTTCTGTTACTGACAGTGACTACATGGTTGCACCATGCTAGTGTTCATTTACCTTCTGTTACTGACAGTGACTATATGGTTGACCCATGCTAGTTTTCATTTACCTTTTGCTACTGACAGTGACTACATGGTTGCACCATGCTAGTGTACATTTACCTTCTTTTACTGAAATTGACTACACGGTTGGCCCATGCTAGTGTTCATTTACCTTCTGTTACTGACAGTGACTACATGTTTGCACCATGCTAGTGTTCATTTACCTTCTGTTACTGACAGTGACTACATGGTTGCACCATGCTAGTGTTCATTTATCTTTTGTTACTGACAGTCACTACATTGTTGTACCATGATATTATAAATTTACCTTCTGTTACTGACACTGACTTCATGGGTGCACAGTGCTATTATTCATTTACCTTCTGTTACTGACAGTGACTACATGGTTGCACCATGCTAGTGTTCATTTACCTTCTGTTACAGTGACTACATGGTTGCAATAAGCTAGTGCTCATTTACCTTCTGTTACTGACAGTGACTACATGGTTGCACCATGCTAGTGTTCATTTACCTTCTGTTACTGACAGCGACTACATGGTTGCACCATGCTAGTGTTCATTTACCTTCTGTTACTGACAGTGACTACATGGTTGCACCATGCTAGTGATCATTTACCTTCTGTTACTGACAGTGACTACATGGTTAAACCATGCCAGTGTTTGTTCACCTTCTGTTACTGACAGTGACTAAATGGTTGCACCATGCTAGTCTTCATATTCCTTCTGTTACTGACAGTGACTACATTGTTGCACCTTGCTAGTGTTCATTTACCTTCTGTTACTGACAATGACTACATGGTTGCACCATGCTAGTTTTCATTTACCTTCTGTTACTAAAGGTGACTACATTGTTGCACCTCGCTAGTGTTTATTTACCTTCTGTTACTGACAGTGACTACATGGTTGTACCATGCTAGTGTTCATTTACCTTCTGTTACTGACAGTGACTACATGGTTGCACCATGCTAGTGTTCATTTACCTTCTGTTACTGGCAGTGACTACATGGATGCACCATGCTTGTGTTCATTTACCTTCTGTTACTGACAGTGACTACATGGTTGCACCATGCTAGTATTCATTTACCTTCTGTTACTGACAGTGACTACATGGTTGCACAATGCTAATGTTCATTTACCTTCTGTTACTGACAGTGACTACATTGTTGCACCTCGCTAGTGTTCATTTCCCTTCTGTTACTGACAGTGACTACATGGTTGCACCATGCTAGTGTTCATTTACCTTCTGTTACTGACAGTGACTACATGGTTGCACCATGCTAGTGTTCATTTACCTTCTGTTACTGACAGTGACTACATGGTTGCACCATGCTAGTGTTCATTTACCTTCTGTTACTGACAGTGACTACATGGTTGCACCATGCTAGTGTTCATTTACCTTCTGTTACTGACAGTGACTACATGGTTGCACCATGCTAGTGTTCATTTACCTTCTGTTACTGACAGTGACTACATGGTTGCACCATGCTAGTGCTCATTTACCTTCTGTTACTGACAGTGACTACATGGTTGCACCATGCTAGTGTTCATTTACCTTCTGTTACTGACAGTGACTACATGGTTGCACCATGCTAGTGTTCATTTACCTTCTGTTACTGACAGTGACTACATGGTTGCATCATGCTAGTGTTCATTTACCTTCTGTTACTGACAGTGACTACATGGTTGCACCATGCTAGTGTTCATTTACCTTCTGTTACTGACAGTGACTACATGGTTGCACCATGCTAGTGTTCATTTACCTTCTGTTACTGACAGTGACTACATGGTTGCACCATGCTAGTGTTCATTTACCTTCTGTTACTGACAGTGACTACATGGTTGCACCATGCTAGTGTTCATTTACCTTCTGTTACTGACAGTGACTACATGGTTGCATCATGCTAGTGTTCATTTACCTTCTGTTACAGTGACTACATGGTTGCACTAAGCTAGTGCTCATTAACCTTCTGTTACTGACAGTGACTATATGGTTGCACCATGCTAGTGTTCTTTTACCTTCTGTTACTGAAAGTGATTACATGGTTGCACCATGCTAGTGTTCATTTACCTTCTGTTACTGACAGTGACTACATGGTTGCACCATGCTAGTGTTCATTTACCTTCTGTTACTGACAGTGACTACATGGTTGCACCATGCTAGTGTTCATTTACCTTCTGTTACTGACAGTGACTACATGGTTGCACCATGCTAGTGTTCATTTACCTTCTGTTACTGACAGTGACTACATGGTTGCATCATGCTAGTGTTCATTTACCTTCTGTTACTGACAGTGACTACATGGTTGCACCATGCTAGTGTTCATTTACCTTCTGTTACTGACAGTGACTACATGGTTGCACCATGCTAGTGTTCATTTACCTTCTGTTACTGACAGTGACTACATGGTTGCACCATGCTAGTGTTCATTTACCTTCTGTTACTGACAGTGACTACATGGTTGCACCATGCTAGTGTTCATTTACCTTCTGTTACTGACAGTGACTACATGGTTGCACCATGCTAGTGTTCATTTACCTTCTGTTACTGACAGTGACTACATGGATGCACCATACTAGTGTTCATTTACCTTCTGTTACTGACAGCGACTACATTGTTGCACCATGCTAGTGTTCATTTACCTTCTGTTACTGACAGTGACTACATGGTTGCACCATGCTAGTGTTCATTTACCTTCTGTTACTGACAGTGACTACATGGTTGCACCATGCTAGTGTTCATTTACCTTCTGTTACTGACAGTGACTACATGGTTGCACCATGCTAGTGTTCATTTACCTTCTGTTACTGACAATGACTACATGGTTGCACCATGCTAGTGTTCATTTACCTTCTGTTACTGACAGTGACTACATGGTTGCATCATGCTAGTGTTCATTTACCTTCTGTTACTGACAGTGACTACATGGTTGCACCATGCTAGTGTTCATTTACCTTCTGTTACTGACAGTGACTACATGGTTGCACCATGCTAGTG
Source organism: Protopterus annectens (assembly GCF_019279795.1). Classification (NCBI taxonomy): domain Eukaryota; kingdom Metazoa; phylum Chordata; order Ceratodontiformes; family Protopteridae; genus Protopterus; species Protopterus annectens. The sequence continues at coordinate 799,052,068 of NC_056749.1, read as the reverse complement.
TTCATTTACCTTCTGTTACTGACAGTGACTACATGGTTGCACCATGCTAGTGTTCATTTACCTTCTGTTACTGACAGTGACTACATGGTTGCACCATGCTAGTGTTCATTTACCTTCTGTTACTGACAGTGACTACATGGTTGCACCATGCTAGTGTTCATTTACCTTCTGTTACTGACAGTAACTATATGGTTGCACCATGCTAGTGTTCATTTACCTTCTGTTACTGACAGTGATGACATGGTTGTACCATGCTAGTGTTCATTTACCTTCTGTTACTGACAGTGACTACATGGTTGCACCATGCTAGTGTTCATTTACCTTCTGTTACTGACAGTGACTACATGGTTGCACCATGCTAGTTTTCATTTACCTTCTGTTACTGACAGTGATTACATGGTTGCACCATGCTAGTGTTCATTTACCTTCTGTTACTGACAGTGACTACATGGTTGCACCATGCTAGTGTTCATTTACCTTCTGTTACTGACAGTGACTACATGGTTGCACCATGCTAGTGTTCATTTACCTTCTGTTACTGACAGTGACTACATGGTTGCACCATGCTAGTATTCATTTACCTTCGGTTACTGACAGTGACTACATGGTTGCACCATGCTAGTGTTCATTTACCTTCTGTTACTGACAGTGACTACATGGTTGCACCAATCTAGTGTTCATTTTCCTTCTGTTACTGACAGTGACTACATGGTTGCACCATGCTTGTGTTCATTTACCTTCTGTTACTGACAGTGACTACATGGTTGCACCATGCTTGTGTTCATTTACCTTCTGTTACTGACAGTGCCTACATGGTGGCACCAATCTAGTGGTCATTTTCCTTCTGTTAATTACAGTGACTACATGGTTGCACCATGCTAGTGTTCACATACCTTCTGTTACTGACAGTGAAAACATGGTTGCACAATGCTAGTGTTCATTTACCTTCTGTTACTGACAGTGACTACATGGTTGCACCATGCTAGTGTTCATTTACCTTCTGTTACTGACAGTGACTACATGGTTGCACCATGCTAGTGTTCATTTACCTTCTGTTACTGACAGTGACTACATGGTTGCACCATGCTAGTGTTCATTTACCTTCTGTTACTGACAGTGACTACATGGTTGCACCATGCTAGTGTTCATTTACCTTCTGTTACTGACAGTGACTACATGGTTGCACCATGCTAGTGTTCATTTACCTTCTGTTACTGACAGTGACTACATGGTTGCACCATGCTAGTGTTCATTTACCTTCTGTTACTGACAGTGACTACATGGTTGCACCATACTAGTGTTCATTTACCTTCTGTTACTGACAGTGACTACATGGTTGCACCATACTAGTGTTGATTTACCTACTGTTACTGACAGTGACTACATGGTTGCACCATGCTAGTGTTCATTTACCTTCTGTTACTGACAGTGACTACATGGTTGCACCATGCTAGTGTTCATTTACCTTCTGTTACTGACAGTGACTACATGGTTGCACCATGCTAGTGTTCATTTACCTTCTGTTACTGACAGTGACTACATGGTTGCACCATGCTAGTGTTCATTTACCTTCTGTTACTGACAGTGACTACATGGTTGCATCATGCTAGTGTTCATTTACCTTCTGTTACTGACAGTGACTACATGGTTGCACCATGCTGGTGTTCATTTACCTTCTGTTACTGACAGTGACTACATGGTTGCACCATGCTAGTGTTCATTTACCTTCTGTTACTGACAGTGACTACATGGTTGCACCATGCTAGTGTTCATTTACCTTCTGTTACTGACAGTGACTACATGGTTGCACCATGCTAGTGTTCATTTACCTTCTGTTACTGACAGTGACTACATGGTTGCACAATGACAGTGTACACTTACCTTCTGTTCCTGCCAGTGAATACATGGTTGCACCATGCTAGTGTTCATTTACCTTCTGTTACTGACAGTGACTACATGGTTGCACAATGCTAGTGTTCATTTACCTTCTGTTACTGACAGTGACTACATGGTTGCACCATGCTAGTGTTCACTTACCTTCTGTTACTGACAGTGACTACATGGTTGCACCATGCTAGTGTTCATTTACCTTCTGTTACTGACAGTGACTACATGGTTGCACCATGCTAGTGTTCATTTACCTTCTGTTACTGACAGTGACTACATGGTTGCACCATGCTAGTGTTCATTTACCTTCTGTTACTGACAGTGACTACATGGTTGCACCATGCTAGTGTTCATTTACCTTCTGTTACTGACAGTGACTACATGGTTGCATCATGCTAGTGTTCATTTACCTTCTGTTACTGACAGTGACTACATGGTTGCACCATGCTAGTGTTCATTTACCTTCTGTTACTGACAGTGACTACATGGTTGCACCATGCTAGTGTTCATTTACCTTCTGTTACTGACAGTGACTACATGGTTGCACCATGCTAGTGTTCATTTACCTTCTGTTACTGACAGTGACTACATGGTTGCACCATGCTAGTGTTCATTTACCTTCTGTTACTGACAGTGACTACATGGTTGCACCATGCTAGTGTTCATTTACCTTCTGTTACTGACAGTGACTACATGGTTGCACCATGCTAGTGTTCATTTACCTTCTGTTACTGACAGTGACTACATGGTTGCACCATGCTAGTGTTCATTTACCTTCTGTTACTGACAGTGACTACATGGTTGCACCATGCTAGTGTTCATTTACCTTCTGTTACTGACAGTGACTACATGGTTGCACCATGCTAGTGTTCATTTACCTTCTGTTACTGACAGTGACTACATGGTTGCACCATGCTAGTGTTCATTTACCTTCTGTTACTGACAGTGACTACATGGTTGCATCATGCTAGTGTTCATTTACCTTCTGTTACTGACAGTGACTACATGGTTGCACCATGCTAGTGTTCATTTACCTTCTGTTACTGACAGTGACTACATGGTTGCACCATGCTAGTGTTCATTTACCTTCTGTTACTGACAGTGACTACATGGTTGCACCATGCTAGTGTTCATTTACCTTCTGTTACTGACAGTGACTACATGGTTGCACCATGCTAGTGTTCATTTACCTTCTGTTACTGACAGTGACTACATGGTTGCACCATGCTAGTGTTCATTTACCTTCTGTTACTGATAGTGACTACATGGTTGCACCATGCTAGTGTTCATTAACATTCTGTTACTGACAGTGAATACATGGTTGAACCATGCTAGTATTCATTTACCTTCTGTTACTGATAGTGACTACGTAGTTGAACCATGCTAGTGTTCATTTACCTTCTGTTACTGACAGTGACTACATGGTTGCACCATGCTAGTGTTCATATACCTTCTGCTACTGACAGTGACTACATGGTTGCACCATGCTAGTGTTCATTTACCTTCTGTTACTGCCACTGACTAAATGGTTGCACCATGCTAGTGTTCATTTACCTTCTGTTACTGACAGTGACTACATGGTTGCACCATGCTAGTGTTCATTTACCTTCTGTTACTGACAGTGACTACATGGTTGCACCATGCTAGTGTTCATTTACCTTCTGTTACTGACAGTGACTACATGGTTGCACCATGCTAGTGTTCATTTACCTTCTGTTACTGACAGTGACTACATGGTTGCACCATGCTAGTGTTCATTTACCTTCTGTTACTGACAGTGACTACATGGTTGCATCATGCTAGTGTTCATTTACCTTCTGTTACTGACAGTGACTACATGGTTGCATCATGCTAGTGTTCATTTACCTTCTGTTACTGACAGTGACTACATGGTTGCACCATGCTAGTGTTCATTTACCTTCTGTTACTGACAGTGACTACATGGTTGCACCATGCTAGTGTTCATTTACCTTCTGTTACTGACAGTGACTACATGGTTGCACCATGCTAGTGTTCATTTACCTTCTGTTACTGACAGTGACTACATGGTTGCACCATGCTAGTGTTCATTTACCTTCTGTTACTGACAGTGACTACATGGTTGCATCATGCTAGTGTTCATTTACCTTCTGTTACTGACAGTGACTACATGGTTGCACCATGCTAGTGTTCATTTACCTTCTGTTACTGACAGTGACTACATGGTTGCATCATGCTAGTGTTCATTTACCTTCTGTTACTGACAGTGACTACATGGTTGCACCATGCTAGTGTTCATTTACCTTCTGTTACTGACAGTGACTACATGGTTGCACCATGCTAGTGTTCATTTACCTTCTGTTACTGACAGTGACTACATGGTTGCATCATGCTAGTGTTCATTTACCTTCTGTTACTGACAGTGACTACATGGTTGCACCATGCTAGTGTTCATTTACCTTCTGTTACTGACAGTGACTACATGGTTGCATCATGCTAGTGTTCATTTACCTTCTGTTACTGATAGTGACTACATGGTTGCACCATGCTAGTGTTCATTTACCTTCTGTTACTGACAGTGACTACATGGTTGCACCATGCTAGTGTTCATTTACCTTCTGTTACTGACAGTGACTACATGGTTGCACCATGCTAGTGTTCATTTACCTTCTGTTACTGACAGTGACTACATGGTTGCATCATGCTAGTGTTCATTTACCTTCTGTTACTGACAGTGACTACATGGTTGCACCATGCTAGTGTTCATTTACCTTCTGTTACTGACAGTGACTACATGGTTGCACCATGCTAGTGTTCATTTACCTTCTGTTACTGACAGTGACTACATGGTTGCACCATGCTAGTGTTCATTTACCTTCTGTTACTGACAGTGACTACATGGTTGCACCATGCTAGTGTTCATTTACCTTCTGTTACTGACAGTGACTACATGGTTGCACCATGCTAGTGTTCATTTACCTTCTGTTACTGACAGTGACTACATGGTTGCACCATGCTAGTGTTCATTTACCTTCTGTTACTGACAGTGACTACATGGTTGCATCATGCTAGTGTTCATTTACCTTCTGTTACTCCACAGTAAAACACACAATGAATACACAATGAACGCCTTCTCACTCAGTGTTTTCGTCACTACTGGACTTCATCCGATACAAACAACAGTTCCTAGTTACCCTTTTATATATTATTTAAAATCAATCAGCCAATCCATTTCAAGCCTTCATTACATGCTAATTGATTTTGCTTCCAGTTCCAGTTTTGTTTGGTTCATTTACCTTCTATGACTTACAGTAACTTCATGGTTGCATCATGCTAGTGTTCATTTACCATCTGTTACTTACAGTGACTACATGGTTGCACCAAGCTAGTGTTCATTTACCTTCTGTTACTAACATTGACTACATGGTTGCACTATGCTGGTGTCCATTTAACTTATTTTACTGACAGTGACTACATGGTTGCACTATGCTAGTGTTCATTTACCTTCTGTTACTGACAATGACTACATGGTTGCATCATGCTAGTGTTCATTTACCTTCTGTTACTGACAGTGACTACATGGTTGCATCATGTTAGTGTTCATTTACCTTTTGTTACTGACAATGACTACATGGTTGCATCATGCTAGTGTTCATTTACCTTCTGTTACTTACAGTGACTACATGTTTGCACCATGCTAGTGTTCATTTACCTTCTGTTACTGACAGTAACTACATGGTTGCATCATGCTAGTGCTCATTTACCTTCTGTTACTGAAGGTGACTACATGGTTGCACCATGCTAGTGTTCATTTACCTTCTGTTACTGAGAGCGACTACCTGGTTGCACCATGCTGGTGTTCATTTTCCTTCTGTTACTGACAGTGATGACATGGTTGTATCATGCTAGTGTTCATTTAACTTCTGTTACTGACAGTGACTACATGGTTACACCATGCTAGTGTTCATATACCTTCTATTACTGACAGTGACTACATGGTTGCACCATGCTAGTGTTCATATACCTTCTGTTACAGATAGTGACTACATTGTTGCACCATGCTAGTGTTCATTTACCTTCTGTTACTGACAGTGACTACATGGTTGCATCATGCTAGCATTCATTTAACTTCTGTTAATGACAGTAACTGCATGGCTGCACCATGCTAGTGTTCATATACCTTCTGTTACTGAAGCAATAGTCATAAATGGCTGGGTGATCACTCATTGCACTACATCTGAAATTAATGCATGTACAAACAACTCAGAAGCGTACAACTGTCATATGTCTAGTTAATAATGTAAATGATGTAGTTGCTTATATGCACAATGATTTTCATTCTCTGCTGCAAAGCTGTTTCTGTAGCAAAGAAGAATAAAGCATACTTACTTTGTTTTGAAGGTTCATTGGTGTGAGAGTTCAGCTCCAGACTTGTGTAAAAATCTTTCATGTGTACTACCATAAATGTTGCAGTGTTGTGTATTTAATAGATTTTTCTTCCTTTTTTATTTTTCTTTTTTTTAATGCCAGTATTTGCACAGTGCATGGCTTGGTACAAACACAGAAAATGGAGAAACACAATAAAGGTAATGTAAAATACTTCTTTGAAAACAAATACCTCAACTCCATCTATGAATTACTTCTGTGTGTAGCACCTCTGCTAAACACATCAATCCACACAGCATATATTATCTGTAGATGAGAGTTCAAGTTCCACCTTTGTGTTTTAAGGATGAAAACTAATAAACACTACTCACAAGGCTAAAACAAGTTTAGCTTTGCTTGACTCATTTGTGCAATGTTCAGCATCATGCAAACCCTAGACTAATGGCCCATACACATGAAGCAGACAGGACACTTGCAAACATTCTTCATTTGAAAAGGGATACATTGTTGCATTTTTTCTTTCCATTATGCAACACTGCTTAGTGATGTTGCACTGCAGTTAGCAACCTTCCCCAACAACTGCAGATCTCGAGCAACATGCAGAGAGGAAGCAGATAGTCAACAATTTCAAAGCAGACACATTCTATTACTTCTGTTGGGCACCGCACAAACATGGCAAGCAGTGTTGCATGGTGGTTAACACACAGAAGTTTATAATGAATAAGGAAATATGCAAATGTTATTTACCTATTCCTTTGGCACCAGGTGTTAAGTGTAGTTCTGCAATACAGATGGTTCTGGGTTGTAATACTGCAAATTCTAAATATTTTTATTGTTGTTCCATTTTACTTTATATTAAAATTCCCATGAAAAGAATTATTGCACACTTTCAATTTTACTTGGGGTTATATGCTCAATTTTAATAAACACATAAAAAATTTAAACAATTATAAATAACAATACGTATATAAAGCAGTGGAACTCATATGAATTATTTGTGTGACTGAAGATATACTGACTTTTATATTTCTGTAATTATAATTGTGTTCTCTGGCCTTGGATGGCTTTCAGACTTTAATAATTCTCATACACACAAGAATGTATAAACCAGGGCCTTGTCAGGTCGCACACATACATGGTTAATCCTAGAGTATGTCATGTGTATTTCATGTGTATTTCTATATAATTCATGATGATGTGTAAGCAGTAATTCTTCTGTGGCAACAATGAAAAATCACCACTATGGAAAAAAAATGTTTTTTCACTTAAACATAGGTTTGAATCCCACATTGTAAAAATTCATTTTATTATTTTATCAGTGTGTAAAGCCACACAAGAAAAATGTGGCAGGTCATCATATTTATGCCCTGTGTACATGTCTGCAAAATTAAATCACCTAACAGTTACAGCAGCAAACAACACTCAAACTAATGCCAGTTGTCAGCTTACCCTTCCAAGTCCTAAACTGCTTTCCTCTCTGTTTGGCACTGTTGAACTTTGCTTATCATCATGCAAATACATTTTGCATCATTGCTGTGGTTTGAACTCCTTGTAAAGTGCCACAGCCAAAGGCTTTTGCAGATGGACTATACTAGCTCCCAGTACAAGTCTGATGCTTGGAATAGTCTGCGCAAGGCTATCTCCATTATGACTGGCAGTCCACACACTGGAGAACAGTGTAGGTGTCACTTTAATGCCCTGAAAATGTGCAAGAGGAATACACTCAACCAGTGACTGGATGAGTTCAGAACTAGTAACATCCCTCAGTTGTGAAAGTATACTAATAAGAAGAATTTATAATAGATATAAAACTACATATAGGCAAGAATGGTATGCATAATGCTCTTCTGTTCTCTTTGTTTCATTCCACAGCTCACACAGAAATCATTGCTATAAAGAAAGCCCATGCTAAGCAATTAGAGAGACTGAGAGAAACAAGAGATATGTATGCAGCACAAGAGAAGTATTATTGTAGCTTTTAAATGACTTGTTTTTCTTTTCTATGCAGTTGTAGTATAGTAAGCATGCATATCCTAACTGCAAAAGCAGCTATGCAAGCTTCAGTGTGTAGCACAAACCAGTTTTAGGAGTCAAGTGTAAGACTATAGTCAGATATCGTGGGTTCAAATGCTACAAGTAGCAAGTATAAAATAGTTTATTCCTTTAAAAATATTACATTAATTGAATTCTATACATGTGACATAAATGCCTTGCTGTTAACTTTAATGTGTATAATTAGACCAAGCATATGTGCAATATCTGGACATTGTAAGGATTGCTTTGAGCAATCCATAATTATAGTTTATAGTTGTTAGGAAGTATATTAAATGTAAAATTTCAGATAAAATAGTTGTATTCTTGTGATAATGCATTGCATGCCACATATGATGGTACTAATTTTACTTTTTGTATCTCTTACTCCAACCATTAACTCTTTTTTTCTGTGTGTTATCAAAATGTTTCCAGGTCATCCATCTCTAACAAATCACAAAATGCTTTACAGTACAAGGAGATAGGCACACCCAGTGGCTAAGCCTGCCCATGCTCCACTGGCTCTGGCACCAACACATAGCACATCTGGGACCCAACCTGGCAGTACTGCCACTGCTGCCCCTGAACTACCTGAACCCTTAGGTAGCACTACCCTGACAACTGGTGCTGTGGTACCCTCTGGGAGTACTGGCAGAGGTGGGGATTTTCATCTCCCACCAGGAGATGCCAAGGTTGCTGCTTGGTGGTGTGCTATGAAAAGTGCACCACAGTATTTATTACTGTTGTGTACTGTCCATTTAGCACTGCAGCCACCTGTTACCTCCCCCATGCACTGCAGACTTGGTCTCTCGGTACTTGTTTACAAATATATCAACAACTCTAAAGAAATAAATAACCAAATGCTTTCTTATATACCATTCACATCTTTACAATGACAATGCACCTTCATTTTTCAAATACTTGTAGTAATGTGGACAGCTGTTTGCATATAGTTTGTAAAGCTGGCTTGTCAAGTATACCTACACATGTAAAATATAAGAGCAAATAATACACATTGCACACTCATCAGTCTGGTAACATGCAAAAAATGAATATCCTGACAGTTGGACATGACTAGCTAACCATTTCATACACGTCTCCCAACATCTGCTTTCCAACATTCAGTGCTGATGTCATCCACTATACATTTTTCTACAGCTTTATAAAAGTCAGACTTGTGCTGTGGGGGTTACATAAAAGTCTGAGTTCTCTAGTCTGTGTACTTAGTTCAGTAGGGTTCTAATCTCACTGCAGTCAATGTGTGTGTGTGTGTGTGTGTGTGTGTGTGTGTGTGTGTGTGTGTGTGTGTGTGTGTGTGTGTGTGTGTGTGTGTGTGTGTGTGTGTGTGTGTGTGTGTGTGTGTGTGTGTGTGTGTGTGTGTGTGTGTGTGTGTGTGTTTGCTTGACATCATTTTACACCAACATGTGGGACACTGCTGTTACCATCTTCTCCTCAACAGACACTGCTGATGTCATCACTTATAAAATGTCGACTGACACTCTGTAATTCAGATTTGCACTGTGGCACTTGAGTTAAATACAGAAATCTCTAGTTGGTGTACTTGGATAGGTAGGGGTCCTGTTCTCAATGCAGTCACCTGGGGTATGTGTGTGCTTGTGCACTTGCTTGACACTAGTGACAGAATTTTACACGAGCATGTGGGACACTGCCATTACCATCTTCCTTTCATCTGACAGAGCTGATGTCATCAGCTATAACTGATTTGCAGATATGCTGCATTTACATCAGACCAGGGACTTTTCACACATCATTTATTCCTATACAATTGAAATGGTAAGTGGAATATACATCTTAGCACAGATGGGCATTGTGAATTCCACCAGACATACCCATCTGGAGGAAATAGACAATCTGCTAGCCAACTGTCTCACATATCACCCCCTGCTGCCAGTATCCAGCAGCCAAAGTATACACTCAAACCTTACTGATTTTGTCTGATAAGGAAGGAAGCACAACTCTGTTCCCTGTATGGCTAATAATGCAGAATCAATGGGCTATGACAGCATCACAGGTCACCTATAGCATCACTCAGAACATAGACCTACCTGACAGTTGGATATACACTTCAACACAACCTTCAGATGGAATATGTTCCCATAGAAGGGTGCACATCAACATGCTTCCATCTGAATGGGGGTAACAGCACTTGATGCATGCATGTATAGGCACATCCTAACTCTCCTCATCTGTGAGGTAGACCAACATGTCATCATAGACCTTTTCTAAATGGATGCTGGTAATATCCCAGCTGTGTGCAAAAGACATGTATGATTTGTTCATGCTACATCCATCTCTGTTACATCTGTTAGATGTCCTCAAAAAGGCCATCAATGGCATGCATGATGACAACACTATTACCATGCAGAACTTTACCAGGCCAAGGCATTGGACACAAATTCACACTGAGGTATTAACTCAGCACTTTCACAAGTGGCCATAAACAACTATATCATCAAGTGAGTAGAATACTGGATCACATACGTTACATCTGAATATGTTGAAGTGTGTGAATATACCTATATCTCATGTCCAGTTATCAGGTTCATATATCAGGGCTGTGTGTTATGCCCTTTCCTGTCCATTAAAGTCAAAGATGTCAAGAATGACATAGACATTCTGTGTCCAAACAGCTGTCTGGAGGACTGCAGATTGTGGACAATCATTGACTCCAACTGCTATATTAGCATAGTACAGAAAGTATTAACACAAACCAAAGATTGCTGCCACAGCCATGAAGAGACTTGAGTTGTAAAAAAACACATGAGGGGATTTGCTATATCATGAAAACAAACTCACAACTCAATGATAATGTAGCCATCACACCCCTATGAGCAGACTAAGTGGTATGTGACCTGTGTTCTGAGGTAGATGGTATGTGAGATATTTACAAGAATGTGCCCACAGTGATGGTCACCCCTTGTATGTAACACAACTCCTGAATATGTGCAAGACATCCACATCAAAAGCCATAATGCTTCCATAGTTCACAGCCTTCATCACACCAATAACAATGCACCCTTCTTCATGGACCTCCCTACATATGTTTCAGGAATGCATAACCACCTTTTCTACACTGAGCTTCCACACATCTTATTGGTTATACTTAGGCATGCTTTTTGTTGCATAACCATTACTGTCTGATGGTGCAGAGCCCCTATCAAGGTGTTATGCCAGATGCATATGTGATACCTGTTCCAGTGATGCACACAGTACATACCTAGCTGTTTGACAAGATTGATGGCATCAGTTACATTCGTGACAGTGTGGATTGTTCCATATATATGTCATGCACACCTATCAACTAGCCTGCTTTGTTCAGAATGTCACATACAGCTATAACAGTGTCCCTCCTAACATCACCAGTAGATGTTACAATGTCAGGATGGTGTGCTTGATTACCCTCATATATTGCTGACATCTTATAATAGTTGTACAAGTGTGTTGCTGTCATCTCATAATAGTATACAAGTGCATTTGTACAGAACCATCTATGATCACTCACAATCACATATGTTATGTCAGAGACATGGTATTACTGTTAGTATTATTCTGATATTGTCCATGATTGTGCGTCCTTCTGTTTACTGTTGTCCATGAGCCTGCAACTTTGAGTCCCACATGGGGGAGACCTCTGCTGACATTACAGTCTTTTTCAGACACTTGTTTTGTGCAGCTTCACAATATGGAGCTAATCCCTATTGTATGTAACATCACTGACAGATTTCCTCTCCATTGTGCATATTAGGATGCTCGTATCACAAAACATCTTCTCTATTGTCACCTTGAGTGGCAGTGCCATAATATACATTTTCACTGTGGAGTCTGTACTGTATCATGTCAATATGTGATTAGTGTCCCTGCTACAACTGTCTTGTTTTACATGCCATCCTCTGCTGTACATTGAGATGATTTTACATGTCCTCTTTCCCTGTGTTCATTCCTACAATCCATCTGTGTGTCCCTATTAAATACACACACTTCCCCTGACTGTCTATTTTAAGTGACAGCCCATGTACCGTTGGATCATTTACACAATTTTTGTACAGAACACTTGAAATTGGATTCCACTATACTCTGCACTGCATACACTGTCCTGTAATGTGTTGGGACCATACACGTTGCTATAGTATTAATTCTGGCAATCGTGGCATTACATGCAATCCCGCAGACCTTGTTTGCCCATAGGTAAACAGCTCTACACTTTTGCTGCTATCCATGTTACTGTACACAGTTTCCTGGCTGGCAACTCTGTTGTTACCCATGAAACTGCCCTTGTTTACATTTAAACATGGTGTACAGCATAAATATGTAATTAGAGCTGATGCTCACCACGCAAACATATAACTCAGTGAAGGCTTCATGTGAAGCCTACACAGAGTTTATTGAATCCCCAGGATTATGTCATTGTGAATAGTGCATTTAAATATAAAAAGCAATAATCTAATCATGTAATACTGTTGTTATACCTATGTTAGTGCATTAATAGGATGAGTTACACAGTATATGAAATGCATGCCTTTTGCCAATCTACTAAGTATTGTTATTATTTTATATGTGCAACTGTAATTTCAATTAACTATGATCAGTGTTATGATAAAGACAATTTTACAGAGAGTAAAAAAATGATCCCAACAGTTGACCAGGAACACACCAACTTTATTCACCACAAAGAAATCCTGTGACTAAGCGTTTTCGCCATTGATATGGCATCATCAGATTCAAAGAATCCACAATAAAACAATCAACTAAATAGTTGAAACAATCAAATAATCAACCAAACATATACAATATAATAAACTGCAGTAACCAGCAATTATAAGGTGCCTAATGCATATCACTTCTTATTCATCATGTAAAAACACATGTATTATAACATAAACAATACCTAGGTAGCATATTAACATAAATATCACAAGCATAATATAAAAATAGCAAAACTGTAATAATTTGAATAGGAACACACTAAAAATAGATATTGATTTGATGTTATGCATTAAAAAATAAATAATGATAATAAAAACAGAAACAAAAATTATTACACGACTTCAAATAGAAAATTCACAATGATCTCATGAAAAAGTCTTTTGTGTATTGAAAAGGACCATTAGTTCCAAGGTAAATTCTCACGAGACAGCCCACAGAATGTCAAAGACTAAATCAAATACGCAGTGAGCATCATAGATAGTAACCTAAACTAAATTAGATCTCTGATTTAAAACAAACATAAGTGAAATTCCTTCATTTAGTCCAGGTGGTTGCATGGCATTAAGCCTAAGTTGCCATCTAAGTTCCTTATTTTCAACCACAAGACTGTCATCACCACCCCTACAGCTTGGTACAACATGATCAATGACAAAGAAAATAAATTTCTTAAAGTCAGAACAAATGATGCTGTGGCCAAATAGTGCATTGTGTCCGTCCTTTCTTTTAATGGTCCTCAAGTGTTCCCCTGTTCTGTCCTTTAGCTTACGGACTGTTTTTCCCATGTAGAAGGCATGACAACTGACACATGTAGCCACATAAACCAACATCGTGGTGTTGCAGCTTTGACTTTGATGAAGCCATATCAATGGCGAAAGCACTTAGTCACATGATTTCTTTTGTGGTGAATAAAGTTGGTATGTTCCTGGTCGACTGTTGGGATAATTTTTTTACTTTCTTAGTTATTTTTCCCTGTTTGGGTTGCTTTTTGTGTTGTGCATTAATTTTCAAGAGAGTACAGGTAAAGTATTCATCATTCATTATACAAAGTTGGGTTGTTCAGGTCATAATAACAAGTGTGTGACAATTGTCATTAAAACACCACTTAGTAAATTAGCTGTAATCTGGATTTAAATGCTGCAATACCTCTACTGTTTCTTCAATCTGATGGTATTAACACCTTGAGCCACAGAGAAAGGTAATTGATAGGTGTGTTTTCTTCACTCAGAACTGTCCAGAATGCTAACAGAAATGCACAGATGCCAATTTTATTTGTATGACTGATGGCATTACACTTAAATTTCCATGTTTTTCTCTTGAGAAGTGAGCCATTGTTCATGGCTAGTGACCATTGACAATGTCAGGCACACAATTCCAAACTTGTGCAAAGGATGAAGCATAAAGAAAGCAGAGAAAAATAAAACATGTGTTTGTGTGACGATTATTCAACTCTATGGTCTTATTCCATGAAAAATAATTGAAAGCATGTGCCACATACAGAGAGATTTATGAGGCAGGTAAAGTGGAGCACACATAGTAAATCTTTGACATTCTGCCATTTTGCATTTATAGAGCAATATGCCTTATTTTACAAGTTGTTCTTTGACAATCTACAGTTGATGTCTGGATTATTATGATAATTGCAACAGTTAATCTAAAAAATCATGTCAAAGTAGCTACACATGTATATAATATGGCAGCATGTTATTCTCTTTCTCTTGTGATCATAAACTGTGTTTTGATACATTTGTTAAGTGTTGGCTTTATGATTTGCATGTATTGTTTCTATGTTTCATAATTATGTACTTCTCATAAATTACACTTTGTACTCACACAGACTCTTAACTGTTAAGCATATATTATTTAATTTGTTATAATCTCTAACTTATTTTGTAATTGTATTCATTCTGCCAAACTCTCTGTAAGTGTACATCAAAGGAGCAAGAGTGTTTAACAATTATTTATTTATGTACTACTGATAATGACTCACACTTGCTAGCCCTTAGTCACCACCACTTCTCAATTATCAGTCTTGTATTGCTAGCGCATATGCATGATACTATGTAGGTCCTCACACTATGTTTATCTGCCCAGCACTTCAAGCAGATTATGAAATTCATGAATTATTATGAGCTGACACCTGCACTTCATAAGTACAACCTGGGACTAAAGAGCTTATATCACAGTTTGGGAGACTGGTTTCACCAACTTAAGATATTGCTGTTTAATGCCTGTAACTGCATTATATTATTCGGACATTCATACAAATCATGTCAAAGTATGTGATATTTCCTTACTAGTAATAGTTAAGCATTCATAATGGCTGTTTTTCATTACACAATTTTTGGAAGTTGTCTGTTTGTGTTGGTATAAAAGAAACAGCAGCTGCTATTTGATGGAGCTTCATCTAATGTTACATGCATACCTTTATATCAAAATGCTGCTGAGGATCAGAACACAGGTAAGAACATTTCCTTATTAGTAGTAGTAATGTGAAGGTTAAATGTTGGACCAAAAATTGTGTTAAGCTTGCTGTATATGCCTACATAAACACAGGTTATGCAACATTGTAATATTTTCATTTCATACACTTGATTCATTATACATGCAGCAATCTAATCCAGATTTACACATTTCTTCCTTCATAGTTAGCTTTGTCATTGCATTCTTTACTGAGCAGGGTTGCAGTTATTTATTACATGTGTGTATTCATATGGATCAGATAGATAATCTCTTAGTGATGCCTGCAAAATGCATATTTGTTTTCTGGCCAATCACTGCTTCTTTTGGAAATGCATATATTTGCTTGTGATCACTTAATCCCATACAAGGATATGGCCCCAAGAAACCTAGTCCATGTAAACCTGCATTCCCAGATGCTGAGAATGAGGACACAGTGCAGGCAATGCCTCTATCAACATGGATCACTTCTTTTACAAAAGTCCTAAACTGACAAGCTCTTCTATGACTGTATCTGTCAATACATGGCTGATAATATCAATGCTGTGGATGGCTATGGCTGTGACTATGGCACTATCAGATATCAGGCAAATGACATGATCACCAAGTTCAAGAAAAGACCCAGTTCTATAGTACAGGAATGGAGGGCTACTGGTGGTGGTGGTTCGGCTACTGAACCACCATTTACAGAGACAGAGAAACACCTATCAAAGTGTCACAGTGTAGTGCTGGACATAGGTGCAGAGGAGAAGGATGGCCAAAGGGTATTCACTGGTGGAGCTCGAGTTATGGAGGTATGAAATCAATGATCTTATCTTATCTCTATCTATCTATCTATCTTGCAAAGATGCTTACACTGTGTGCGGACGTGTGCACACCTGTAAACCCGTCTAAGCCTGTGTGTGCATGTGTGCACCCACCTAAGCCTGTGTAAGCTTGTGTGCGCACGTGTGCACTCGTGTGCTCATGTTTGCACTTGTTTGAGTGTCGCTGCCCCCTGTGGAAACAGAAAGGGAAAAGGAAGGAAAAAAAGTAGTAGGAAGTTAACCAAGGAGAACTAGAAGAGCTGCCAAGTGAAATCAATCAGAATCAGCCAATTGCTCAGGCAGTACACTAGCCCAGCCCAGCCCAGCACTTAAAACTCTGCAAACAACATTCCTCCATGTTTTTCTCAGAAACACTGCAACACTGCAGTCTACAAAGAGAAGTAAAAACTTAAAAAGCTTAACTGAGACAAAAAAAATGTTAGGGGCTGCCATTGCTATTATAAGGCAACAAGTGAAAGATGCTGAGGGTGGTGCCATTGTGAATGCTGCTGAGCAACCCACAGTGAGGAGACGGAGAAGACTGTACAGACCCATGGTAACCTACCTGGGGCTACATGAGCTGGAGATAGTGGAGCGCTATAGAGTGGACAGAGACCTCCTGAAGCAAATTTTTGAGCTGTGCAGGCCACACCTCACACACTGGACCAACAGAGGGGAATCCATCCCAGTGGAAACCAAGGTATGTGTTGGCCTAAGAATACTAGCAACAGGTACCTTTCAGAGACCAACTGGTGATATGATGGGGATTTCACAGGCATCAGCATCCAGGGTACTGCACCAGTTCCTGATGCCATGTCAGCACATGTTGGTGATCATGTATATTTCCCCAATTCCCATGAGGTATTGGCCAGCAATATGCATCTCTTCCAGCAAATAGCGGAATACCCTGAGGTAGTGGGTCTAATTGACTGCACGGACATACACATCAGAGCACCAGCCGGTGAGCAGGATAGGGCCTACATCAACCACAAGGGCTTCCACTCCATCAACTGCCAGGTTGTGTGTGATGCCCAGGGTATAATACTGAATGTGTGTGCGGGCTGCCCTGGAAGCTACCACGATTCCCATATCTGGCATCTGATGCAGCTGTACCAGACATTTGCCAATGGGGACATCCCTGACAGTCACCTAGTCGGGGATGCTGGATACACACTGGAGCCGTGGCTGATGACACCCATCAGAAATGTACACACACCTGAACAAGAACTCCATAATGAGGCACATGCACAAACACGAAATGTAATCGAGTGTGTGTTTGGGATGCTCAAGTCACGGTTCCGGTGCCTGGACACATCTGGTGGAGCCTTGCAGTACTCACCAACTACATGTACCCAAATTGTCATGGAATGTGCCATGCTACACAATATGATCCTGCAAAAACAGCTGCAGCAGGAACAGCATGGGGCAGGGCCAAACAGCCCCCCACCATTGCCAAGGCCTGCACAGGCACACCGTGACTCGGAGGAGGAACAACCTAAGCCTGCTCCAGTAGGCAGAAGGAGGCATGCCCAGTATGCCTTGGCCTTGGCAAAGAGGCAACGCATAGGACATACACTGGCTCAGTAGGAACCCTGGAAATGATACCTCTCTCTGACTTGCACATAAAATAAAAGGGATGCCTAACTTGACACTATCTGTTTCCAAACATGTATAGGGAGTGTAGTATGTGCATCCGACATAGGCAGCCCTGCAGCACCACCTGAGGCATGATTGCCATGTTTTAAGCAATATAAAGCAGTGCTAAGCAGCTTTTACCAATATTTAGTATATGCAAACAAAATTGCCCGTGCTAACTAGCGCAATGTCAGGCAATGTTGAGCAATATTGGGCAAGGTCGGGCAAAGCTGAGCAAAGTCAGGTAAACATGCTCATATTTGCTTTACTGTCCCTTAAGCAGTCTGGTCTGCCCAGCATGAAAATAAAAAGCAGTGACAGGTCTCGTACCCAGGATACTGTGCACTATAGTCACAGTACTGAACCACTAAGCCATGATAGCATTTCAGTGGCACAGACACAGCAGGACAATTGTAAACTAATGCAAACACAAAGAAATGCTGTAACATGGCCATAAAGAGACATATGGTTAACCTCCCCCATAGGCCTATGCAGATAGAGAACATCAGGCCAGGCGGTGTGATGTGGGTTGTGTAGGCTATGAAGTCACTATCTAATATGCATGACATTGGACGCTAAGATGTGTAGTACAGTAGTATGCCTCAAGCCAGTACGATAGGCAACAGTACAGACTGAAATGGTGCACTGTACATAGCAGTGCAGGCATAGCAAATGTGCATAAGTGTCAGGTGAACCCCTCATCTTATGTACACCCACAGTAACAATCAGGTGTGCCCCCGGGTAGAAATGTACAAAGAATAACTGTCCCCCCCTGTATGCAGAAATATTGATAAGTCTATGAAAGGTGTCTCATGGAAGCCCTGCAGGCACAGCATGATCCCTGTTGATCTATGACACATAGGTGAGCCCTGCTGTAAAAATGCAACTTGATTTTCCATACACATATAGTATAAATGTCTATACCAGGCGTGCTGACACACTCCAACAAATGTAGTGGATTTCAATCAGCATCACACTGAAAGGTCATAATGGGCATGCTCTCATACTTAAATAAACAAAGCAAATGTCTGGCAACAACATACTGAAAGGTCATACTGGGCATGCTCACACACTTAAATAAACAAAGCAAATGTCAGGCAACAACATACTGAAAGGTCATACTGGGCATGCTCACACACTTAGGCTAAATACAGAGGTGATAATAAGGGATCTATGGACAAATGTGGATAGTCATCTCTACTTCCAGAAACACATTCACAAAGTTGTCAGAAAATCATGCTATGTGTTCACACGGAGGTGATAATAAGGGATCAATGGACAAATGTGGATAGTCATCTCTACTTCCAGAAACACATTCACAAAGTTGTCAGAAAGTCATGCTATGTGTTCACACAAACTGCCAAGGTCTGTGCATGTAGGTCAAAGGAGGTTCCCACTACTCATCCGTCATCAGACCCGTCAGAGAGTACCACAACAAACTTGCGATGAATCTGACTAGGCACGTTCAGCAGTCAGAAAGACCACTGAAGTACCCTAATAAGAGGATTACTGGCCTCAAACAGTTGCCCCATGCAACAAGACTGAATGTAACCCAATCTGTACTCTGTTGCATACTGTCTACTCAGGAGATCTCTGCCCAACAGACAAGTCCATGTCATGGCTACACTCAGATCTGCTCTGAGTTACAGCTCAATGGCACTAAATATACAGACCGAACTGATATTGCCAACATCCTGGCAGATAGATTCAGTGTTAACTTTACCCCCCTCTCACCCATGAAAGAGCACATCTCTGTAATGGAAGACTGCA
This sequence comes from Protopterus annectens, assembly GCF_019279795.1. Taxonomy (NCBI): domain Eukaryota; kingdom Metazoa; phylum Chordata; order Ceratodontiformes; family Protopteridae; genus Protopterus; species Protopterus annectens. The sequence continues at coordinate 799,032,392 of NC_056749.1, read as the reverse complement.
AAGTTGCTGTCATCACAGCTGCACAGGTAAATAACACAGTCCAAAGCCAGTATCACAGCTGCCATGGGACCAGATAACTTCCCAGGCTGTGTTCTACACAAACCACAGAATGAACAGGCACCACACTGATGTACCATGTGCAGTCATAGCCTCAACTCATGCTTTGTGCCTGCTGAATGGTGCACAGTGATGGTTATCCCACTACACAAGGGTGGAGACACCATGGACCCCAGAAACTAGCGCCCCATTAGCCTGATGAGCCCGCTCTTCAAGGCCATGGAATGTATCATCATACAACTTATAAAAAATTACATTGGTAATCCCCAAACCCTGGACCACAACCATGTTGGTTTTGTAAAATGCAGATCATGTCTCCTAAACCTGATAGATGACATTGAAGCAGTCATCTGAACCGTAGACAAGGGTAAGGTGGTTCGCACAGCCTATGTAGATCCTGCCACGGCTTACAACTCCACCCCACACTCTGGAAATATAGATAAACCCACTAAACTAGGTATAAATTGCTATGTCACAAGATGGGTTGCCAACAGGTTTACTGACAGAATACACACTGTGAAAGTAGCAGACTCCAAGTATGACTTTGGACCAGTGACGAGTGCAGTACCACAGGATCCAGTCCTGTGTCTTGTCCTGTTTAGTATCTACTTCCCTGAAGTAAACTTTAACATGGAAGGTCTATGGCTACTGAAGCTTCCAGAGGACTGCAAACTCAGAGCCATAATTGTAAACACTAAAGATGTGGACATCCTACAAAAGGGCCTCACTGAGACAGATGACTGTTGTCAAAGCCATGGGCTCTAGCTCAATGCCAAAAGGTGCACTGTCATCCCCTTTGTTAAAAACTATGTAGCCAAGAACTACAACATAGGCTGTAGTATACTTAACAATGAAAGTGTGACAAGAGACCTTGGGTCACAGGTGGACATAGCTGTGATAATCACATCCCCACAGTAGTCAGGAAGTCAGGAAACCCTCCTATGTGGCACACCTCATCACAAAATGTGTCTCATGCAGAATAAAAGAGGACATTGTTCCCCTCTACTCATCACTCACTAGAACTATAATAGAGTACAATGCCACTTTTGCTATGTACCTCACAAGACAACTACAACAACTAGAAAGCCTGCAGCAATACCTCACAAAGAGCATTAGTGGCCTGAAATACATGCCATACACTGACCATCTCAAAATGCTCCATCAGTACTCCCTTGCATATCACCTACTCAGAGGTGTTCACTGCCTAACATACAAAGCTATATCAAACACACAGCTGTTGGACATGCTCCACGTAAAACACTCATAATCCCTCTGACCTTCGGACCCAAAACCACGAGTGAAATACAAAAGGAAGGGGTGTACCCATTTACCTTATGGATAACCATACCTTCAGATTAGTGACACAGCATGAGGCCTTGGAGACCATACAAGTGCAACTAACATTGGACAAAGCTGCTCATCAGATTGTAGCCTGCTACAGATCACCTACCTTGTCTCAGGAACCTCACTCAGTATTCCTGAGAACAGTGGAAATATAAAGGTCCTATCAAACACCATTATATGAGGAGATTACAACTACCCAAACATTGAGTGGGAGAATTACTCATGTACAACTTCCTTTGCCCAATGTTTCCTAGAGTTTAAAAACTCTAACACCCTGGAACAGCTGGTCACCACACCCACTAGAGGTGACAACATACTGGACATGATCATCACCAACATGGAGTACCAGTGTTCCACAACAGAGATAAACCCCTCGCTGGTAATATCAGATCATAAAGTAATCACACTGGACATCCACATCCCACCCCCCCCCCACCCAGTCAATGAAACCACTGTGAAGACATTTTCAAAAGCAAACTGCACACTTCCCAAGACCAAAGTGGAAAGTTCCAAAGCCCTTTTGCTATAGGATAATGGTTTACAATCTGCCGAATCATTTACAAGTGCATCCTATGAGCATCTACAGGGAGGATGCATGGATTGAGACATCACAAATAAAACCAAGATGCACTCCTCCAAAAATAAGAAAACAATCTGGTGGTCATTGCCCATAAGTAAGCTAGACAACAGAAGAGGAAACTAACACATGATAGAGCCAACTTCACTAAAGGAAAGGCATCACTGATCATTATTAGGAAGAAACAATGATTGCTCATAAAATAATCCAAAGACAGTTTCTAAAGACAAATTGCCAAGGAATGTAAGAATAACAACCACAAAGCCTTCGGTAGCTATACCAGACATGTAGGTGTCAACTTCCAAATATGCTGTCAGCTACTGACAAATGGCAAGAAATACACTGAACCAACTTTCATTGCCCACATCCTGGGGGACAAGTTCAGTGTAAACTTCCCCTCATCACCCCCAAAAGGGCCTGTGTCCATCACAGAAGGATGCAGAGCTCCAGACTTCATGGACATGCAGGTTAAGACAGCCCTCTCCAAAGCTAAGAACACAGCATCAATGGGACTGGAAGGTGTCCCAGGCTGTGTCTTACACTAGGTCCAAAAGGAACTACACCCTCACCTACATTCACTGTCCAGACTCAATCATACCACAGGCTATGTACCCAAAGAATGGCATACACTAACAGTCATCCAGCTCCACAAAGGGGGTGCCACAACAGAACCTGGAAACTATTGCCCTATATGTCTACTCAACCTGGTCTACAAAGCTATTGAGCAAATTGTCATGGAACCTATAAACAGAGACATTGGGGACCTCCAGACACTGGACTCTACACAACCTCGCCTTGTTAAAGGCAGATCCTGCCTCCTAAACATAGTTGACTTATTTCAAACAGTTACCAAAGACATAGATGGAGGTGAAAGTAGTCCACACAGCCCACCTGGACCTCACTAAGGACTTTCTACACCATTCCCCACTCTGTCATCATGGACAAGCTTACCAGCTTGAACATTAACAGCTATGTCACAGGATGGGTGGCCAAGTGGCTCACAGATCAAACACACATGTTCAGAGTTGCGGGTGCCATGTCCGACTCTAAGACAGTCACAAATGGCATCCCACAGGTCTTGGTCCTGGGACCTCACCTGTTCAGTAGACACTGCTCAGAGGTACAGGCAAGCACGGGAGGAGTATGGCTGAACAGGTTTGCAGATGAATGCTAACTGTGGTCCATAATCGACTCTATGGCTGATGCACACATTCTCCAGAAGGGTCTTACAGAGACAGATACCTGGTGTCAAAACAATGCCTTCAAGCAGAATGCCAAATAATGCATAGTCATCCCCTTTAGCTAAAACAAAGTGCAAACAAATTACCACATAGGTGGTTCTCCAGTATGTACGGAGAAAGTCATTAAGGCCCTGGGGACACAGGTAGAGAGTAAACTCTCCTTTGATGATCATATGGCCAAAGCGTTTAGACATTCCTTCTGTGTAGCCCACCTAATGTCACCTAATGTAACCCACTTTGTCTAGTCTGATGATGTCACCATCCTACAAATATACCGTGGAAAGTAAAACGCACAATAATGTGTATAGTGTGTCATGTAAATGCGTACACCTGTAGCATCACAAGCCAGTTAGGTAGGGGTTTGAGTCCTGCACTTGACAAGTGTGTGTGTCTATGTGTTATTTCCTTGGAGAGGAGCAACCTTTTTGGAGAGTATTCAAACACCTTAAAAGTGGTATACTAATCTTTGTCAGGTCTGATGATGTCACCATCCTACAAATATACCTGTGGAAAAGAGAACTCAAAGTAATGTGCATAGCGTGTCGTGTAAATGCGTACTCCTGTAGTATCATAGATCAGTTAGGTCGGGGTTTGAATCCTGCACTTGACAAGTGTGTGTGTGTGTTATCTCCTGAGAGAGGAACAACCTTTCTGGAGAGTACTCAAACACCTTAAAAGTGGTATACTAATCTTTGTCGGGTCTGATGATATCACCATCCTATAAATATACCTGTGGAAAAGGAAACTCGCAGTAATGTGTATAGGGTGTGATGTAAATGTGTACTCTTGTAGTATCATAAACCAATTACGTAGGGGTTTGTTCCTGCATTTGACAAGTGTGTGTCTGTTTGTGTGTGATCTCCTTGGAGAGGAGCAACCTTTCTGGAGAGTACTCAAACACCTTTAAAGTGGTATACTAATCTTTGTCAGGTCTGATGATGTCACCATCCTACAAATATACCTGTGGAAAAGAGAACCCACAGTAATGTGTATACCAAGTCGTGTTAATGCGTGCCCTTCTAGTATCATGAAGTAACTAGGTAGTGGTTTAAATCCTGCACTTGACAAGTGTGTGTTTGTCTGTTTGTGTGTTATCTCCTTGGAGAAAAGAAGCCTTTTTGGAGAGTACTCAAACACCTTAAAAGTGGTATACTAATCTTTGTCAGGTCTGATGATGTCACCATCCTACAAATATACCTGTGGGAAAAAAACCCACAGTAATGTGTAGAGCGTGTTGTGCTAATGCGTGCCCCTTTAGTATCATGAAGTAGTTAGGTAGTGTTTTGAATCCTGCACTTGACTAGTGTGTGTCTGTTTGTGTGTGATCCCCTTGGAGAAGAGCAACCTTTTTGGAGAGTACTCAAACACCTTAAAAGTGGTATACTAATCTTTGTCAATTCTGATGATGTCACCATCCTACAAATATACCTGTGGAAATGAGAACTCACAGTAATGTGTATAGTGCACCATGTAAATGCATATTCCTGTAGTATCATAAACCAGTTAGGCAGGTGTTTGAATCCTGCACGTGACAAGTGTGTCTCTGTTTGTGTGTGATCTCCTTGGAGAGGAGCAACCCTTTTGGAGAGTAGTAACACACCTTAAAAGTGGTATACTAATCTTGGTCAAGTCTGATGATGTCACTATCCTACAAATATACTTGTGGAAAAGAGAACTCACAGTAATGTGTATAGAGTGTTGTGTTAATGCATACTCCTCTAGTATCATGAAGTTGTTAGATAGGGGTTTGAATCCTGCACTTGGTGAGTGTGTGTGTGTGCTCTATGTTTGTGACACTGTTGGTTAATGTATTGTGGGTTTTGCTTTTACTATTGTATGACATATCAGTATGACAACAGTATGTGCATTGCACATGTGAGGTAGCTGTGTGGCAAATACATATACATACATGTGACCTCAATTATTGCATGTGTGGGAACCCTGATTTCTCCAAGAACACATCTGTCAACTTTGCCAGAGTGTGCTGCTGCTTTCTAGACCTTAGGTCACATCTATATGCTTGTGACAAGGCCAGCCACTGCAGTGATCCCTGACCTAGGTCATCCGTGTCACACCCACTCATTACAATTTCTATTGAATTGTGTGATTGAGGGTTTATGGCCGAGGTATATGTCAGACATGTTCAAATGCAGCAAATTCTGTCAGTGATGGCCATTCATTATAGGTGTACAACAACCTTTGTGGATATGCATGCAGACCCCTTATTGCTTATGTGATCCACCGAGGGATTTCAAAATACCTTTGGAAATGTGATTATCAAAGGAGAGATGACGTAACACTTGGTTGCATGTACACATCAGTACCTGTTCTTCATGTTGGTGGTTACTACCTATGTGGTACTGTGGGGATACTATGTTCCGTAAAGGTGGATGACTATGCTTTGGCTGGCTTATAGCTTTACAGCATGAGTTTGACAACAGGTATCTGTCTGTATGATACCCTTGTGGAGAATGTGTGTGTCATCTGGAGAATGCATTATAGGCCACAGTATGCATTACCAGACTTGGACGGACATATCCCTACTGTGACTACTTGTACCTAACAGAGCTATATGCCAAACAGGAGTGGTCTCAGTAATGGGTGCAGGTGAATACCACTGGTTACTGGCATAATATAGTACCTGAAGGATCCAAATGTTACTGTGTGTCCTACATCTGTCAGTTGTCAAGACATCATCTAACGATTGGTTATGGTCAGGGTGTTGAAGTTATGTATACTACCAGAATGCAAAACAATGACAGATAGTAACAGTATCACCCACAACACAGTGTCAAACCATGTCATACACACATGTGTAGTCAAGTTCCGAAATGTGTGTAGTACAATGCATACTGGCCACCAATAGAAACTATGAAGTGTTACTGTGTAATATAGGGCATGTCACCCTGCCCATGTGTCCACTATGCACGTACATGCAGACAGTGCACCTCCACCATGTTCACAAATGTACACCTACAAATCTGTGCTACACACATCTCACACATACTGTCCACTCTCTAACACATGCTGCCAATACTACACACATCAGCCAAGTGGCACGTGGGCAGACAATACACTATTGGAACTAACCCTGGTGTAAACAATACTGCATTGACAATCATAGCTTTAATGCATCATGTCTGCTCAGCTACACCTTCAAGCATATCATTACACTCTACTGCTGACAACATGCTAAAATTGCTATACTGTTATAAAGTCAACCTGTGCATCAGCACCATGGTAGCCTGTTCCTGCATCAATGTTACAGATGACAGGAGGTGGCACAGGTTTCATCATATGCACAAGGTGTGTTGTTGGTTTGCCAGAGGCCTACAGTGAGCCATACGATTGACATGCATGTGTGTGTGTGTGTGTGTGTGTGTGTGTGTGTGAGTGCCTAGAGTACTGCTATGGGCCAATGTTGATGTAATGTGTGCAGGTATGTGTTAGCCCTAGGTGTCTGGTTTATGTGTGTGTGTCTGCATGCACACAGTTCCACCATCTGGCTGCCATATACGAGTATTTGTGGGACAGCCACAGATTGTACCTGCCAGGCTTTACAGATCACTGTCTCTGGCCACGGATATGGTACCTGTGCCTGGCAGGGGTGCTACTGACACTATCAGGTACTAAGCCAGACTGGGTACTATCCCCAGAGGTAGATGGATGTACACTGGACCCAGGTCCCTGCTGGGACTGTCCAGAGCCATGTGCACGTGGTCTTCTAGGATGTTCTATGGACAGCCCACCACCAACATTGCTGAGGCTGGTACTGGCACTATGGGAGCGGCTGTGACTTGAGGGACATCTGCGGTGACTGCCAGCTGCTGATGTTGCTGGCATACATCCACGCTGATGACTCAACAGTCCCGCACTGTCCTGACACATGGACATGACATTGCGGAGGACATCTAATGTTTCAACCCAATGTCTATCAGTGACCTCAGTGTAATTACGGATGGCACCTGCTAGGTCATGGAAACTGTCAATTATGGTGGTGTTATGTGCCCTCTGTGCCCTTAGTCCCTGTCTGGTGTACCGTTCCATACATGCCTGTGCCTCCATGACAGCCTGGAACATGCATGAGGTTGTAAGACCTGTGGCACGTCGGCCAGTGGCATGATGAGCAACAGTGCTCCGATGAGAACTCCTGGACATCTGCCTATGTTGTACCCTTCCAGACATCTGGGTATGGCTGCTGTGTCAGGATGCATGTGCCATAGATACCACACTGTCCTGGCCAATGCAGACTGTACGCTGTCCCTCAGCTAAGGGCATTGGTGATGGATGTATTGGCAGTATGACTTGGTGCATGGATGGGGTGGACATTTGTGTACTGTCGACTGGTGGCCCAACGACAGACCCTGGCAAACATGCCCGTGCCTCAACACACCTATCATCATTATCACTATTTTGCTTAGTGACATCAGTTTCCCTGCTGCAGTGAACCAGCCCAAACTCAGCACCTGTGAGAGGAAGACAGGAAACACACTTTACAACCTGTACATGATGTCTGCACACATGCACACATGAACACATGCACACATGCACACATGCACACCTGCACACATGAACACATGCAGACATGCACACATGAACACTTGAACACATGCACACATGAACTCATGCGCACATGCACACAAATACACTCCTCACTAAAACAGACACACACACATACACACACACACACACACACACACACACACACACACACACACACACACACACACACACACACACACACACCACCAGCAATCCAGAACATACTCAAAAGTGGGTGATGGTGGGGTACAGTATCACAAGCCAAACAGTTATATCACATGTGTCAGCATGCAAGACGTGTGTTGCTCAACAGCATGCAGTGCGAGTGTAGACAGCGCTTGCTAATAACAGTATACATGGCATTTATGCATGAGTGTGTTGTTGTTCAGTGATTGGCCTCACCCTGGAATGCAATGTGTACATGGGCACAATATTGCTGTGCAAGTATTAAAAGCTCTGCAATGTCCTGTGCACTATCACTCACAGGTATAAATACCATGGCTGGATGTGTATCTATGTGTCACATAGATATCCATTTCTGATTAGAGCATCTGTGTCTTTAGCAGATAATTGAGGACACAGGTTTAGCACATGCATGCTATGTATACACATAGGATGAGTGGTGCATGTATACCTGATGGAATACCATTGCTCAACAAAGCCATTGTACAGTGGTTATGGTGCGTGTAGGACATATTGTGGACATGCAAGTGCCAGCCATGACATGGCATGCTACAACACAACTGCAACATTAAACATCACACATACACAATGTGTGTCATGTGACCTATACACTCAATAGCATTACAAGACATATGTGTGTTACTTTGTACAAATGGTGATTGCTACGCATATTGTGTATAGGTGCATATGTTTGCACACACACAACATTGAGGTGCATAGCAATTAATGCTATGTGTAGTACTGTGGTCACAGTAACTGGATGGGGTGTAATAACATGAGCCATCATCATGCAGCACCATGTGGTCACTCAGGGCTACTAATGTGTGCCAGACTGGCACATAGCATGCTGTATCTGAACTGCAGTACCATGGCTACATTCACCATCTCACAGCCAGTTGTTACATGGGTTTGTAAGGTGCCCAATAGGGGGCATTGCCTAACATGAATGTGTTATGTGTTGAAGAGTGTCGCACAGCCACATGAGAGGCCTCTACCCCTCAGGTATATTATGTGTGCTGTGTGGATGACATTTGGGATACTGGAGTGTGTCCTTACAGTGGGTGTCTGAATACGCCATGTGTAGCATGTTAATGTGTACTGCGTATGACACAGTTGTGTATGTTGTGTGCATGTGTATCGAATCTGCCTATCCAATGTCCACTACAGTGTTGCTACAATTGTGTGGGATGCTCTGTGTATTGCATGTGTTTGAGGCAGCTACTCACATTACTGAGATGTGCATAGTCTCACAACAAATGCACAGCATGCATTATGCGAAGGTGTGTTACGTGTACATGGCCTACACCTCACATTTAATTAGCAATATTAAATGTAGAACACACTCACCAGGATGGGTCTGCTGCCTTGCTGTCACACCAGAAGGACCTACAAGGATATGAGCCAGTTTGTCAGTGGCAACAACTGTGGCATTGCTACTGTGTGTTTGCGATCTTACAGTAGAGCAATGGTTGACAGTCACAGGCCTAGAGATTATATTCCTAATTATTAGTATTTCACAACACTAGGCACCACATCTTCTAACTACACAGTACACATCTCACATAAGCATGATCTACCAATAGAGGTAACAGTAGTCTACAGCTATGCCATGTAACCTGCACGCTCCGTGTCAACTTGCTGGGTGGCTCCGGCCTCCATGATGATACATGTTAGTTGTTGTTGTTGTTGTTGGCCAGGAGCCACCCTGCTCAGGAGCAGCTCCTCCATTCTGGTGAGGGGGGGTGGATGGCTACCCCACCACCTGTGGCAAGCTGTTGTCTACAGATATCAGATGCATGCTGCTGGGCATGTCTAATTAAATCACTGCAGTGATGGCGTACCTGCTCATATGTCCGGTCATGCATGCCTATGTCATTTACCCTACAGACAAGATCTTGCCACAGTGCAGTCTGCTCATGCTGGTCCTGGCTGGTTCTTAAGAACAGCAGGGCGTAGAGCTGAACCAAGCTGGTTGTAATCTGTTCCTCCTCTGCTGGGCTATATGAGGGATTACGATGGTGGGCCATGACCTTGGAAGACAATGAAACAATATGTGTGAGCAAGTCATGTGGCACACTTAACATTCTAAAGTACAGATATCAATTAACTGCCATATGTAGCAACCTACTGGATATCAGAGGATACACACTTTCAATACCACATATCAGTGCTCAACCCACAACTGCCTGACAGTGCCTGGCACACTTTATATATCAAACCATGTTTTGCACGGCAACAAAGATAAACCAGTATGTAAGACTATACAACAGTACATGGCACACTGTATGCGACACAATGCACCACCTAGCCATAGGAGGTATATATCAAGCTAATGCATAAAGAAACATGTAATCCATTGCAATGATTGTAAAGTCCAGTTACAGTATTACCAGTATAACACACTAGTCATTGATGGCAAACCCCTGCCTAACATATGTGCACATTCATTAATATAGGTGGCATACTGCTGTACTAGACTATACATGTTGCTAGATACGGACTTCTATCCTGTAACACACATATGACCGAGGTCATGGTACAGGCATACCCACACACACATCAGACATACATACCAGACACAAAGGTATGTCAACCCAGATGACCTTTACCTGTGTGCCATACAGTACTGTGTGTCAGTAGTTACAAAACCTTATGCCGGAGGTATGTAATTTGTGAGGACTACATGGAACACACAAAACAGTGGTTCCAAGAAATGTCGACATACATCATACTGTGCTGTTTAGGCATACAGCTTCAGGTAGTACTACAGTTCATACAGGAGTTGGATTCACCAGCAGTAACACTCAATAAGCATACATGTACTGCTGTAGCCTACAATGGGACACCCCAGTCGACACCAAGGGACTACATCAGATCGTATGGCATACTACTTTTTCTGCCTAGCAATAGCATACACATCTTTTGCTGGGATCACAACTAGGACACATAATACCATGACAGAAACAGTTTCCCACTTAGCTATCACACATATACAGAACTCTGACACATTCATCAACACATTCACCATCACACTCAGTCAACCTCACGTAGCACTTATTGCAACAAGTACATGTGGGTGTGTATCGGTTCATAGGTAGGTAATAGGCTATTGGCCCTAGGGCTTATAGATGTCTAGCCATATGCTATGCTGGCCTTTGACACACAGGTAATTTCATTTCATGTGGCCCTGTCAAGCAGAGCCACAGAGGTGATTCCCGGGGTGTATTTCCTATCTCCCATACAATCATCAGGATTATTTATGATGACTGCTAATTAGGAGCGTTGTTTGCTATTGATACGTGGTTTGTTCCAGAGTATGGGATGTCTCTGAGATAGGAATCTATCCCTCCAGCATGTGCTGTTTATTGCGGTCACAAGGTTTAGGTCCCTAGAGCATGTAGCTGGTAGGGATTGTGATCTGTTTACATGGAGCACATCCAACAGCTCTTGTTTGACATAGCTTTGTATGTTAGGCAGAGGTCACCTCTGGGTAGGCGGTATGCGACACAGTCTAGCTATGGTTTTGTGAGACGGTCTGCATAGGGCATCTGTTTGAGGCTGGTATTACTCTTTGTGAGGTATGTCTGTGTCCTTTCCAGTTGCTGTTGATGTCTTGCGAGGTACATACCACATGGGGCATTGTACTCTATAATGGGTTTTATGTGTGTTGAGTAGAGGGGAACACTGACCTATATTTCCCTGGATGACACACCTTTTGTGATGACGTGTGCCACGTAGACAGATTACATGACTAGTGTGGCACTGTGATTATCAAAGGGGAGACTACTGTCCACCTGTGTCCTATGGTCTCTTATCACACCTTCGGTGTTAAGTAGACTACCACCTATGTGTAGTTAATGGGCACAGCGTTTTTGCAAGAAGGGATGCCAATGCAGTGTCAACATTGAGCGTGAGACCATGGCTTTGTCACCAGGCATCTGTTGCAGTAAATATGTCCCTGTCTCTCTCTCTCTCTCTCTCTCTCCATATATATATATATATATATATATATATATATATATATATATATATACACACACATACATATAAACATCCATTGGTGTACATATAGATATACATATAGGCAGATATACAGTCCACCTTTCATGGTGGGAATATCAATTATGTGAAGGTTGTGAGGTATACAGTTATGTCATAATATTGCACAGTGTTGTGTGGAATGCATTGAAGGTGTTCTCAGCCCATGTAGCTTTAGCAGGCCTCACTGGCTGCAACACTGCAAACCTGACGAATCATACCCACAGTGTTTAACCACAACATGTCATATACCCAGCACTGTATGCTGTCTTGTTTGCCACACACTACAACCTACATAGAAATATGCACATAACAACCTTCAACAACATATATATGTCCACCTTTCACAAACAGTTGCAGTATGTCCCTTGCTCTATGCACATGTACAGATGCTAATATATCTGACACAGACAAATCTCTCCGTATGTGTGTGCCACACACACACAAGGACGACACTTTTGTAAGTCCATGTACCTCTCTGCTGACCTGTTGCGCCTTGCTGCAACATGAACAGGTGTCACGTGAGCACACAGTAATATTAGAGGGTGTATATATAGCTGCAAATGCTAGATTAGCATACTAGCCTGGTACAGCTCTTGCTAATGCTAAGCTACACGTTAATATGACTGTCATGCATTTGTTACTCTGTCACATCCATGTTTATATAATTGTATGCACTACTCCCCTAAACAGACATTGTACACACTACTGTACAGAACACAGATAACATGGATCAGATGTTTGACATTTAATACTGTATTACATATGTCACAGTCATATCCCACTGCACACAGCTACACACTGATTTCTCCATGGCAGTAGTTATACAGGGCATCTGTGCATAGATACATACTGCTGCCACATATGGATGATTCAAACTATGTAGAGCACTCTTCAAAAACATTTACTACATGCCAGTAAATACATATCTGTTACATACCTTTCCTTTGTATGTGTATTAGTCAGTTCCATGTGTTTTGTAATTTTTTTTATATCTTATTTTTTTTAATATATTTTTTATTTTTCAATATATTTTCTTTATATATATTTTTTTCAATATATTATTTTTTCCAATATATTTTCTTTCATGTCTTTTGTATTTTTTCTGTTGCTGTTGTCTGTCTCTCTCTCTCTCTCTCTCTCTCTGTACCTGCAATGAAATGATTGCATGTGTGGACAGCAAGTACAGCCTGCTTTTATAGGTATCTGCACATGTGCATGCAATGGCCTCTGCACCAATTGTTGGCCACCATTTGGCAATCGCATGTAGCCTGCTGTGTGGTAGTTGCAGTACTCATTGTCATAGCAACCCAATGCTATAAATTGCTAAGTCAGGTAGGCGTAGCCCTTTCAGCTTTCCAAAGTGGGGACCATGCTTGTTTGCTGTGGACACCGTTGTGTAAGTCAGAAGGTCGGTATACTTCTTGTATCTGATGCTAGGGGTGTAGCCAGTGATTTGAATGTTCTACTCAGACCTGAATGTTGCCACTTCCAGTACACAGTTGTCAGTGTAGAATTGTACTCACCCCCTACAAATGCTAACACAAGATACATGGGAGTATGTAGTTTCTTTTCTACTTATACAATTAGCTGCCATACATACGTAGTTATTGAGATGTATTCATTTGGCACATGAACTGTTTGTGAACTGCTATACTGTGGATATTAATGAACTCACTTCTGCACAGTTTGTGTTTTTTTTTGTTGACATTAGCACAGGATGCTCATGAAAACTGGACAATTCCAATACTGAGTATGCCTACCTACATCCTTGCTGGACCTTGAACACACAGGTACTTTATACATTTGGGTAGGGATTGTTCTGCTATGATACTGTGTTGGGGTTGCAAAGTGCTGCTGAAACATTATTTACTGCTAAAATGGCTGGTTCTGTTATCACAGTCATGTAATGCAATTCCACAACAACTGCTGGTAAAGTTCCACAGAACAGGTTTTGTGTTATGGCATTCCTATCTTTCCTTTACATTCACTCATTCTGATGCATGATATATATATTTCAGAAACAACCTGCTGTATATCTACTGTGGCTTAGTGCTACTTCATGCAGTCTAGTGTGTATAATGTCAAGGGTTCGAGACTGACAGTGGTGTTTTATTTTGCTGCTGAGCAGAACAAGGGCCCTCACATGCAGGGTGACTAAGGCACTTTTAAGCAGTTGTAAGCGGGTTTGCATGGGTTTGCATGACACTTAGCAATACTTAGCTAAACACACACAGGCACACACTCACACAAACCTGCTAACTACTGCTTAAAAGTGCTTACTCCTGCTAACCCCCATGCTCATTTCTTTGAAAGAAAAGAAAATAGGGAGATAGGACAGTGGTGAAAAAGGGGCACAAAGAGGGAAAGACAGTAGGGAAAACAGCTAGGGGTGTGCAGGACGGGTGTAGGGAAGGTCCATAGCTGCCCATTTCTTTAACAGCAACAGCTGTGCATATACTAGTAATTTGGAGGGAAATTTGAAACCTTCCACCCCTGAGAGAGGGGTGAGGACAATGAAGTATGTTGTACTGTCAATTAAATTTCAGTTTATGTGTCCAGCGGACATGTGTGCAAAATGGGCAGCTATGTATGGGGCGTAATTTTTTTGTGGGAGCAGATTGCCCTTTTTTTTCAGGTGAGAGTGGAATGTGGGCTAGGGGAAGTAGGTATATTTGGGGAGGTAGGTTGGGGAGGTAAACAGACAAGACAAACAAGATGCATACAGGGGTGGAATATGACACATGGGGTGGGTGAACACCATTGATGGGGAAGGATGTTTGGAATTCACAACCCCATGAGTCCACAGATGGCAACAGTGGAACTGAGATCCCCACCCATGGGCAGTCATCACTGCACCTTCACAGCCCAGAGGGTGGCTGTGCTGGGGGCTGTGTGGGAGGGGCAGGCTCACCCATGAGTCACTCCACTCTTGCCTCGAGCTGGCATAGAGGATCAGCGATTGAACGCTCAATCTCCCTACGCACAACAGCCCGGACCGTTTGGAGGGTGATAGGTGGCCCTCCTCCAGCCACGCTTGCATGGTGGGACAAGCCCCATCCCCTGCAGCGCTACCACCCAAAGGTGGCACACGGCCAGTGGAGGAAGAGGTCCCGGGCTGGGTACCGGACCTGCTGGTGCCAGGTGCCATCACCAGCTGAGGTAGGACAGGTGGGTCTGCTGGGACCGGCCTTCCCATACGTTCTATGTTTAGGAGGATTTAATGTCAATATGGGTTAGTAATAGCCAACAGCATTCCAGATTAGTTGTAACAGCATGCAGTAGTATTCCCATTAACCCAACACACCAGAGTTCCAACAGTTGAACAGCAAGCATAACACATGCATATATAGAGCAACAGTGGACATTCCAACAGCATGCAGGATTGATTGGTGGCAACAGGCCACCAAGATTGTGGTATGTGAACAGGGCACATGCATCAAAGTAAATGCAGATATTTATAAACCAATAGGACATGTGTCCCAACAAATGTTATGAGATTAGACATACCCATTGAGGAGTGGAATTGCATTGTTTATGCACATACAGTAGGGTGTAAAAAGATACCTCCATTAACAACTTATATATACTTATAGTTTACACTCCATTCCTATTGACTGCAGTTATATATCCCCTACATGTATTATTACACTAGGCAATGTCCGTTAAATTGTGAAATGGGTTTTGCTAGTTCTTTATATACCTGACCTGTATCTAACATACAAACTGTCCAGGATGCAGATGTTACTGCTATGTATTTATATTTTTCACTTATATTTATATATCTACATATCTGGATGTGTTCAGGTGACATTATCAGGTACATTTCTAGCAGCACACTGACATTTCTAGGGAACACAATAACAAGCTACTCATGTGCCAGATTTAGCTATACATGCCAGCCATGAACCGACAGTTGAGGACTGTATATATGCTTAACAGCTACTGGCACTCCCTTCATCCACTTTATATGGGCCTACCCATGTGTGGGTTGACTGTGCTTAATACAACATTACTATTTCTATAATGCAAGGGTACAATAACATATCGAAGAAAGTGACACGGACACACTCCAGGAATTATACCTTTATTAATTACATTACACACTTTTCTAGTGGCTCTCTAATTTATTTGATATATCAGTGCATGCAGAAGACTTTTATTCAAGATGTATTATACCTTTATTAATGGGTTACAACACCTTTTCACGCTGTCTCACTTATTTTAAATAACAGTACATGCAGAGAAGTTATTCAAGACTTATTATACCTTTATTAATGGGTTACAACACTCTTTTTCAGGCTCTCTCACTTCTTTTATATAACAAAACATGCAGAATAATTACTAACCTGCCTTGTGGCGCAGCCTTAGCAGCCTATCTGCATAGGCTTGCTGATTCGCAGCACGGGCACCTGCAGCTGTGAAGTAAATGAAGGGATATTGAGACATACCTATGCATAATATAGACTACAATAGCAATTATTACATACTTCATTCCATGGCTACATACTCAGTAGTGGGGCATTTTCCATTTCACAGGCCTCCTGTATCCACTGGTTCAGTCGGTCCTCCTTGCATCTCTTCAGGTCTGAGTAATGGTGTCTGACCTGCTCACCAGTCTGAGGGACACCTGTGGCACTGGTGAGATCATGTGCTAGACGGTTCCAGGCTTCCGCTTTGTACTCAGTGCCTTGAAACTGGCCCTGCAGGAGTCTTGCATCATGATGATGGGCGAGGAGCCAAACCATTACTTTTGACTCTTCAATGCCCCACCATTGTGCTCGAAAATGAGAGCCCTCTCCAACATCAGCCATGCTGACTGCATATGGGAGCTACAACCAGTTATGGCAATTATTCCCACCTATGGAGCTTAAATATGCCTCATTTCCCACACTTATTTGTGATTGGCCGGTTTTGAAAAATCTCAGCTAAAAGCAAACCTGCTTAGCAATGGGTAAACTTCCATTGATATGTATGAGTGTGTTGGAAGTGCATCCATATGAAAAGCTGTCATGGCTTAGTGGTTTAGTACTGTGATTATGGTGCACAGTATTCCGGGTTCAAGGCCTGTCATTGCTTTTTATTTTACTACTGGCCAGACCGGCTAGGAGGTGTGGCTGTGTTTAGCCAACTTTGCTCAACTTTGCCCAACGTTGCTCGACATTGCGCTACGTTGCTCTACATTGCTTGACGTTGCCCGATGTTGCGCTAGTTAGCGTGATGCGCAGCTCTGCGCAAACATGTTTTGTTTGCGCTAGTTGACGTGATGCGCAGCTCCGCGCAACGCCATTGCACTAGTTAAAGCAGTGCTAAGCTATGACCAATTATACTTAGCTGTGCTTAATACTAGTAAACTTTGATTAGCAGTGCTTCACATTGCTTAAGATATGTTACTTATGCATTTATCAGTATGCATGATCATTTCACCTTCTTATATATATATAAAATATCGTTCACTACTACATAGGTCATTTCAATGCATTTTACTAAAATTTGAAAGGTAAATGTCAGGAATTATTTTTATGCACAGATTTCCTACAGAAAATTGGAAGGGGAGTGGTGGGACTCGAACCTGGAATGCTTCCTTCTTGTGCAAAAGCTCTACCACTAAGCTATTGCTATTTGGCTAAATTTGCATATAAGTAGTTTATTATCCTCTTCAATGTCTAAACTGCTAACTGTAGCTAAGCAATGGGCAAACCCGTGTACACACACGCAAATACGGGCAGCTATATCGGGAATAATAAAACAAAAAAACTTTTACATTTTATTATATTTGTACAGGGATTTAGAATGTGGGGGAGTGTAGTGTTAGGGATATACACATTTGAGCGGACTCGCTCATGTCTGGTGACATTTGCAAATTAGGCACTTGCAGGGGCGTGGATATTTGGACTGCTCGGCAGTCTGACATGCCCCCTGCACTAGTGCACGCTCCGTGTTAGCATTAGAGTTGAGTCAGCGTGCCCTCATGAATATGTATGACACGCTGACATCATACTCTTAGGCTGCAGTTTCCATGTAAGACTTATTTAGTCTTACATGGAGGATTACTGAATCCCAGCCTATGTCTGATGTACAGAGCGGACAGCAAATGCTTGCTTACTTAATCAGTAGCTTGCTTTAATTAAAAGTATTGTCCTGATTTCTTTTGCTTTTCTGCACTAATTCAAATGATTGTTATATAGTTTGTGATCCTCAATGTATTTGTAGTAATATTCTTAGTAAAGCCGTCCTTCTAGTTAGGAATTAGTACTTGCTCAGCACCTTGTACAAATGATGCTAAGATTGCCCTGGGCACCATTGACGTGTCTATGTTGGGCACCTTTAATGCATGCTGCATTATTGGGCAGATTAAAATTTATGTTGCTTTATCACTCATGATTTATACTTTCATAGTTTCATAGTATAGTACTAGGCTATCTGCCCTGGGGTATTTGTAAGCCTAGCCATAGTGATGTGGCTTTTGCCACCCCATGAAATGGTACAAAAATGTACAGAATAAATCTAGAATACTGTGCCTCTGTCTAGTAGTGACACAATGAAGGTCCCTTTATATAATAGAATTAGTTTACTGTGCCCCTGTCTAGCAGTGACACAGATGTGACCCCTGGGGTAAACTTACGATCTCCCATCCACTCATCAAGATTTCTCTTGAAGAGAGTCAGTGAGGGGCTTTGCCTAATACGAACTGGGATCCTGTTCCAAAGCACGGGAAGCCTCTGGGTTATGAATCTATCCCTCCAGCATGTCCTATTCATACTTGTGCCGAGGTGTAAGTCTTTAGCTCTTGTGGTCCTGATGGATTTGGATTTTTTGAGGTGGAGCATGTCCATCAGATCCTGATTGGACATGGCCTTGTACGTCAGGCAGAGATCACCTCTGAGCAGGCAGTATGCTACTGAATAGAGCTGAAGTTTCTTTAGTCTGGCAGAATAAAACATATGTTTGAGACCCTTGATCCTTTTGGTGAGGTACTTTTGTAGTCTCTCCAGCTGTGCAAGTGCCGGGTGAGGTACATACCAAATGGGGCATTGTACTCAATCATGGGTCTGATGAGGGAGGAATATAGGGGTACAATGACATCCTTGGATCTGGATGTGAATCCCTTCATGATGAGGTGTGCAAGGTAGAATGTTTTTCTAACCACTTTGGCAATGTGGGTGTCAAATGAGAGGTCGCTGTCTACTTGGGTCCCTAGGTCTCTGATTACTTTTTCTGTACTCAGTGGGTTGCTGTCTATGTGATAATTTGTGGGTACTTTGTTTTTCCCAAAGGGATGACTATACATTTTTTGGCATTTAGTTTAAGGCCGTGACTACGGCACCAGTTGTCCATTTCAGTGAGGCCTTTTTGTAGGATGTGTGTGTCTGCTGGTGCATCGACTATGGCGCCTAGTTTGCAGTCATCTGCGAACTTTGTCAGCCACAGCCCTCCCATGTTTGCTTTAACATCTGAGAAATAAATGCCGAACAAGAGGGGTCCCAGGACAGATCCCTGTGGGACACCACTTGTGACTGGCTTTGAGTCTGACATTGCTCCAGCAATTTTAACTTTATGGGTTCTGTCCTTTAGCCAGTTTGCAACCCATCTAGTGACATAAGGGTTTACTTTTAAGCTGTTTAGCTTATCTATGATGCCTGAGTGTGGTATTGTGTCAAAGGCCTTAGCCAAGTCCAGGTATGCTGTATGGACTGCTTTGCCCTCATCAATGGGTCTAGTGACTGTTTCAAAAAAGTCAACCAGGTTTAAAAGGCAGGATCTGCCCTTTACAAAGCCGAACTGGGTGGAGTCAAGTGTCTGTATGTCCCCTATGTCTCTGTTTATGAGTTCCATAATGATTCTTTCCATAGCTTTGCAGACCAGGCTAGTCAAGCTTATGGGGCGGTAGTGTCCAGGGTCTGTAGAGGCACCCCCCTTTGTGGAGTGGGACCACTGTTGCTGTATGCCAGTGTTCAGGTACATATCCCGAAGTAAGGCTAAGGTTAAATAGCATTTATATGTGTGGGTTTAGCTCCTCTTGGAGTTCACGTAACACGCACCCCGGGATGCCGTCAGGTCCCATTGATGCTGTGTTTTTTGCTTTGTTTAGGGCGGTTCTCACTTGGACATCTGAGATGACAGGGAGATTACATTCAGATGGGATAAGTATTTCTTCTTTTGGGGGTGAAGGAGGCGAGAAATTTGCACTGAACCTGTCAGCAAGAATGTTAGCAATATCTGTGGGTTCAGTGTATTTTTTGTTGTTGTGAACCAACTCTGAGCATATCTGAGGATTTCCACCCAGGTTTCTAACATAGCTGAAGAAGGCTTTGTGGTTATCTTTAGTGTCCTTAGCGATTTTTCTCTCAAAGTTTGCCTTGGATGTTTTTATGAGAGAACGCAGTTTTCTGCTAATGTTGATCAGAGATGTCTTCCCTTCATGGGATTTCACTCTGATGTGCAGTAGCTTCCTTCTTTTGTTATGCAATTTGTTTATGGCTGAGGTCCACCAGACAGGACGCTTACATTTGGTGGAGAGGGACTTGGATTTGTTTGGGATTGCATGATCCATGCATTCTTGGAGATGTCCATAGAAAGCATTTGTGAAGGATTCGGCATTGTGGGATGTTTTTCACTGTGGTCTTTTGTGCTGGGGGTGGAGGTGGGATATGTATATCCAGGGTGATTAGTTTGTGGTCAGATCTCACTAGTGAGGGGTATACTTCCGGTGTGGAGCATTTTGTCCCCATGTTTGTGATGATCAGGTCTAGTATATTATCTCCCCTAGTGGGAGAGGTGACTAGTTGTTCCAGTGCATTTGAATTTATGAATTCCAGGAACCTTTGGGCTAGGGTATTAGGGCTAGAATAATGTACCCAATCTATGTTTGGGTAGTTGAAGTCTCCCAGTATGATGGTATTTTGTGATACATTCATATCCTCCAATGTCTTCAGGAAGGATGAGTGGGGTTCTTGAGATTGGGAGGGTGGTCTGTAACATTGCTGACATTCCTGTGCAGCTGAGCCATGTCTTATCTTCATGGCATACAATACCTGCATATGAGAATAATCATTTCTTACTTTTCTTTGCAGGTTCATCACTTACCTTTGTTAATGCTGCTGTCGAATGTTGTGCCTTATGGGGTTTGATTCTATTCAATGCCCAAAGAACAGAAACATTACATTGGTAAGTAAAGACTGCTAAATTTTGCAACAGTATTACTTAGCTTCTTGGATTTTCACTTTGTAGTGAATGTGAGTGTGCTATCCTCTCCCTCTTAGCCATGGTCATAGCTTATTGTGCATGCCTATATTGGTTTACAGTCAAAAGGTCGATGCTGACATGTCTGACACCTACCTCCTTGACCATGGTAGGAGCGACAGTCAGAATGTCAACGTTCATGTGTATGTCCATTTAGAAGGACGTACACAGGGCAGGGATTCACAGCATTGCTGTGAATAGAGGATTTAGAAACTATGGTTGACAGAATTTGTCAACTTTGTTGCATCAACCATACAACCTACTTAATATGTATGAGTCAACATTATTTGCCATGGAAATCACCATTTGCGTAAGTGATTTTCGTGCTTTTGATAGTAAACGTGCCTATATCTGCAGGTATCATCCACACTTGCTTGTTCTTCCTCAGACTCCCCGTGTGTGCTTGCTGATCCTGCCTGTGCTGCTGGAACTGTGGTCCTCGGCCTTGTTGTCTTTGCTGCAGCTATTTCCTGTCAATGATATTGTGAAATGTAGCACAGAATGAGTATTTTGGCTGAGGTGGCTGGGTCATAATGCAGGGAACCACCATGTGTGTCTAGTCACTGGAACCTTGATTTGAGAAAGCCAGACTCATGCTCTATGATATTCCTAGTTTCAATAGCATGTGCATTGTTGCAACCTTGCTCAGTGGGGTTGTGTGAGTTTCTCATGAACCGACTAAAGGCACTTGTGAAGAACCAGGCAAACCAGAACCAGGCAGAATTGTCACTTGTATTCATAAACTTAAAAATACAGAAACCCTTAACTGATTCACCAAGTTTTTGTCCCAGCAAGACTTCATCAGATGAATGCTTAAACCTAGTAACACCTTGACTATTTGGATAATCACTCTCCTTACATTTTTTAAGAGCATTAAACATTTCAGAATGTTTTACAAAGCTTTTAACAAAGTTTTTAAATATTTAACATTTTTATAAGTGTTTTTATATTCTCTAACAAGCATTTTTAGTGGTTTTAGGTAGTATGTGTGTATGATTTCAATTTGTTTTAATTTAGTAATCAATGGTAATTAATTAATTTTGCAATGATTGATCAAGCATTATGGGAAAAGTATTTAAACAGTGTTAGGTTTAAGCACTCATCTGATGAAGTCTTGCTGGGATGAAAACACTGTGAATCAGTTAAGCGTTTATGTGTTTTTAAGTTTATGAATAAAAATGACAATTCTGCTTGGTTGTGGTTTGTCTAGTTCTTCACAAGTGCCTTTAGTCGGTCCCTGGTTACTACACTTTGTATAGGTTACCACTGGACTGTC
>NC_056749.1:798997391-799007391 GCF_019279795.1 Protopterus annectens | reverse complement strand
CTCAGTTAATCTACTTTGGCTCTTATCGCTATGATTGATTTTTTTCTGTTAAATATATTAATGTAATATGACTTGCTTAATTCAGACATTTTCAACTTGACTTTTAATATTTACTAGCAGGTTTAATTTTAAAAATAGGGCTCAGCATTTAGTAACTTTTTTTTAATTAAAGCATGTAGGCATTTCACTTTTATACATATAATTTAATGTAAGTCAGGACATGGTACACCTGGGAATATTTTTTTATGTTCTGCTTATGGGACAGATTTGGAAACTGTAAGAAAGTCAATAAATTTATTTTGTTAAGGCTTGCCATTTGATAGACTGTTGATGCAGTGTTTTAAAGTCTTTCATTGCTGAATGTATTCTTGCATACATAAAATGATATTAAGACCATATCACTAACACTGATGCAGTGTTTTAAAGTAATTTATTGCTGAATGTATCCTTGCATACATAAAATGATATTAAGACCATATCACTAACACTGATGCAGTGTTTTAAAGTCATTCATTGCTGAATGTATCCTTGCATATATAAAATGGTATGAAGACTATATGATTAAGTTGTAACAACAGTATTTTGCACACTGTCATATGTTGTGATTGGTGTGGACACACTGTGGGTCACTGATAATGTTTAACCATTATTTCTAATTATGAAGAATGCAGTTTTCAGCACTGTATACTGACATGCTGTACAAATCATGTGATTTGTTCTTGGTAGTGTTTGTCGATGTGCCCTGAACCAAAACTAATGCCGCATAAATGTGTGCAGTTAGTTCAAAATCACACAGCAGCTCATTGTCAAGGTATAAGTATGACCTTGTTTGTTATTTTCAGACTGTAGTATCTAATTGCTCAGATGTCAAGAGGTATCCTAGCAAACCTGCCATTAACCCATTGTATTACCCTGTTATTAAGGTTTGCACACTGAGAAGCAGTGTCCTAACAGTTGTATATTATACATATATCTCCACTTAAATAAGACCATAATAAACTTATTCCAGACCCACTAGTATAACATCCCTTATAATCCATGGAGTTAACATCTCGAACCATTGATAAGCACTTTCATCCTGTCTCTGCTTGTTGGAAATGGTAATCCTGAGATAATGTAGCATTTGTCTGATATTCACTGACAACCACCTGATTCATAACCAGTCAGATGCAGTGTATGAGAGGTATAATTACACATTATCACTGGAGGAAAGACTCTCACATACAGCCAGAACAAACACCAGCCAGGTTGTCAGAGACACACAACACCACATTCTATCTACCTCTCTCTCTTGTGATTTAGCATATAGGCTGATGCACACAGATTCTCTAGAAAGTAGTCTATCCAAAGCTCAAAGACCTCCTAGACACAACTGTAAAAATAGGGCTCCTTAGCAACCCAACAAGGCTTTGACCAAGGCAACATCTACCAAGACACAAACAACTTTAATGCGAGGTGCTGCAAGTCGAAAGCCCATAAGGCAAATATTCACACAGGCTAATGCCCTAGTCAAATATGATTCCATCATGCGACAAAGAAATGTTCCACTCAGCAAGCTCAACAAGGATAGGTTCACAGTCAGCCTCCTATCAGTGGTAAGGGTCTGCCATTTTCTAATTTCTCCAAATCTTTTGGGTTTCTAATACCATGACGGGAATGGACCCCATTCCTAAGTCAAAGTATGATTAAAGATCATGAAATTAGTATTGCTTCAATCTTTGATGTCAGACAAAAGTGCTCTTCGCAGCACCAGCAATGTGCCCAGTGATGACTCCTTCTGCAATTCATACAGGGTTACATGAACTGGTAACATATCTAAATATGATTGTAAATTCTTTTTTATAAGATCCATTGCTCCTACTTCTATTGGAAATGTCTGGTATCTTTCTTCCACATTGCTTTCATTTCTGTTTGCAGATCCTGGTATTTTTATGACTTTGTGTCTCTTTGTACACAAGACACTATAGTCACTGGGTGTGGTGATTTCAGTGATTAATGCTACTTTTGTCTTCTTTTTTTTGGACCACTATATCCGTTTTTTTAGCATCTATCTTTTGAACTTTTGGTAATGGGTGACCTTATGTGATATAAACTTCATCATTTTCTGTGATGCTTTGTGGCTTATGTTTCCAGTGTTTTTCAGCCACTTTGATACCATAATGTTTGCTCAATCCCCACTGTAACAGTCTCGCCACATTATTATGCCTTTCAGTATACAGTCCTTTTGCCATTAGTGTGTCGCAAACAGCAACAAGGTGTGTGACTGTTTCCAATTCAGTTTTATAAAACCTACATGTGTCTGTTTCTCCCACATGTTCAATGGACTTTGTAAACCAGCATGTACATAGCCCACTATCTTGGGCTGCCAATATTACTCTTTCATTTCTTGGTTTGAATTCACCTCTCCTTAGCCTTTCCTGCGTTCGTTCTTGATCAACATGAAGCTCTTGCAGAAGTTTTCTATACTTGCAACTATATTTATGTTTTTTCCACATTTATTGCCTTGTCATCTGGTCCTTCACCTTATATTCTTTCTTTTGTTTTTTGGCACATCCAGTTGCTGCCTGGTTTTTATCTACTTCTGGTTTGATTTCCATTCCTGCTTGATGTTGATATGCTTCTGCTAAATTAAGCAGAGAAGTCATCATAGATTTAGTCTCCTTATGTTTCAAAGCTTTCACTACATTTGGATCTTGTGAGGTCAGTAGATATGTGTGGAGTCCCACGACTGCAGATCTATACATGTAATCAATTTCAAGGAGGCCCATCCCTCCTTTAGAATGGGTAATATGTAATCTTGGTATACACTTCTTATTCTTTCAGCTTTTTTCCAGTTTGGGGTCACCACAGCAGATCACCTGTCCGCTCATGATTGGCAGTGGAGTTTTTTACGGTGTTGAGTTGCCAGTCCAGTGCCCAACCTTCCACAGAAGGCACACACATGCACACACTGACACCTAGGGCCAATTTAGAGTGTCCAGTCTACCTATAGCATGTCTTTGGGATGTGGGAGGAAACCAGAGCACCCTGAGGAAACCCACACAACCACAGGGAGGACATGCAGACTCCGCACAGAAGGCACCCCAGCTGAGGATCGAACCGGAGAACCTCTTGCTGTGAGGTGGCAATGCTAAGCTCTGCACCACCGTGGCCACCCAATCTTGGTATACATTGATTTTTATAAATCATTTGGGGAGCATGAAGCATCCTCCTTGTTTTAATATCTAATCTATCCAACACTTTTTGGGGCCAGTTAATCACTCCAAAACTGCGCGTTATAACAGGAAGAGCAAATTGGTTTATAGCTTGGATCTTATTCCTAAATGTCAATGCTGTTCTCAGGATTAATTTAAGTCTTCTAAAGTATTCCTTACTGATTTTTATTCACATTTGTTCATATTTTATTGCTGATCCTTCACCAATTCCCAAGTATTTAGGTTTACCTTTAAATGTGCGTATTGCACACGGGCGAACAGAACATTTCTGAAAGGCATTCTGCAAAGTTTGCAAATGCCGAACGGTAAAAGGTTCAAATGTGCAGTGAGCAAATGCATGGTGAGATTTGCTCATTGCACATTCGACATTCTGTTTTCACTATATTGGGGATCAAGAAATGGTTCCTTTCCCCACTGTAATGCAATCTCAGAGTTAGAATAATAAAATGGGGGGTGTGGGGGGTGCAGCGGTGCTTGTCCCCCTGCTTTACACTGTTTTTTTTTCTTCGACATTAATGTTTGAAAAACAGCAAATATGTTTTTCAATTTGCTGTTTTTCAAAATTAAGGACCGTCAACATTTTCAGTTTTGTGGTTTTGAGTCACTCATATGAGCACTCAAACCACTGTGATTCGCGATTTTAAAGGTAAACCAGTATTTATACACTCCCTCTTGCTCAAGTTCTTTTATATCACATTCTTGTCCAAAACTGATGCTTTCTTGGTGCTGCAGTTTTCCTGCTTTAAAGGTTGCTTTTGGACATTTATCAAGACCAAATGAGATTCTAATATCATCTGAAAAAGTTTTAACAACCTGCAGCTGTGCTTTCGGTTCCTCATCTGATGAGCTATATGGTTTTAAATCAACGACAAAGAGAAGATGAGAAGTCATTAGACTTTGTTTTTTCTAGGAGCCAAATTGTAGCCATAAGCTGTAAAGCAAACAGTTTAATGGATAAATGACAAAACAGAATAGCAATGGTGACAGAGAGTTACCTGGAATATCCCCCTCTGAATTTTTATCCCTGGGATAATAATCTGTCCTTTATCGTGGCTTCATTGCAAAGTGGTCTGCCATTGTTTCATGGTTACTGTAATGCAGATGATCAGTGTAGCGTGTAGCTTATACATTTTTAAGCAGTCTTTTATCCATGAATGTGGGATACTATCAAATGCTTTTTTGTAGTAAATCCATGCCACACTTAGATTCTTCCCCTTTTTACAGTTCTCCACTATAACTTTATTTAACAACAAATAATCCTTTGTTCCATATGACTTTCTTTTATTGCCCTTTCGTTCTACTACCATAATTGAGTTTTCTTCTAAATGACTATAAACGCTGTAGGCGTCAGTTCTCATGTAGAGTTCATACCTCATTGGAAGGCAAGTTATTGGTCTATAATTTTTAGGTTAGCTTGCAGTTTCACTCTTAAGTAAGAGCTTTGTTTTTCCTGTTCTTAGCCAGTGTGGTGTCTGTTCAGGGTGCACATATAAATAGTTCCTTACTCGTGGCTAAATCATTGTGCAAAGATGTTAATAATTTTAACCAAAAGTTAGGTACTGCATCTCGGCCTGGGGTTTTCCAGTTAGAGGCTTTTCTTAACTTTATCTCACTGTCTCTGGCTGTTACTTCATCCCATTTCATATCCTGTACCTTTAAACTTCTTATTCTTTCTTTTACTTCTTCTACCCATTTAGCATCTTTGTTGTGTTCCACAGGATCTTCATAGATACGTCTCCAAAATGTATCTGCTTCCTCTTTTTAAGGTGGTCTTTCAATTCATTTTACTTTATTTCCCAATTGTCTATAAAACTTGTTTGGGTCATCAATAAATTGCTTATTTCGTACTTTTCCTTTATATTTATCTGTGTATCTTTTAAGTTTTACCGCCTATGCTGAAATGTTTAGTTTGTTATTTGTGACAGTGCACGATAGATCCTGGTCTGTTCTAATACTGTGCATGGCTTTTATCACATCTATCTTTCTGAGTATTTTTGTTGATTTATTACCTCTTCTAGAATCTTCTAATAGTGACACTTCTTGTCTTAATTGCTTTATAATTATTTTTATTCAATATTTCTATGATGGTATTCAATTTCTCCCCATTCCTTTCCCCTCACTACCCTGTGATCTTGTGGTAGAACTTTATCAGTTATTAATTTAGCTGCACAGTAATATATCCTGTTTACTTCTGTTATATCACATGGATCTCTATGAACAGTCCTAATTACTACATTCATTTGTTTTATCAGACATTTTACTTTTTGGGTTTTATTGACCTTCTGCAGTCTGTTTCTCTCATTGATCTTAATATATCTATCCATGTCCATTAAATCAAGCAACTATTCTGTTAGCTCATTTTCTTCCAAACTGAGGGCACATCCCTTGTTTTCCGTTTCCTGTGGGCATTCTGTAGAAAGTTCTATAACATCTTTTTGTGGCACATTGTCTTCAATTTCATGCTATGTCATCTGTTGTTTTGTCATATGGTAAGTAACTGGCCTATCACTCCTCAACATTGACTGCGTCAGAGTTTCCACAGTTTCCTGTTCCTTTCCTTGCTGTCTAGCTTCAAATGAACGTTTATACTGGCTTCCTGTGGAAGGCTCCAAAATATCTTGATATGGCACCTGACCAGTTACTTCCTGTTCCCCTGGTTTCCCCTTAATTTGGATATCCATTACTCTATCCTGTTGTGGTGCTTTCTGCATTCGATTTTCTACACTGAATCCTTCTCTTTGCATCTGTTTCATTACCTAAATTTCTATTTCTTTGACTCCTCCATTACTAATCTCTTTTTCTACTTTTCCTCTTTGTCTTCTTATTTTTTGTATTGTAAAGGTTTCCATGTCCGGATTCCTTTGCCTGTATTTCTCTTCAGATACCTTTGATGCTGCTCTATTTGTATTGGTTAGTTTTGCTTTCTCCTTTGCATAAATATTACACCATATTAAATCTCTTTTCCTTTTCCCTGTCCATATTTCTTCTTGACACGTCTTCTGATCTTCTTGCATTTCCTTATTCTGGGGACTCACTCCATCATGCTGTGATATAGTCTGTTTTAGACCTTCTACATTAAAGCCTTTACTTCACGGGCACTCCATAACTTCAACTTCTATTTCTTTAACTTCTGCTTTACTAACATTCTTTTCCACATTACATCTTTGTGATATTAATTTTTTATTGTGAAATTTCCCATATCTGGTTGCCTTTGCCTGTATTTCTCTTTGAATATCTTTGATACTGCCTTCTCAATATTAGTTAACTTGGCTTTCTCCTTTGCATAAATATTGCACCATAGAAAATCTCTCTTTCTTTCCCATGTCCATATTTCTTTTTTATATTTTTCAAATATCTCTAGGTTTTGTTCTTTATATTTTCGACACTTCCCCAGATGCTTCTTTTTCCAAACAAATCAAAGTTTCTTGATCTATATACTGTTTTTCAAAAATCTGTTGTATTAATCAATGCAAATTTTTATTTGAAGCTTCTGACAGTTTTTCCTGCAGAAGTATTTTTCTTTCCTCTAATTTCTCTCTTAATCATTTTGTATATCTTGTGTCATGAGATTCTGGGCTTTTTACATAATAAAAACAATTCATAATTTCTTTCTTATCCTCAATAGTCCACTCTATTGTCTTTATGGCTCTTCTTTGGCCAATAATTTTTTGTGATTTTTGTGGACTACTGCTTCCTTCTGCAACAGGGGGACCATCCTCCCCCTGGGCCTGGCCTGGCCCCATTGGAGGAATGTTTCCCTATTTTGAGGATTCTACACTGTCATTTTTTCTAGTCCTGGCAAAAGTTCACCTACCAGGATTATGCACTTTTTTATCCTGGCTCTTGTGCACCCAGCTATCTTTTTTTTGTTTTTGACTTACTTCCATCCATGATATATGCTATATAAATACAGTCTATATATCGGTGTCACTTTGGTGAGATTTTGTGAAAAACAGGGTCCACGTCACAAAGGTACACACCAAGACTTGAGGATGAATTCAGTTCAGCACTACTACTCTCCTTTGCTTGCTGACTTTTCATCTTTCCCTTAGGAGTCTGCCACATTATGCATGTACTCATGTCATTGGACCACAAGTAACAGTATGACTTGGTCATTGTTAATGGTGGTGTAAATGACTCATGATATAGGTCTCTGGACTATATGAGACATGCTGGAGCTCTTGAACTATGTGTCTCAGGTCAGTGTGACCCTAGCACTGAGCGTCATTCTACCTTATCCAAGGACGATGGGACAATGTGAAAAGAAGATAACTGACTTTAACAGTTAGCTTAGTTTTTTATGCCATTCAAAGGGGGGGGGCACAATAATTGTT
This sequence comes from Protopterus annectens, assembly GCF_019279795.1. NCBI lineage: Eukaryota > Metazoa > Chordata > Ceratodontiformes > Protopteridae > Protopterus > Protopterus annectens. The sequence continues at coordinate 798,999,842 of NC_056749.1, read as the reverse complement.
AGCATGGCAGGATATGGTTGACAGCCCATGCTGTTTCACCAAGGATGGTCTGCACCTGTCCACTCAAACTTTGGAATACTGGCTAAAACTTTGGCCATCCTCATAGTGTCTTTTTAGGTAATGGTAACCTGATAAAGCTTCCAACATAGCAAAACCAACCCAGGACAACCTGAAGATAATACAGCCCAATGCTGGGGGTCTTAAAAAAATGAGTCTCCATAACCTGCCAGCTCTTCTCATCCTGGGAAATGATATCTATGTAGTTACAGAGATGTGATTTAAAGCCACGGAAAGCACTCTAGCAGTGCAAGGCTATAATGCCTTACTCACATTTAGACCAGCTATTGCACAGAATGGATGCAAAAGGTGGAAGTGTCTCTGTATTTAGTTATTTTATTTATCTTTTTTGACTATTTAGTCCTACTAGACTAGTAGTGCCTGTATCAAAAAACAGACACACCACATGACTGGTCAAACAGTATGACAAATGTTAGCTTCTTCATGTCCAACTCGCAACATGCAAAGTTCCATACCATATCATTGCAGGATGTAGGTCACTCTCTATGATCCAGGATACACATATTGCATATCTAAACCTATTGGAGTCATTCACTATTGAACCCAACACTATAGTAGTGGGCAACTTCAACTACCTCACTGTAGACTGGAAAACCTACACATCTCCCAATACACAGGTCCAGAGATTCATGGAATTTGTCAGCACAAATATCCTGCACCAGCTGGTCTGTACAGCTACTAGGGTGTCAATATCCTTAAGTTGATCCTCACAAACATGGGAAAACTTTGCCTTCTGCCATGTGTAACATCCTCCCTTGTCATATCAGACCATAAAACAGTCTCCTCTAAATTAAGATAAAAATATGACATCATCTAACCCTCAAATGTTCAAGAATTACTTCAAAGTAAACCTCCTACTACTAAGCGAAACTCTGGCAAAATGTCAAGCCCCACCCAACCTGCATGAATTCCACTGCCTATGCAGAAATGTTTACAGAAACCCTATACTAGCATGTAAACAACATCAGTGAGTCAACAGTACCCACCTGAAATAAGCATAGGAATACCTCAAAGAACAAGTCACCCTGGTGGAATCCCAGTATCTGCAAGCTATATAACAAAAGTAGAAGAAATATGGTCAAATCCAGGAAGGACAATGCCCAGCAAGGCAAGAAACCTCTCATCAAAAGAAATAAGCAACTCTGGAGTTTTTTTTTTCAAGTCTACCAAAGCCAAATGTGAAGCAAAATAACCTCAAAGGCAAAGGGCAACCATAAGGTCTTCTCTATCTAGGCCTGTAGCTTCAAGTATAATACCCAACAATATGCTGAACAAATTGTGAAAGGAAACACTTGTATGGAACTGGAGGATATAGACAATCTACTGGCTGATAAGTTTAGCTTCACTCCTGCTCACCATGCCCAAGACATACCATTGACCATGACTATCTCGGCTATCACTAGCCAATAGGTTCTCAATGTGCTGCCTAAGGCAAAAATGCTGCATCTGATAATATCCTGGGATGCCTCTAAAATAAAATAAAACATGACCTATCCAGTCTGCTACTATCAATGCTCAGCCTTAGTCTCCAAAATGGCTTTGTTCCAAGAGAATGGGGAACTGCCACAGTTATTCCTTTGTATAATGGCAGCCCATCTACTGACCCTGGTAATTACAGAGCTATAAGCCTGACTAGTCTTATTTTATCATCATGGATATTATAAAAAATACATAGGATTCATCAAGAGCAAATCATGCCTGCTCAACCTGGTAAACTTCTTCATGAAGATCACCAAAGCTATGGATGAGGGCAAAACAGTACACATTACCTATCTTTGACCTAGCCAAGGTATTCAAGACAAACTCCTAGCAACCCTATACGTCACCTGCTGGTTAGTCAATTGGCTTACAGATAAAACTCGGAACTGTACCTCTAAAAACGGCCAGTCACCAATGGAGTACTTCAAGGCTCAGCTCTGGAGCAGCTCCTTTTGGACATTCATGGTCTAGAAGTCAAAGCTAACATTAAAAGCCTCAGATTGACCAAGTTTGCAGATGACTGCAAACCTGGTGAAATTATAGAACCTACCAAGAATTACAAATGTCTTTCAAGATGGCTTTTTGCAAACTAATAATTGCTGCATGAGTTATAGTGTAAAATTAAATGGAAAAAAAATGCATAATAATATTATTTGGAAAGTTTGCCACCCCTGGGAATTACCACATAGATGATATCCTTGACCCAGTGGTTAGGGACCTGGGAATATATGTGGACCGTGACTTGGCCTTTGACTATCATGTGCCTTCTGTGGTAAGGAAATCATTCTATATCCCATAACTAATAAGTTAAGATTTGGCATCAAGGTCCAGACATGTCACAGTCCCATATACTTGACCTTTATTAGACCAATCATTGAGTACAATACCTTCATC
>NC_056749.1:798989891-798992391 GCF_019279795.1 Protopterus annectens | reverse complement strand
TGATGAACATAGTACAGCTGATTAAGTCCTGCTTACCTGTGACAGTAGATGTTCAAATTTCACACTGCTCCAGTGGCTGCACCTACCCAAAATTCCCCTTAATCTGTACATAGTTTGATGGCGTCCAAACTTGTTGTGTTGCTGCCTGACTTTAGTTGTTTGCATTGGTGTTTTATGGATGTTGGTTGGTTTCTGACAATTTTTGCTTCTGGTCCTTTCTGGTTCATCCTACTTAACACTAAAAGCTTGAATAACTGACTCTCTGTGATAGATTTAGGCATCACCTAATGGGAGAGGCTTAGTCAATGCCCAATCAGAGAGAGCCTGAGGAAGGGATTCTGAGCTCTTAAAAGCAGCCGGTGTAGGTGTTTGTTTAATCAGATCCTCACCTCACATGTACGCACTCCAGCCCCTCTCAAATGCCCCTGATTTTACAGACAGATAATTCTGTTGCCTCTTCTATGTGTCCTGTGGTTAGTTCATTTGTTTGTTAGTTAATTTTGTTTGTTGATTCAGGTAACAGACTTAACCAAAAAAAAAAACATTCCAGCTAATGCTGAGCTGCCCAGGTTCATGTTACAAAATGCTGCAAAAATAAGCATTGTTTGTGTATACAGGTGGCATGGTTACAGATAAATATGTAGAAGGCATGCATCGAGGTTAATAGTATATCAGCAAAGGTTAAAATGCTTGTAGGAATTTTTATCCACTTACATACTTGCTGAAGTAAATGTGAATATATTAGCACAACTACGAAGAACCTGAATATAGCAAACTCTAGTGAGAACAAACACAATTTATAATGCAGCAGTCAGAAGTGTAATGCATAATAAATGACCATGAAGACCAAATGTACACATTCAGATGGTGAGAAGCTGCACAAGAATGGATAATACATGCAGATAGTTGTATAATAAGGTCCAGGTTAAGGTGAGCTAAATGAACAAATAATTACCAGTGAAGTCTTATGAAACTGAAGAGCAAGGTAGGAAAAGGTTAATGAAAAGAAATACATCTTACGATGTTAAAGACTAAAAGAAAAGCATGAGATCTTGGGTTTTACAACAGCATTTAGTTTGCACCACAGCTCATATGTGACTGTAAAAGAAAAACATGAGACCTTGGGTTTTAGAACAGCATTTAGTTTGCACCACAGCTCATATGTGACTGTAAAAGAAAAGCATGAGACCTTGGGTTTTAGAACAGCATTTAGTTTGCACCACAGCTCATATGTGACTGTAAAAGAAAAGCACGAGACCTTGGGTTTTAGAACAGCGTTTAGTCTGCACCACAGCTCATATGTGACTGTAAAAGAAAAGCATGAGACCTTGGGTTTTAGAACAGCATTTAGTTTGCACCACAGCTCATATGTGACTGTAAAAGAAAAGCATGAAACCTTGGGTTTTAGAACAGCATTTACTTTGCACCACAGCTCATATGTGACCGTAAAAGAAAAGCACGAGACCTTGGGTTTTAGAACAGCGTTTAGTTTGCACCACAGTTCATATGTGACTGTAAAAGAAAAGCACGAGACCTTGAGTTTTAGAACAGAGTTTACTTTGCACCACAGCTCATATGTGCTTATTTGCTGTTCCCAAATTCAGAGGGCAGTTCATCCCAGAGTTTAGAGGCGAGAACAGAGTAAGCTCAATCACTAGCAACCAGGAACTGTGTTAGCCTGAGTAAAATGTGAGGGTTATTTTAAGAACAGAGACTACATGCCATGTCTCTAAAATTATATTTCAAGGCAAGTTGAAGATAAATGTTTTATATACTGATTTTGTGAATAAGAACAAGGACATTAGGTCTGCCACTGACTTAACTGGGAGCTAATTGCCTTGAGAGTGTGCTGTGCAATTTTGTCTGGTTTTGGGCAATGGCACAATAAACTTACAAATATGTTCATTTAGGATCTGTAAGTCTTTGAAATTTTGGGCTGAAGTATATGTGGGAAGGGGATTACATATGCAGTCTAAATGGGGGTTACGTTTTCTAATTGCTTAGTGTTATGCTTATGTTGTAAGGAAGCCAGAGATTTTGCAGCAGCAGGAGAAGCAGTGGTTGTTTGTACTCTTGAGGTGGGTAATATGGGTATTCAGAGAGTGAAAGAGTGAGAGAACGGTGTCAAAATACTGAATCGATTGTTGAAACCCATATGATCAAGACAATATGATTGACAATTCAGTCCATCTAAAAAAAAAATCAAACCCAAACAACACCCACACACCCTGCACTGCCCTCACCCCCCAAACACCCTGCTAATTACATATCCCAACTCCAACATCGCAGTATAGTGGAGAAAGGGGCAAATTTCCTCATTCCTGCTGTAATGCAACCTCAGTCAGAACTGTTTGATGAACCGAATTGTCGATCATATGGTCTTGATCATATGGGTTTCGACAATTTGTCCATTTGGTCTTAAAGACCCATGGTATAGATACTCATGTGTATGAAAGACAGCCTCTATGTGGTATTTTTATTTATTTAATTATTTATTCAG
>NC_056749.1:798499891-798679891 GCF_019279795.1 Protopterus annectens | reverse complement strand
TTGTTTCTTAACTATGACTCTCTGGTTGTCTAGTAAGCTGACCTTGCTATAAAGAAGGTTTGCTTGTCCTTTTTGATTTATTTCTTAACTATGACTCTCTGGTAGCCTGATAAGCTGACCATGCTCTAAAGAAGGTCTGCTTGTCCTATTTGATTTGTTTCTTAACTATGACTCTCTGGTAGTCTGATACGCTGACCATGCTCTAAAGAAGGTTTGCTTGTCCTTTTTGATTTGTTTTTAACTATGACTCTTTGGTAGTCTGGTAAGCTGACCATGCTCTAAAGAAGGTTTGCTTGTCCTTTTTGATTTGTTTCTTAACTATGACTCTCTGGTTGTCTAGTAAGCTGACCTTGCTATAAAGAAGGTTTGCTTGTCCTTTTTGATTTGTTTCTTAACTATGACTCTCTGGTTGTCTAGTAAGCTGACCTTGCTATAAAGAAGGTTTGCTTGTCCTTTTTGATTTATTTCTTAACTACGACTCACTGGTAGTCTGGTAAGCTGACCGTGCTCTAAAGAAGGTTTGCTTGTCCTTTTTGATTTGTTTCTTAACTATGACTCTCTGGTAGTCTGGTAAGCTGACCATGCTCTAAAGAAGGTTTGCTTGTCCTTTTTGATTTGTTTATTAACTATGACTCTCTGGTAGTCTGGTAAGCTGACCGTGCTCTAAGGAAGGTCTGCTTGTCCTTTTGATTTGTTTTTAACTATGACTCTCTGGTAGTCCGGTAAGCTGACCATGCTCTAAAGAAGGTTTGCCTGTCCTTTTTGATTTCTTAACTATGACTCTCTGGTAGTCCAGTAAGCTGACCATGCTCTAAAGAAGGTTTGCTTGTCCTTTTTGATTTGTTTCTTAAATATGACTCTCTGGTAGTCTGGTAAGCTGACCGTGCTCTAAATAAGGTTTGCTTGTCCTTTTTGATTTGTTTCTTAACTATGACTCTCTGGTAGTCCGGTAAGCTGACCACACTCTAAAGAAGGTTTGCTTGTCCTTTTTGATTTGTTTCTTAACTATGATTCTCTGGTAGTCCGGTAAGCTGACCGCGCTCCAAAGAAGGTTTGCTTGTCCTTTTTGATTTGTTTCTTAACTATGACTCTCTGGTAGTCCGGTAAGCTGACCATGCTCTAATGAAGGTTTTCTTGCCCTTTCTGATTTGTTTCTTAACTATGACTCTCTGGTAGTCTGGTAAGCTGACCACGCTCTAAAGATGGTTTGCTTGTCCTTTTTGATTTGTTTCTTAACTATGACTCTCTGGTAGTCCGGTAAGCTGACCATGCTCTAATGAAGGTTTTCTTGTCCTTTCTGATTTGTTTCTTAACTATGACTCTCTGGTAGTCCGGTAAGCTGACCACGCTCTAAAGATGGTTTGCTTGTCCTTTTTGATTTGTTTCTTAACTATGACTCTCTGGTAGTCCGGTAAGCTGACCATGCTCTAAAGAAGGTTTTCTTGTCCTTTTTGATTTGTTTCTTAACTATGACTCACTGGTAGTCTGGTAAGCTGACTGTGCTCTAAAGAAGGTTTGCTTGTCCTTTTTGATTTGTTTCTTAACTATGACTCTCTGGTAGTCCGGTAAGCTGACCAGGCTCTAGATCTACGTTTAAGTAGCAGTTTGGTGTCATTTGATAGCCAAGGTAGTTGCTTAGGTCTATGATGAACCTTTCTAGTGGGAACAAGACTATTAAGTATGTTAACGTAGCTGTTGTTAAAGTATTGGACAACCAGGTCTAGTTGTAGGTGTTTAAGTGGTAACCAGTTACATTGTTGAAGTTAAAGTTAGAGGTGGAAAAATTTGTTGTACTACGGATGTACTTTGAGTGTGTAAGCATTTTCTGTAAAGAAAGGTTGGTGAATGGTCACTAAGGGAGTCCGGCGGTGTTGTGTGTGTGTGTGTGTGTGTGTGTGTGTGTGTGTGTGTGTGTGTGTGTGTGTGTGTGTGTGTGTGTGTGTGTGTGTGTGTGTGTGTGTGCGTGTGTGTGCGTGTGTGTGTGTGTGTGTGTGTGTGTGTGTGTGTGTGTGTGTGTGTGTGTGTGTCTGTGTGTGTGTGTGTCTCTGTGTGAATTTTAAGGTTAGGGTAGGGATTAAATTAGGTGATAGTTGGGTTTTGTATGTGTTTATGTGCATTTGTTTGTGTATGTGTGTTTTCCTGTGCCTGAGATGTAGGTTGTTGTTAGGGGCAAAGTTAGGATCAGGTTAGCAGGTATCAGTTAGGTGCAGCCCAACTGTACACTTTATATGTGGCCTTTGAAATGTAGTGCTAGGGTTAATGGATCAAAAGAGGACAGTTTGTGCCTCAGCTGATCAATTATGTTTCCGTGTTTTAAATGTTTAGTGTACTGTGAATAATGTTTTGCAGGTTCATCTTTCAGCACTTCAACATTTAAATATAAATCATATACTTCTATACATGTCTGTGCTGTTGATTATGTCGACTGCAAGTTTTATCAGTTGGACCATTGCAACGTCAAAATGTGTGTTGAACTAGAAGATCAGTGTACAGTGATGAGCCACAATTTTGCTTTTCTTATCTACTGTTGTGCAGTCCATGAATTAATATAGTTGAGGTTGTTTGGGTGTGTGGTATACAGCCTCCACATATCAAAATGTTGTGTTTTCTGTATTTTTCATGTTGTATTCCATGTACTGAGATTGGCATGTACTGCCTTTTTTCCCTTAGGAGATCACAGACAGTAACTAATGCTAACTGATGTGCTTTGGCTGTAACTATTGTGAGATCTTCGGTTTTGTATATTTAGGCATGTAGAAGTGTGGAGTCATGTATATTTTGTGTGTTTCTTTTTTGTGTTCATCGAATCAGCAATCCATGGTTCAAGTGTGATGCATCATGTTCCAATGAAATTTACACACATAAACAAACACACATATCTGTGCAGTCATTTAAAAATGTTAGGGAATTTTCAGCAAACATCTTGAAAATTAGGGTGGCTTTCAATTATATTTAAAACTATGACACCCTAGATGAAGAAGGAAATATTAGATTAGAATTAATGAATTTGGACGAAAAGTAGAGACAAAATGAAATAAAACTATTGAGCTGTTTTTATGAAAGAATAGATAGCAAATACATTATATAGAGTCAAACGTTAATTTGCAGGGGCATTTTCATTTAACATCAAAATTGGCATTTTTTTCTGAATTGTGTTTTTCCTGACATATATCATGGGTTGAATTAAAGTTTGTTTCAGTATTTTCAAACAGAAGTTGAATAACCAAAGATATTTTTGAAACAGGGATATAAGCACTCTCTCAGGGAATATATGAAGATCTCATTGGGTTTGACTGCAGCTGAAGATATTAGATAGTGAGGAACACTTAATTTAATTTAGAAAGCCTATGTGAATAGCACAGTTCCTCAGATGCAAAACTGTGATCATATTACAGCCAGTTCAATTAATGCATGTCAAACACAGATGAGCCCTTCCACAATAGTTATGCATGTCAAACACAGATGAGCCCTCCCATGGTAGTTTTCTGCAAAACAACGTATTTAGCTGTAGCCCGATCCTTTTTATGTAGTAGGAATGATATTAAGTTACTTAGCAGATAGAATAAGCATAAGAGAAAATTCAGGAGGAAAAGTGATTGCATTTGCTAATTTGTCAGTCAGATAAGAATGCTACAGCTCTATAACTTTTGGTTAGTATGAGTGACAACACTGGCAATTTGTGAATCAGTCACAAAGTTCAGGGGTGCCAGCTTTAATTTTGTGAGTTTCATGGGGAATGAATGCTAAGATTGATCGCCGACTGTCAATGGATGTGACACAACTGTAATTGTAATATAGCAACATTCATAGGAACAGCATCTGTTTAGTTCCATTACCACTGATAAGAGATACCTTGTTATTTCTTTTCTAATTGTGTCATTTTTATTGATTTTAGAGTATTAAAATTAAATAAAAAACTTGGTGTACAATGAAACTAACATCATATTATTGATGAGACAGCCTAAATAACACAAGTGAATGGGTCTATATTAGATTCTCGAAAGCCGACAATGTCTAGCCCAAGTAAGCATCTGCACCGTTTAGTTTTTTGTTTTGTTTTGTTTTTATTTTTTTTGAACATTCGATGTTTTAATAGTTCGATCACTAAGGGACGACCTTTAGTGATTCGAACTGTTAAATATTCGATGTTCTAATATAGACCCCAAGTGAACATAGCTAATACATATACAGGTCAGTCTTTGTACCATATAAACAGCTATCACACTGTGACATGTAAGTATAACAGTTGATCTAAATTTGTCAACAATTTGAAAACCAAGATACAAAAAATCCTTGTGACACTCTTCTGTGTAACTGTGCAGAAAAGTAAAATATGCCTTAGCACTTTCAATAAAGGTAGACACAGGGGAGGTAGCATTTTCCTTTCCTGTCCCATTAGAATTTAGAACCATAAAACAATGCCTTGGCTATTACTACAACTGTGACAAGGGTGCAATATAATTCCTGCTTTAGCCCAAGTAAGCGCATTCCACATAAATGAGGAATTGTAAAGCTTGAAATAACAGAAAAGATGCTTTCCATCCCAATCACTCTTTTCTAATTCAGTATCAGACCATATCCTGTAAACATGTAGCCATTCATTCATATCCTGTAAACATGTAGCCATTCATTCATATCCTGTAAACAGGTAGCCATTCATTCATATCCTGTAAACATGTGGCCATTCATGCATATCCTGTAAACATGTAGCCATTCATTCATATCCTGTAAACAGGTAGCCATTCATTCATATCCTGTAAACATGTAGCCATTCATTCATATCCTGTAAACAGGTAGCCATTCATTCATATCCTGTAAACATGTGGCCATTCATTCATATCCTGTAAACATGTAGCCATTCAGTCATATCCTGTAAACAGGTCATTCATATCCTGTAAACAGGTAGCCATTCATTCATATCCTGTAAACATGTGGCCATTCATTCATATCCTGTAAACAGGTAGCCATTCATTCATATCCTGTAAACATGTAGCCATTCATTCATATCCTGTAAACAGGTAGCCATTCATTCATATCCTGTAAACATGTAGCCATTCATTCATATCCTGTAAACAGGTAGCCATTCATTCATATCTCCAACAGTTACTATTTACTTTCCTACCTTCATTAAATAATCTTAAGGAAGGAAGGTACCAACAATATATAACTTTCATTTTCTATTTTCAGTCAATTGTTCATAGGTTCATAGGTTCATACTAGGCTATCTGCCCTAGGGCATTTATAAGCCTAGCCAGAATGTGTTTGGCTTTCACCACCCATTTTAAATTTATTTTGCTATGCCCTTTTTCGAGGTTAGTATACTGTGCCTCTGTCTAACAGTGACACAGAAGTGATACCCGGGGTAAACCTACGATCTCCCATCCACTCATCAAGATTCCTCTTGAAGAGAGTCAATGAGGGACTCTGCCTAACCTGGACTGGGATTTTATTCCAGAGTGAAGGGAGCCTCTGGGTTATGAATCTGTCCCTCCAGCATGTCCTATTTATTTCAGTGCTGAGGTTCAAGTCTCTCGAGCACATAGCTCGATGGGATTTGGATTTTCTGAGGTGCAGCATGTCCATTAATTCCGGGTTGGACATGGCTTTATCGTCAGGCACAGATCACCTCTGAACAGGCGGTATGCCACTGAGTAGAGCTGGAGTTTCTTTAACCGGGCAGCATATGGCATCTGTTTGAGCCCTTTGATCCTCTTGGTGAGGTACTTTTGGGGTCTTTCCAGTTGCTGCAGGTGTCTGGTAAGTTACATCCCAAAAGGGGCATTGTACTCAATTATGGGCCTGATGAGGGATGAGTAAAGAGGCACGATGACCTCCCCTAATCTAGATGTGAATCCCTTCATGATTAGGTGGGCTATATAAAATGTTTTTCTAACCACTTTGGCCACGTGGTTGTCAAATGAGAGATTGCTATCAACTTGGGTCCCCAGGTCCCTAATTACTTCTTCTGTACTTAATGGATTACCACCTATGTGGTAATTTGTGGGCACTTTGTTTTTGCCAAAGGGGATGACTATAAACTTTTTGGCATTTAGCTTGAGGCCATGGCTCTGGCACCAGTTGTCTGTTTCTTATGAGGCCCTTTTGGAGGATGCTTGTGTCGGCTGGAGAGTCGATTATGGCACCCAGTTTGCAGTCATCTGTGAAGTTGGTCAGCCACAGTCCTTCCGTGTTGGCCTGTACCTCCGAGAAATATATACCGAACAAGAGAGGTCCCAGGACTGAACCTTGTGGGACACCACTTGTAACTGGTTTGGAGTCTGACATGGCTCCAGCAATTCTAACCATGTGGGTTCTGTCCTTGAGCCAGTTTGCAATCCATCTAGTGACATAGGGGTTTATATTTAAGCTGGTGAGCTTATCTATAATGCCCGAGTGGGGTATTGTATTGAAGGCTTTTGCGAGGTCCAGGTAGGCTGTGTGGACCAGCTTCCCCTCGTCAATGGCCTTGGTGACTGTTTCAAAGAAATCAACCAGGTTTAAGAGGCAGGATCTGCCCTTAACAAAGCCAAACTGGGTAGGATCCAGTGTCTGTAGGTCCCCAATATTTTTATTTATGAGGTCCATGATGATCCTTTCCATAGCTTTGCAGACCAAGCTAGTCAGGCTTATGGGGCGATAGTTTCCAGGATCCGTTGAGGCACCACCTTTATGGAAAGGGACCACTGTTGCTGTACACCACTCTTTGGGCACATATCCTGTAGTAAGGCTGAGATTGAACAGTAGTTTTATGTTTGGGTTTAGCTCTTCTTGGAGTTCATGTAGGGCGCAGCCCAGGACACTGTCTGGTCCCATTGATGCTGTGTTTTTTGCTTTGGAGTGGGTGGCTCTTACCTGATCATCTGAGATGTCAGGGTGGCTGCACTCTGCTGGTATAGATATTTGCCCTTTTGGTGGGGAGAGGGGGGCGTTTGCGCTGAACCTGTCAGCTAGGATGTTGGCAATGTCTGTGGGTTCAGTGTATTTTTTGTCATTTTGGACTAATTCTGAGCATATCTGGGAATTACCACCCAGGTTCCTAACATAACTAAAGAAAGCCTTGTGATTATCCTTAGTGTCCTGTGCAATTTTTCTCTCGAAGCTGGCCTTAGACAATTTTATGAGTGCCCGTAGTTTTTTGCTAATACTGATCAGTGATGCCTTCCCTTTTTGGGATTTTGCTCTATCATTTAGTAGCTTCCTCCTTCTATTGTATAGTTTGTTTATGGCTGGGGTCCACCAGACAGGATGTCTGCCTTTGGAGGATTGGGTCTTGGTTTTATTTGGGATCGCATGATCCATGCATTCCTGAAGGTGTTCATAGAATGCATTTATAAAGGATTCTGCGGTCTGGGCCGTATTTTCCACAGGCCCGGGGGCTTTGAAGGATTCCACCTCAGTTTTGAGGAGTGTGAAATGTTCTTGTATCATAATTAACCACATTCATGGTCAGCTAAGAAAAGCATTCTCTTTAAACTCCATCTTTTTGTAGCATCCTTACATAGCTTTCCTATATATATATATATATATATATATATATATATATATATATATATATATATATATATATAATATATGTAGCTTGTCCTACCATTCACTGTGATTTCCATTTCATCTGAGTGACCAGTCATATTCTTCATTTGGATGGATTATTATCACTGCCTCCAAGTTTATGCTGCCCTTAAATGTACCAGTGGTCAAAGGTCATGTGGTCAAATTCCTGGAAGTTAGTAAATAGTATGAAAGGAGCAGAGGACTGTTTGAAGAATAGCTGATACCAATTCATAATTTCCAAGTCAGTCTACCTGTCTGGAATGATCTTACATATACATAGATCTGTGTAATGGATGACGCGCATTATTATCATTAGGATATAAGCCCTACAGCATGTCTTCCTGAGTTAATATGTCTTTAGGTCATTTTACCAGCCAGTAACCAGAAATCGACTCAGCATTAGCAGAGGTTGTTGAGGAATGAAGGAGACGGGGGACCACCTTGTATAAAGATGGTCAAATATGTTAAATTACAGCTCAGAACTTAAGAGAGAACATGTGATAATACACACCTCTCCCTACCCCTATAAAAGATAGTAACATTAGTGTAGCAGCTGATAGTCTGCTCCCCTGATTTCCAGGGACAATACCGTTAACAAGTGCTGGAGGTGAGGAATATCTTAAATCAGGCTTAAAAGATGGAGATTCTTGCTAGTGTGTTGCATATGGGGGGCCATGGCTTTTATAGTTATGACTCTATCTGAAACTGAAGAAAATGTTAATATTGTGATTGCATATCTACATTTAATCAAATCATAATTGATAATTTTTATTAATTATGTCCTCCCAGGAGGTATGCAACAATAAACACAGAAATTTAGGACAGGAACAGCAGACTTCCTTCTATACCTTCTCCTAATCGTATCAGAAAGGATTTATATTCAATACATTTTAATCCAAAAACAGTATTAAAGTGTGTAGATGCTTCCAATACATGTTCCATCGTCAAGTGAATGTCACTGCTAATGAAGATACTCTCCTTGCCAAACATCCTAAAGATACTTTTACCCTCATAGCCTTCCCAGCCTCCTTTAACTTAGCTCTCACTAGAAAAAAATCTTCCATTGTTAAAATGAAAAGGTTTGCTGATAAGGATCAGCCCTGTCTGGTCTCAATTTGAATTTCTCTCTGTTCACAAAGGCCTCCATTAGCTGATACTCTAAATGTAGGTTTCTGTAAAACAGTTTGACTCATTTCAAGAAATTCTCCTCAAACTCTCTTCGCTTATGAGTTTGTATTTGAATTCCCAGGATGCAAAGTTGAATCCCTTTCTGATATCAAACAACAAATGCTAAAAGACAGAAATATTGTGGGAAGAAATAGCCAGGGTATTGTTATGGCTAGGCTTGTATAGGCCCTAGGGCCGATAGCCTAGTACCAACCTATGAACCTATAAGAGCTGAATGGTCATGATTGTTCAGAAGGAATGCTAATTGCCACAAATTATCAAAGGATTGTATATTAAACTTTGGCCTGGGAAAACTAAAGAAGGGAAGTATATATTTTGCTCTCTTAGGCAATACTTTTACTAAGAACTTCATATCAAGATTAATAAGTGGGATACGATGGAAATTCACAGGTTTTTCAAGTTTCCCTGGCAGATTATGCATGACTATAATTGCTGCCTGATTTATAGAAAGCAGCACTCATGCTGACTTAAGTAAAGAATTATACTTGTATGTATAAGGCTGGATTCATAGTGTAACTGTTCTGAGTGAAGAGATGGCGCAAACATTGTGGTAGGGCTTTTCTTGAATTCAGAAAGTGAGGTATGAATCTGGCCTATATGTATATATGGGTGTAGGGCACTGAAGCAAATGGCAACTGCCCCAGTACCCTGTAGATTGCCATCATAAAGTCGAATTCCCACGTTGTTGACATACTCTGCACACACTCCTGGGATTATCCTGGAGTGAACTAAATTAGTAGCAATTGTTTTTGCAGGGGGACAAGCCCCCATGCACCCCTATTTTGGGGGGCTGCACTCCCATCCCCCCTGCTAATTACATATACTAACTCTGACATTGTACATTTCCCAGGAAAAGGAAATATTCCCCTACTTGGGGATTGTCAGTCTTACACACCTGTTGGCCACCTGTCTTTGTTGACCAAATGGTGTCACTCCACTGGGTGCTGGAGCATTTTTCATTGACTCCAGTTCTGGGAACCCATATATACATATACATATACATATACATATACATATACATATACATATACATATATTATGAAAACCTTAAAATAAGTTTGATACGAATAAATTAGAAAATGTGCAGAGAAATATACTAGTGTCCTCCATGGATATGAAAGTTTAAATTATTATAAAATATTAAAATATCTGAACTAAAACTCTGAAAATGCCCCAAAGGAAGGAAAAAACACAATACTAAATAAAGATCCACCAGGTAGCTCAGAAAAAATCCACTAACAGCTGAAATAAGCCAAAGAATCATTAGCGTAAAATCTTTTTATTTGCTTTCAGCACAACTAACTTCTTCAGAACAAATAACTCAATAAATCAAACATCTTTATATACAAAAAAATAATTAAATATGTATGCCTTCAACACTGTCTCATCCCATCCTTCTTAACAAACTCTAAGACCTAAACCTCTCTCCTTCTACTCTTGGCTGGTTCCAATCCTATCTTACTGGTGAAAAAACAAGCTGTTAGATGGCAGCAGACTTTCTCACCCTTCCTTGCTGTTCAAACAGGAGTACCCCAAGGCTCCGTACTTGGACCGCTCCTTTTCAACATTTTTAACAATAACCTACATTCATCCTGCAGTCTCTCATCTGTAATACAATATGCAGACAACTCTACTGTCTTAGATATCTCCAATATTATCTCTGAACTACACACATTAACACAGAATTCCTTTAGCTCTGTTGCAAAATGGCTCAGAAATAATCAACTAATCCTTAACCTGAAGAAAACTCAACTCCTTCTCTTCCTACCTCAGACACTGTCTCACCTTAAATCCAACTTTTCCCTTTCCTCCCTAGATGGCACCACTATCTCATCTGCCTCACACACCAAACTCCTTGGGGTAATAATTGATGTCCAACCAAAATTTGACTTGCACATACAGCAGGCCATCAAAAAAAAAAAAAATACACCAAAAACTTGGACTACTTTATAGGAACAAAAAATTCCTCACTAATGCCACTAAACGCATTCTCGTGCAGGCATTTTTCTTACCTAGTCTTCTATATGCTTCCCCCATCCTTACCAATATCCATACTACCTCAATGCAGAAATTGGAGCAAACATACAACAAAATTGTCAGATTTATTCTAAACCAACCACTCTCATCGCATCACTGCCTCTCACTAAACAAACTTCAGTGGCTGGAATTTCCATACCTTCTCCTACAATCGCAACTCCACACTACCTTTTCCATACACAACAACCCCTCTGCCTACCCTGCTCACTCCTCCCATGTTACTCTCTACTCTCACCCCCAGCCTATCCAGAGTGCAGATCAGCATCTTCTCTCAGTTTATAAACCCAAAAGGAATATTGGCAAACTACTTTACAAGCACATAATCCAAGAAAAAACAGGTAGAAGGCAAGCAGGCAAAACACGAACACGAACACTTCTCCTTAGGGCAACAAAATCCTTTATTGTTAAAAAGACAAGATAAGTGCTTTCATCTGAATTTGAGACAATCAAAGAGACTTCATCAGAATCATCAGATCTGATGAAGTCTCTTTGATTGTCTAAAACTGAGACGAAAGTGCTTATCTTGTTGTTTTAACAATAAAGGATTTGGTTGCCCTAAGGAGAACTGTTTGTGTTCGTGTTTTGCCTGCCTGACTGCCTTCTACCTGTTTTTTCTTGGATTATTGGTTTCGGTTTTGCCTTGGTGTACTTTACAAACACTGCCTCACTAAATTGGAACAAACTCCCTCTCCATATTAGATCCAACCTATCCTTTCCCGTTTTAAAAAGGAGATTAAATCCCATCTACTAAACTTGAAATTATGCCGTTGCCTTGCCCACACTTAGTCTGACCTACTGTATAACCCGTTGCATCTCCTAATTGTCTTTCTTTATTAGTAACTTCTGCTTAAACTAATCTCCTAAACCCTCAGCTCTACTACTATAGCCCTACTATACCCCCTCCTTTCTCCCCCACCCATTCTCCATGCTATTTATCTTGTTTCCCCTACTTCTTATCAATGTCTATACATTGCCCTTTTGAACAACGATTATCTTTTTGTTTTTACTCTCATATGTAGTAAATGTTAGACCACTGCTATCAGTGCAGCCCTTAATGTTCATCATTTTTTACTACTAGAAGTCACCAGCAGCTACAATAACTTTGGAGATGCACTATATAGTAGTTCAGTAGCTAAAAAATGGAACTCTGTCCCCACTAGCATTCAAATCACATCATCCAAAGCCTACTTTAAAGACCTCATCAGGCAACATCTCAAGCAAAGTTGGCAGTGCCATGATTGCTCCCTAGGCTAGTGAAAGCGGATAACATATACATACTAAATCTAGAGCACTTGATAATAGTTTTCAGTCTTACTCACAAACACTAGCTAATCTACAAGACATGTACTGTACCTGTGTACTATGTAAGTATTCTACCTATGCTCCAAATTTCAGCTGTACACCACAAATCTATTAATTACCTTTATTTTTAAATTAATATTTTATTGTTTGTTCTCTCCACTGTAACTGTTGATGTGCTGCATACCACTGTAAAAACATGTATTTTGTAATTTGTGTGTATACTGATCATGTCTAAATGTATCTGTAATTTTTCTATGTGGAGCTTTTCTCCTCGGGCTTCTGCTGAAAAAGGACCTTTTCGGCTCAGTCAGACATCCCCAGTTAACAAATGTAAAATAAAATAAAAAGTAAAAATAAATAAATAAATAAATAAATAAAAATAAAATAAATATTCCATCATCCAATTAATCAATAAATGCAATTAATGCCCCTTCCACCCACTTACCAAGCACTATATTCCTTTAAAAAGTGCTTGGGAAGTGGGTGGAAGGGGTATTAATTACATTGATTGCTTAATTGGATGATGGATTATTTAATTACTTGTTTTTGTATATAAAGATGTTTAATTTATTGAGTTGTTTGTTCTAAAGAAGTCAGTTGTGACGAAAGCAAGTAAAAAGTTTTTACGCTAACGATTCTTTGGCTTATTTCAGCTGTTGGTGGATTTTTTCTGAGCTACCTGGTGGATCTTTATTTTAAAAATTCTGAACTTGTACAATGTCTGATTTAAATGTTAAGTAGGAAGTCCTACTCTTGACTACAGGGCATTTAGAGTTGACTATTTCTAAGAATGTTTGGGGTTATCAAAGAGTATGACAGAGGTACTGGACAGCCCATATATGAGATTATATAGGAATGAGAGATGCACTAATTGGTTGCCTGAAAGACTAAATGATAGGTGGAATCGAATGCAAATTTATATTAAAGCAAGTAGAAGTTTAGATATTCTAAGAATTCCTTTTTTATCTGCAATAACTTTTTTATTTGCACAGACTAAAATGGCACTATTGCCCATGCCCCAAATATTTGCATGCATGTATACACACACACACACACACACACACACACACACACACACGCACACACACACACACACACACACACACACACACACACACACACACACACACACACACACACACACACACACAATCTATTTGTATATCTGTATCTATATTGTTATCTGTATCTAGATAGACAGAGATAGATATACCTAGATGTGGATATAAATATAGATATGTATGTGTATGTCATTTTCTTTATAAAAGGTCTCAGTGATTTAGATTTAGATTGCTGGTATTTAAGGCAAAGAACTTCCCTCACTGTTTCCCTTTCAAACATTTTCATATCAATTGGTCAACGTACAGGAGATGACAGTTGCAAAACGACTTTATCTCAGAATAAGAATGTCTCCCCTTGTTTACAAAGAATGATTCTCTTTTCGCTGTCTACAGCTGCCAACATTGGATAAAAAATCATCAGTGAAAGCTAGGGTTTTTGTTATAAGAAGTACACGTTAGGAATAATCTGTATCACTGTGAACAAGTGCTGACCTCATGGAATAACCCTATGATTGCAGTTGTTACAAATAATCCATTCCCTGGTTCTGGTAGAAACAGGGTTTGCCTCAGCTTCATTTTAGGAAAAGTTTGTTAAGGTCCCAGTCACTACAGCTTACCAATGTTTACATTCAGGTTGGATGTAATATACATTACATCATGTGGCAGTTCTTCAAATACTGACCATACATCTCTTCCAGGGATGACCTCTGGGATGCCAGTCAGTTTCACATTACTTATCTTTGTCATATATTTAGACCATTCTGTTTATGTGAGATAGGCATCTTGCAAAACTGAGTGTTGCTTTTCTTATTGTATTTCCTTATCGTACAACTAAGATCATTAATATCAAGTGCAAGACTTCATTTTCTAGACAGGATTGCTTTTCTTGCTGTTTCAGTGTTGCAGTATAACAGCCCTTCACCTCCATAACCAGTAAAGACATGCACTGAGAGAAAATGAATAATCTCCCATTGTGTGGTTCTGTATAAAATCTCATTAAATGGATTTTTGATCTGAAGTCTGCTCAATACTGATAAAATACTGTTGTGCTCTTGTGTAGGTTAGCAATGAGCACAAAAAAGTAAATAAGTGATTACCTTCTGAAAGAAACAGTAAATCAGTTGTCTAGTTTTCACATGGGCAGGCTGCATGCCATTAAAATATGGTCCCTTATCAACAATCCAGTTTATGATTGTAGGGAAGCTAGGCTTCAATTTCAGTAGTTCAATGGACCTTTATAACGGAACAATGCTATACCATATGCATGTTTGATAAGTTTATCAACAGGGTGGTGATTTATCGCACTGTTCATGCAGTCTGTAAATTAGTAAAGGATAATGTACTTAACCCTGTGGTACCCCTTCTTCAACTGATATGAGATAAGAGAGAGAGAGTGATGGCAGGTTAAGGGGGAGAGAGGGGTAAAGTTAGAGCTCAATCTGTGGGTCAGCAGGTTTGCTATATCTTTTGGCTTAGTGTAGGTATCTCCATTAGTAATGAGCTCTGCATGCAACTGTGCTTTGCTATTGAGGCAGTGGACATAGCTAAAGAATGCCTTGTGGTTGTTCTTGGTCTGGAAGGCCACCTTTATCTCAAACGTGTCTTTGGAAAACTTTATTTGTCCTCTGAGTTGTTTGTTTGCTTGATGAGTGCTTTTATGCAGCTGGGTGCTACACCTCATAATTTTTGCCATGAATTGCTTCCTTCTGTTATACAGCCTGTTGATGCAGTGATTCCACTAAGGTGCTTATTTTTTAAGCTATTTATGTACTTACGTCTGGTAGGTAAGGTTGCCTCTCTGCAGCTATTAACATGTTTGTATAGGGTTTCTTCGAACAGTTACATATAAGCAGCAATATTCTCAGGGTTTACAGGAGCTTTAGATTTTGCCAGGTTAGCACTTAATATAAGGAAGTTAGCCTTACATTAGTTGTTGAAGATTCATTCTAGGGTTAACTAGGGTGACAGGCTTTATTTTACTTCAAAGGAGTGGTCTGACCTTACCAGTGAGGGCGCTACAGTAGGTGATGTGCAGTAATCTCACGTATTAATGGGTACCATATCCACTATGTTTGCACCTGTGGTCAGCGTTCTGACAATCTGGTCCAGGGAATTTGCTTTTACAAAGTCCAGGAATCTCTATGCCTGCAGGTTTGGTGTTGTATATGATTGCCAGCTAATAATGGGGCAATTAAAGTCACCATGAATATAGCATTGGGTTGGGTGGTGATTATCTCCAGTTAGCTTAAATACCTGTTATGAGTTTACTGGTTCATAGAGGGAGACCTGTATATTTCACAAAGTGGTATAGGATTTTCCTATGATAATTTCAACTTGGAGAAGTTCAGGTGCATCGTCCCGTTTGACCATCCTTGACGTATATTTATTTTAGATGTAAATCAAGGCATCTTCACCTTTAGTCTGTGCCTGTGTAGTAGCTCATGTAAATGTGTAGAGAGCTTTGCATGTCTAAGAAGGGGGGATCTCTGGGGCTTTAAACCATGTCTCAGTGACTGCACAGACGTCAGCATTCTCTGTGGTGAGGAGAGCTTTTAGAGAGCGGAGTTTCTTGTTTAGACTCCTGGCATTGAGCAGCAACGCCTTTAGATTTTCCATAAATATTTTAGCCTTAGAGTTCTATACATTAAAGTATTTTGGTCAAATCTCAAGTAGTTCTTTTTCAATGTAACAGATGCAAATTTATTTATTTATTTATTTATGTATTTGCATTTGTTTACTGGGTGTGGTCCACTGGGCCAAAATGAATCCATTTTCAGTGGAGGCCCGGGGAGGAAAGATCCACACAAGAAGTACATAAAATAGAAGAGACACAGTCACAGTTGGTTAAACATAGGTAAAAAAAAAACAAACAAACAACGTTAGTAGCTACGCTGATTATAGTACAATACAAGAGATACAGGTGAATACACACGTAAGAATTCATTCTGAAAATTTAGTAAAAGGATATTAATAACTAAGAAAGATATGTTTTGCAACATGTAGCATGAACATAAAGAATAACAGTACATGTTGATTATATCAAGTCAGAAATACAGCTCAGAAATCATGTAGGGACATAAAATCAATAATGTTATTAAGTAGGTATTTCAGCAAAGCAGACCTAGATGATATTTTATAATAATTATACTAATAGGCAGTGGGGTTTAAATAGAGAGGAGTAAGTCAACAGAGGCTGCAGTAATGGTAAAAGTGGGGAACTCAGGTTTTGGGAGGTGCAGGGCTGGGACATGTGCAATGCCAAAGTGGTGAGAGGTGTTGTTGCAGAGAGTTTTTGAAATAAAACGCATTACTGGCTGTCCTTAATTGTAATGGGAAGGCATTCCACTGTTTGGAAATTAAAGATTTGAGCATCTGGCCAGCTGGGAGGTTTTTTTCTACTTTCCAGAGAAGTGGTTCTCGGATCTAAGAGGCCTATACGAGTAGTAGTGAGTAAGTATAAAAGGAAGGCTGGGCAGTGTGATGGTATGAAGATCATGTTGGGTGCTGTAATTAATTCTAAGTATTTGAAGTAATGTGGGAGTTCAAGCCAATTTAGTAAGTGCAAGGAGGAACAGTGATGGGTGGAATTAATATTCTGCCAATCAACATACATTGATAGAATGTTTAGTCAAAAACAATACAAATGCAGCACAGCAAGTGCATCTGCATGGGGGCATCCCCCTCTGCACTCTCCCACCTGGGTGCTGTGTTCCCCACACCCCCTCCAAATTAGATATGCCAACATGAAGGTTATTCTATAGTAAGGAAATGACAAAAATGTGCTTAACCCTGCTGTTAGCTAAGCACACACACAGCTTTTTACTAGAAAACTCAGGCGCCCTATCAAACCATTCATAGAGTGAAACAGCAGACAACACTTAACATTACAACTACAGTAAAAGACCTGGAAGCTGCTATATTAGCTACCTGATCTAATCAAAGGTTTGTAGGACAGAAGGTATTAAGCAGTTGCTGTTGTAAATAAAGAGAGAAAACCACGAGTATCAGTTCTGCTGTTATTTTATGGCAGTATGCCACTCTTTTAGATTTGTGATCTGGCTTAGCACTCTCTGAAAACTAAGTACTTGTTTGAATGAAATCTCACTTAAAAGGCATTACTTAGCTGGATATTTATACATGGTGGGAAAGTAAAATCTTGGACAACTGAAATACTTCAAGTCATTATGACAGTCCATTAGCTGGTGTAAATGAAAATGTCCTGGACAGCTTAGCCTGTCATTTTTACCCCTGTGGTGGTCTGTATATATAGACAATATTTCTCCTGCCCAAACTGCATGATCTGGCCTTTAAGAGTGAGGTGAGTTTGCAGCCTGTTTGTTTTCCCTCTTTACTGGTACTGTTAGTGCAACCACGTTAAAATACCTCTCTATTTTTTCTGTTGCTTCCTCCTCAGACATCTAGTGCAATAATGAGTCTCAGGAATATGGGCCTTCCACATATAATGGATTGCATTCCTGCCATCCTGTGGCTGTTGTTACTTGTTGTAGGCTGATTTTACAACTGCTGGTAGTGCACAAAAGCTTTCAGAGAAAATATATTTCTTGCTATCCTTATCTTAGAACCAAATTGTATAATTAGCAAGACAGTATATCACAACCTTACTGTTCTACCCTGCTTTTATTATTATGACAGACAGAAACACAGAAACAGCTGTAGACCCTGGATGAACAACAAACTTGCTATAGAAATGATAACACATTTGTCCCCCAACCCCACCCCACAATGACCAGTGCCTTATCTTTAGAACCACACCAGCCAGTGCCTTAACTTTAGAACAATAACTGTTTCAGTAAAAATGTAAGTAGTAGTGTTGTTCAACACAAATTCTTTCTATGAGTGGCAAAACTCATCATATTCAAAATAATTTTAAAGTTGATTTTAAGTAAAATGTACAAGGAAAATGTTAATTTTTGTAAAACTTTGGGGAAAAATTGTTCATATTTCAGTAACTGAGATGCATGTATACTCCCATTATGTGCTTTTCCTCTGTATTACTACATTTAAATTTAAATTTCTCCTAGTCATTAAATGGCTAGATATGATAAATATCTCTTGTGAGGGTTTTAAACAAGTAGCTATACAACACCTTTTAGCTCATAAAATAGTAATAGATAAAAGAAACAAAAACATGAAATCCAGAGAAATTTGGAAACAAACCTTTAATATCATATTAGCATAATTCATCACACAGCAACTTAGAAATACACTCTGATGGAACCGAAGAACACATAAAAGTTCAGATATTAAATAATAACTTGGATATTACGAATGTCTGTATACCTGTGGAATTGACAGTGAAAGCATCTATGTACATAGTGTAAATAGATATGTTGTACAACCTATATCCTGTGGTATTGACATCAATATATAACATATATATATGGTCATGTTGTAAGATGGTTTTTATCTGTGACATGTATTAATGTAAAAAGAAAAAGAAAAATTATTGAAAAAAAAATGTCTCCTAGTCAATATGAATACCACCTTGGGTCACTCCTGAAAAGAGGCAATTTGCCTAGTGGGACTAACCAGGTCAACAATTTATAAATGAATAAATAAATCAATCTATAAATGAATAAATGAATAAATAAACAAATAAATGAAATGCTCAGCTGGCACAGAATTAAAGACACTACATAATTGCACTAACCATCTCTGAATCTAATCTTTAATCTTAACCAGACCTCAGTATCAGTTTAGAGAAAATTTTGTTTTAAAGCACCTATTTCTAGTTTTGAAGTGATATTTTAGTGAGTGTAGAAAAACTGGTGGTAATTTTCTTTTTTCTCCTGTCTGAAATTCAGAACAGTTTAATATGCTGATATGAAGGGGGAACTTATTTTCACCAGACTTTACCTGTACTGATCTGGATTTTGAAGAGCAAATAATTCACATTTTCTGCCAATGCCCATATAACCCAAACTATCATTTTCCCAGTTGTTCTACACATGGTTGATTTTCATCAAAACAAAAAGTCAATGTAATCAGTGTTATGACTTTCCTTGTAATATATGGCAGACAGATGGACTTTAAGTAACTATGTTCATTTGAATGTTGATGTTTTTGAACTGTTGTGCTTTGGAGAAAACTTTTGAAAATTCCATAGACCACAAGAAAATTAAATTAGTCAATACATAAGGAAATTAACCATAACTGTTCACTGGAAGTTTTGATAGTTAAAATCAAATGCATATACCTTGGCTACATGATGCAATGACTAATAAAGATTGAAGGCAACTGACGAAGGAACATTAGAGGCTAAGATTGCTAGATTGCATAAATGAAGGAATGAGAGTGAATGTGCAAGAATTTAAAGAAGCAGTTATTTTCAGGCCTGGAGTGCTAATAAGACTCAACTAAACAGTTAACATTAACAAGGCATGCATTTATTGTCTAGTGACTTAAATTTGTGAGGTTCATCTCTAAAATGATAGCTCCTAGCACCTTATTTGAATTAGATTAGATGAATATAAAGTGTATTTATGTCACAATGACTGATTTAATTGATGCATGCTCACAGGCATAAATTCGGGTGGGGAAATAGAGTCCATACAGGAAATGGTCAACTGAATGAAATAACTGTGGTGTGGTATCTCTCTTGTAAAGATAAAATAAAAACACAGATGGCAACTGCCGTACACTGGGAAAAAATAAAAAAATAAACTAAGATCTGCTTAAACTGAGAGCACGTGTTTTGGAATTTGGCCCTTGGGTATCACAGTCAAAAACACTTCCTCTAAAGATAATTAGAGTAGTAATCCTGAAAGTGTTTTTTTTAATATGTGGTTAAAATTGCCATCAATTTGATTTCATAGGGAAATTAGCTTAAATTTATTTGCTAACTTGTTAAAAACATGTTGAAGGGAAGGGAAAAAATAGTAAGTTAATTTTTAACTGTGGTGGTAGTTATGGTGTTAATACAAGGTAGATAAAAGCCCAAAATGGCCAGCAATATATGAGTAAAAGTCATAAATAGTAAAAAAAAAAAAAAAAAAAAAAAAAAAGCAAAGAAAAACTACTCACCAGTATTTTAATGCAGTGTATATTCGTCTCTTAAAGATTGATCATATTGAAAATCGCGTTTCTAAATAATCTGGCACATAGATATTCAAAATCCAGTAGAATGGAAACAATCAACATGTAACATTATAAATTAGCATCTAAAGGTATAATTATTAATTTGAATGTCTTAGATTTCAACACAAATTTATATTTTCAGAATATATTATTTATGACTGAGTGGCAAAAGATTTCAGTTGAATATTCATAACTTTAAAAATAATTGATTGTATTAACTGACTGTCTTTTATTACTAGTTTTTGAATGTATACCTGCTGCACTTTGAAGCAGCATACTTTTGGGTTAGACAAAGTTTTCAGACAAACATGAAAGCTTACTATATAAAAATTATTTATTTTTATTCTATCTAGATTCCATGTTGCAGTTTTTTTCATCTGGGTCTGACAGCAGTGATAGCTAAGCTGCTCTGTGTCAGTGAATGTGTGAAATACTTAAATATTTATTTGTTTGTTCTTTCACATCTACAATAAAATGATTTTCATAGCTGGGTACATTGTTCTTCTTATAATTGTTGGGTTATTAAACTAGGGTCTAGATACAGAAAACTTTGCCACTTTGTGATAAACAAATTTTTTTGAAGACAAAAAGTAAAAACCAAACTGCAGGAACACACCAAATAGCTATGGTCACAAAGAAAGCAGGCTGTAAATCCACTGTCATTTACTTAAAGTTTAATGTGATGAGCGCTTTTGTCCACAAAATTAAAAGACTTCATCAAATAAAAAGCAGCTAAGATGCACAGTTTAAATAACCCTCTGGCTCAGATAACATGGCATACAACATTTTAACTTCACAAGTCTTATTTAAAGAGACAAGCCCTAAAAACTTAAATACTTGATTCATTTATGAAAATCTCAGTAAAACTGATCAAAAATGCTAAGAACACTCATATGTTTCATTATTTAATATACATTTAAATTAAATTAGTATAAGAAATGAATGAAAAATAAACAGCAAACACTTAAAATAAATTACTAGTAAAAATAAATATTATAAAATTCATCTCAACAGTGCTTTAAGTGTCAAAACACAATTAATAGAGGAATGATCATTCAGTCCTGGACAGTTGCAGTCATTCAATAAGTCTGCCAATATAATTCCTTGTACTCAGGCATAAGGGTCCAGGGACAAACTCCCCTAACATTTCTGGTAGCTTTTTCCATTATCATAAATTTAAAATAATGCTCAAGATACATCTGCTTGTGTTTAAAAAGTGCATTAGTCTTTTTATTTTTCTTAATGTCATATTCATGTTATATATATATATATATATATATATATATATATTCTCTTATTTTTAATTCTGTCTTATCTTTATAGAAACATGAACAAAGCTGACATAAAGCAGCGTAAACTACTCATGTAAACTCACAGTTATATTTCCCTTCCAAATGCAATTTATTACCAATTATAATGAAATAATCTCTCATTCTGATGTATTTGAAAAAATTGCAATGTTCTCATTTTTTCATAGCAGGGTGACTTTACAAGTTTCATTACCACTTATGCTATCAGACAAAACCAAATCTACTCATATTTCAAGTCTGTGATGCCCTTGTACTGGCCCAGCAATCAAGGAGTTTCAATCCTCCCTACTAGCACCAGTGAGCGTTGTCCAGATTGGTAATGATAACAAATACATACATAGTAAAATACAATTTCCCTTAAGAGCACACAGAGATCACAGTCTGGGGCTGGTTTCTCCCTTTCCCTCCAGATCCCCAATAAGACTCCCCACTGGCACAGCTATAGGGTACAGATCTCAGCCTAGTGGTCAAGGTAAAACCTCCAGCAATCTCTCTGTCTAACCATGCTTTGTGCCCCTGCCCAAGTAGCTGACACACACACACACTTTGGGATATGAGTTATATACAAACACGCAGACACTCCTGGGGAAGGCTGGTACAGGTTCTCCAGATATTCCCCTTCTGTCCAGGCTATAAGGCAGTACTCACCACCACCAACCACTAATATCAGCTACTAATAAGGCCCTTATCAAAGGGTGTCCAATTATTACTGTGCAATATCATTATCCACACGGTAAGTATGACTGAACAGCAAGGCTTATTTGGGGTGACCTGGACCGTATCACTATATACATGCAATGTACTGTAGAGCTTAAATTGTCTCTACATAAAACTGCCACAGCTGAAAGGTTTAAAAATATGTAATAATAAATAAGAACACAAGACAATACTTCTTAATACACAGTGTTAGTCAAGAGTTCAGAGATCACACAAAAATGCTTAAAATAATACAGTAGAATAGTTCTGACATCAATACAGAAAAAAATCTAGTCTAGTCTTTCTATTTCCTAGTTATATCTAAGAGAAAACACAGTTCTAAAATAAACTTGCATATAGAGCACAGGCAGAGTGCTGGCGAGTTGCATGTTCTCAAGATAAACATAAAATGCACTGAGTCTCTCCGTCCTTAAATTGATAGCACAGTACTACTGACTCATTTCAGATTACATCATTTTTTTTCTGGTTCCCAGGCTAACAGAAACTCTGAGTTTAACAGCCCTTTTGATCTTGCACCTGGTCAGGAAGCTACAGCAATAAAAGACATTGTACATGCAAATTCTAGAAATTAACTCTGGTCTCAAAACAATAGCAAAATTCCTTAATCCAGACATCTCGGCTCTGAGTTTGAGATCAAAGAGTTATACAGTGCTTGACTTGTCTGCTTTCCTCCAGCAGAGTGCAATGTGGTTAGATTTTTGAAGTTCAACATTTAACAAAGAGAACAAGCATGTGGCTTACATTAATATTTACAGATGACAGCATTATCTACAAAATTTTATCTGGCTAGGCTGGCAGCCTTCATATATCTTCACACACCCAACCCCCTCCCCTTACACATAAGTCAACTAACTTGAATGGTGTCTATAATTCTAATGTGAATAATACTGTCAACCCTGTCAAAGCTAACAATGCTAGATGGAAGAACAATCAATGTTTTTTCTATAAATGACCCCTCATATTTTCCTCCCTTGCGGTACTTGGAAAGGATCAGGGAGAAAAATCAAAGGAACTACCGTTAACGAAAACTGAGAGAACATATATATGAACATAAATATTACAGTAAGAGAAACAAAATAACTAACATGCTTTTAAACACATCCAGATGTACCCTGAGCATTATTTTTAATGCATGATAGAGAACATATATATGAACATAAATGTTACAGTAAGAGAAACAAAATAACTAACACACTTTTAAACACATCCAGATGTACCATGAGCATTATTTTAAATGTATGATAGAGAACATATATATGAACATAAATGTTACAGTAAGAGAAACAAAATAACTAACACACTTTTAAACACATCCAGATGTACCCTGAGCATTATTTTAAATGTATGATAGTGGAAAAAGTTACCAGAAATATGAGGGGGGATGTCCATGGACCCTTATCCTTGAGAAGAGGGAATTATATTGCCAGACTTTGTTGAACACCAGTAACTGGCCAGGACTGAATGATCATTCCTCTATTAGCTGTGTATTAAAACTGAAAG
Source organism: Protopterus annectens (assembly GCF_019279795.1). NCBI lineage: Eukaryota > Metazoa > Chordata > Ceratodontiformes > Protopteridae > Protopterus > Protopterus annectens. The sequence goes on along the minus strand of NC_056749.1, from coordinate 798,656,127 downwards.
AATTATTTAAATGAATTTTACAACAATATTTATTTTTACTAGTAATTTATTGTTAGGAGTTTGCTGTTCATTTTTCATTCATTTTTATATTGTTCATTATTTAGTGCAAATTTAAATTAAGTTCAAATTAGGGTATGAGTGTTCAAAAGCATTTTAGGTCAGTTCCGCTGAGATTTTTATAAGTAAATCTAGTATATGTCTGAGTTTTTAGTGCTTGTCACTTAAATAAGACTTGTGAAGTCACAATGTTGTATGTCATGTGATCTGAGTTGGAGAGTTATTTAAACTGTGGATGTCAGCTGTTTTTTGTCTGATGAAGTCTTTTAATTCTGTGGACAAAAGTACTCATTTTTTATTTATTTATTTTTATTTATTTAACATTTGTTGACCGGGCTAGTCTAGCTGGATATATGTCCATTTTCAGTAGAGGCCCAGGGAGAAAAGCTCCACAAAGAACAGTCAATTTAAAACAAATCAAAGTTTTTGGGCATGTATAGACAAAAAGACATAGATAATAGTTTACAAGTGACAACAATACAGCAAAAGGAAAAAGAAAAAAAAAACACAAACTTTTTTTTTTTTAGTACAAGGAGTAGGGAGGGGAGTAATAGTGGAAGAAAAGACACAAGGAAAGTGGGGAGAGAAATGCAGAGAGGTTTGGAAAAAGTAAGGTAGAAAAGAGAAGTAATATCTAATAAGAGGAGCTTGGAGTAGGTAGTTCATAGTAAGATTTTAAGTGACCTAGGGAATGAGAAGAGAGTAAGGAGGATGTGCTTAGGAAGTGAGAAATAGTGATACAAAGGAGGGGAGATTTTAATCATATTAAACTTTAAGTAAATGACAATGGATTTACAGCCTGCTTTACTTGGGACTATAGCAGTTTGGTGTGTTTCTGAAATGTGCTTGAAGACTGGCCATGTAAAACTGTGTGTATGTGCAATTCAGAAAACCAGACTCCATGGCGCAGGCAGGCAAAGAAAATGAGTTTGTTAGGTTATATGCTAAAGGCCACATAATAAGCAGCTGTGTATGATAATAAGGCAAAATAAAATTAGAAAGTGATACAAAAATGTTTAAATGCTGTACAGTAGAGCTGTACATTTATACACAGTCAAATGTTCATGTTCAAAATGAGTAATTCACTAAGTGTTGTTAGTGGTTACCACAGGTTAAGTAAATCTGTATTGCAAGAGGTTCTTATCAGTCCGGCCATGCAGAGTGGTGTGCAACATGCCCCTGGAGGTGCAGGTTCATCAGATAATGCTTACTATTTCATAAACTCACAGTACCGACATTGTGATCAATGCTGTGTTGATGGGGACACAACTCAAGAAACTCAGGACATGTGAAAACCTTATCTGCAGTGCCATGGGAGTTTTGGAGTACCTATCCCTGTTAGTAATAAGGCATGTGCAGTGTTACGTATATATTAACTACAGGAACATTTCAATGACCTACTGTTTTCAAGGTTGTACTACAGTATTTGGGGGGACATCTGTGGTTTTCATGTAACCCAGAGGGAAAAGCCACTACCATGTGGGGTTGTCATGATAATAGCCCATTTCCCTGATGTGCTGGGGAAAATAGAGTGTACAACATCCACCTTTTGAACTAGGAAGGAGTTACATGAACCTCAGATGGTATCACTCCATCAACTGCCAGGTTATCTGTAATGAACAGGGTATTACCTACAACGGTAGTTATTGTGATTCCCATGAGTGGCACACCAGTGATCTTGCCAATGGTTTACAAGAGGTGACTTCACCTGTCCTTAACCATTCCTGCATCAAATCTTAATCAGCATGAGTTTGTTCCAGGAGATCTCTGTACGTGTCACTATATTATGGCTTTTCCAATTTCCTTTCCTAAACATCTGATCCTTTTCTCTAAATACTTTCTTTTTTTGGCACATTTAGTTGTTGTCTGATTTTGTTTACTTCAGGATTGATTTCCATTCCTGCTTAATACCAAAATGTTCTACTAAACAAAGCAAAGGTACCATCTTAAAATTGTTCTTCTTATGATTTAAAATTTTCACAATGTTTGGATCTGGTAAGGTAAGCAGATATGAATGCAGGAGTCCCATGATTGTAGATCTATACATATATTCAGTTTCATTCAGCCGATACTTCATTCAGTGAGATGAATATATAATCTTGGTATACAGTGATTTTTATATATCATTTGATAAGCATGAAGCATTTTCTTGTCTATTTGTCCAATTGATCCACTAGTTTTTGGGTACAGTCAATCACCCCAAAGCTGTAAATTAGAAGAGGAACAGCAAATTGATTTATAGCTTGAACTTTATTTCTAGATATCAAGGCAGTTTTCAAAATTAGCTTTATGATGTATTCCTTAGTAAGCTTTATTCTCATTTGTTCATGTTTCATTGTTGATCCATCCTTTATCATTAATATGTATACACTCACTCATGCTCACATTCCTTTATATCACATTTCTGTCCCAGGTTTGATATGTTCTTGCTCTGTAGCTTTCCTGCTTTCTATGTTGCTTTTGCACATTTTTCAAGACCGGATGTCATTCTTACATAATCTGAGAAAATGTTAACCATTTTGTAGGTGTGCTTTTAACTCTTCATCTGATGTACAATGCAGTTTTACATCATCCATAAAAAGTAGATGAGAAAGCTTTAAACAAGTTTGGTTTCAGAGAGCCAAATTCAAACTACAGCCTAAACTGTTAAATAAACAGCTTTATGGGTTAAGGGCAAGGCAAAACAGCAGCAGCAGTGACAAAGAATCACGTGGTATATCCGCCATTGAATTGTGGGTTAAGGGCAAGGCAAAACAGCAGCAGCAGTGGCAAAGAATCACATGGTATATCCGCCATTGAATTGTGGGTTAAGGGCAAGGCATAACAGCAGCAGCAGTGACAAAGAATCACGTGGTATATCCGCCATTGAATTGTGGGTTAAGGGCAAGGCAAAACAGCAGCATCAGTGACAAAGAATCACGTGGTATATCCGCCATTGAATTGTGGGTTAAGGGCAAGGCAAAACAGCAGCAGCAGTGACAAAGAATCACGTGGTATATCCGCCATTGAATTGTTATACCTGGACAGTAATTTGACCTTTGTCATGGCTCAACTGCAAAGTGGTTTACCACAGTTTCATGGTCACTGTAATGTAACTGATCAATGTAGGGTATATCTTATACATATGTAAGCACTCCTTTATCCATGAGTGTGGGATGCTGTCAAATGCGGGGGGGGGTTTGTAATCTATCCATGCCATACTTAGATTCTTCCCCGTTTATTGTTCTCTTTTATGCTTTTATTTAACAACACATGATCCTTTGTTCCATATGACTTTCATTACACTTTTGTTCTATTGGCATGATTGATTTTTTTCCCAGATGACTATAAACTCTGTCTACATAATTTCTAATATATAACTTGTATGTTATTGGAAGACAAGTTATTGATATATAGTTTTTAGGATGGCTTGCAGGTTTTTCCTCTTGTCAACCAGATTAATGTTTGTTCGGAATGTGCATATTCTTACTCAGGGCTAAATCTTTGTGTAAAGATGTTAATACCTTTAAGCAGAAGTTAGGTACTGCATTAGGGTCTGGGGTTATCCAATTAGGAGCTTTTCTTAATTTTGTCTTAATTTCTCTGGGTGTTACTTTCTCCCATTTCATATCCTCTACATTTGAAATTATTACTGTTTCTTTAAATTCTTCAATCCATTCAGCATCTTTATTGTGTTTCACAGGGTCTTCACAAATATTTCCCCAAAATGTGTATATTTCTTCTTTTTTGGTGGTGTTTCTATATCTTTTGCTTTGTTTCACATTTCTCTATAAAACCTTTTAAAATGATTGATTACTTATTTTGTATTTTTCCTTTATATCTGTCTGCTTATTTTTAAGTTCTATTGGTTTTGATTATGTTTTTCATTTATTATTCATAACAGTGTGTGATAGATCCAGATCAGTTTCCATACCGTGTGTTGCTTTCACCATCTCTGTCTTTCTATGTATTTTTGATGATCTGTTTTTGTCTCTGTTTTCTTCTAATGGTGGTTCTTCTTGTCTTAATTGCTTTATAGTTTTGCCTCAATAATGGCATTGTACTGGTTCCCTTCCTTTCATTTATTACTTTGTGTTGTAGTGGTAACATGTTGTCTTATCAGTTCAGATGCACAATAATATGTCCTATTTATTTCTTTTACATCACATGAATTTCTCTTCATAGTTTTGATTACTGTTTTGCCAGTCTTCTAACATTGTGGGTCTTACTTATGTTTTATAATCCATTTTATTCCTCTAGCTTAATATGTATATTCAGCTCTCTAAAATCAAGCAGATATTCCCTTAGATCACTTTCTTCTAGACTGACAGCACCTTCTTTTCTCTTCATTTCCTGATGTTATTATACAGAAAGTTCCAGAACATCTTCCTTTGACATATTCTCTTCAGATCTACACTTCATCTGCTGCTCCTTCATATGGGAACTCATTGGCCAGTCACTCTACAACATTGTCCATGTCAGAGTTACCACTGTTTCCTGCTCCTTCCTCTGTTATCCAACTTCAAATGGACTTTTGTAGAGGTCTCCTACAAAAGACTCCAGAGTATCCTCATGTGACAAGTCTTCAGATGTCTGTTCTCCACCTGTTTCTCCACAACATGGAGATACAATGTTCCATCATGCTGCTCCACTTCCTGTTTTGGATTCTACACATTAAACCTTCACTTTGTAGATAATTCACAACCTCATTTTTTTATTAGCTTCTACTTTACTAATCCTCTTTTCTACATTCTGATTTTGTTTTCTTATTTTTTGTACTGTGAAATTGCCCATATCCAGGTGTCTTTGCCTATATTTCTTTTCAAATATCTTTGAGCTGTTTTTTATATTGCTTAGTTTGGCTTTCTCCATCATGTAAATATTGTACCATACTAGAACTGCGGTGGTGGTGCTGCGGTAGCGTTGTCGCCTCACAGTTAGACGTTGCCCGTTTGATTCTCAGTTAGAGCGTCTTCTGTGCGGCGACATGCGTGAATGGGCATTCCTTCGTTGAAGGTTGTGCGTTAGGCCCGGCAAGTCAGCATGTAAAAATCTACTGCCAATCATTAGAGGACCGGAGTTCTGCTGTGGCGACCCCTAACTGGGAAAAGCCGAAAGACACAACAACAACAACAACTAGATCTCATTTTGTTTCCCATGTCCTTCTTTTTTTATACCTTTCTCAGTTCCGCTATCTGTTCTTTTTCCAGTCTTCCCAAAGTTTCTTTCTCTATGTAATATTTTTCATGGATCAGTTTTATTATGTAGATACATAGGTGTATACTAGGCTAATGACAAGGAAGGCCTGAATATGCCTAGCTGTGCAATCCAACCCAATTGCCTCCTTATGTATCATCGGCATTTGTTAGGAGGGATATGTTAATTAGGAAGATTCTAGAGGATATGTGGAGAGGGTATGTTAGTTTAGGCATTACTATCTGCCTCTATCTGTGAGAGACAGTAATGACAAACTAGCATAACATGTATGTATTTGTAACAAATGTGTATTTGCAGCTTTTGATAGTTTTTCACATTTACATATTTTCTTTCCAGGTATTTCTCTCATAATCTTTCTGCAAATAAACTACAATAATTACAATGAATAATTTCTTCCTTAGTCTCAGCAATGCATTTTGTCATCAGTATGCCTCTTTTTTGGCCTGTCAGTTTTTGTGTTTTTTGTGGACTACTCCCTTCTGCTACAGCATGGCCATCTTGCTCCTAAGTCCGGGTTCATCTTGTGATAGGCATGTTTCTGTGTCCTGTGGATTTTATACTGCCTTTTTTCATTCCTGACAACAGTGCATACACCAGGAATGGGCACGTTTTCATCCTGGGACCTTGGCACCCTCTCTTTTTACTCTACCAGGAGTAGCACCTGATGTATGAGGCCCTGGTTAAATTGTGGTGTGCTTTGTTATCTTGAGCATCATATGACATCTGCTACAGTAACAATAGCCACAACCATAGGGCTGGCCTCTGCTCAGTCTAGACACCTCCACAAGAGATGTTGCTGTGCAAGTGCTAGCACTGTGACAGCAGGATTCCTGTCATCCATGGACACAATGGCAAACCTTTGTGGATGCAGCAAATGATGTACTATGTGGACAGCACCTCACCCCTGCAGACAAAGCAGATAACTCATTGCATGTCCCAGTGTGAAATTCCTTCTATCCAAGGCATCAGAAATAAGGGAAATGAGATTACTTGTAATTCATTCCATCTATGCAATCACAAATATGGGATACATGATTCTTTGCGATTCATTCTATCTAAGAAATCACAAATATGGGATATATATACTCCTACAAATCCTCATCCAGTCACTGAATGTGTGTGTGTGTATGTATATATGTATATATATATATATATATATATATATATATATATATATATATATACACACACATATACACACACTCAATTATATATGCAATTGTGAGTTTTACAAATATTAACATGATGCAAAGTAATACTTTATATCCATCCCTTGTGCAGATGCTGGTGGCTGTTGAATCACTGATGTTCCTGTACATAGTAAGTCAGACTGCTTACGTTTTATAATGACTCTGGAGTACAGATATGTTGCTGCTGTGGATGTACATACCTGAAACAACTGCAATGGGGCTTTCCAGCTTTGCCACAGATCCAACACTAATTCTGGGACACTGTAGAAGTTCTGTACCCTTTGGGAGAGGCCAGACAGCTCTCCATTTCTGTGAGAGTTTATACACTCAACGCCCCCCACCTGTTGCCCTATGATCACATTCTGGCATCCCATATAACACTGGTGGAGCTGTCATGCATTGTGTTGTAACCACGGACCTGTCCACTAACTACTTTTACATTGGTTACAATCTCATCCCAGATATGGTTGTGGTAGGGCTGGTTGTCTCCTTACAAACCAAAAAGCTGTCAGTCAGTCAGTCAGTCATGGAAATGGTGGGCCTGGAGTAGTTCACCTTATTCTTTGCATCAGAAAATGTTGTCGTATGTGTGGGTGTTGATATCCCTGCAGATGCTTTACTCTGTTTCTGCTTGTCTTTTTTAAGCATTGCTCTGTTTGTATGGAAAAAGTGGAATTAATAGCATTTTTTGCATGGCCCTTACAAATCCTAACACCACTAGTAACCTCAGTGGCATATACCATGTGTTTTTTGTTACTGCTGTTATATATCTGTGTCCGCACTCTTTAATTAATGTCAGATGTTTAGTTTTATTGAGCACATGTCTTCAGCAAAGCAAGCATAGAATTGCAACTGACCAAGAATATGTGGCTCTTCTATAACTGTAACAAGCATTCTAGCTACTGATGTATGTGCAATGCCTATGACACTAAAATTGTATTGAATAGTGCTCTGCGTCTGAGGTCATGGGTGTGCCTCTCATCAAGCATTACAATCCTGCAGCCCAGTAACTGAAGTATCATTGCAATCCATCTCTCTATGCACGTTGGCCAACGCATTTAAAAATAATGATAAACTTACATCTCTTCTTGCTAACAGCAGCCATGTAACAAATAAATGGATTTTTGTGAAGTAGAACTTAACCTAATACAAGCAGATACATTGTTGCTGAAGAAAGTTCTCTTTTCATATTCACCTTATGCAGGAATCAAACCCTAAGCTCCATAGGTTTCTTCTGCACCACAATGGAGCTCATGGCTGGCATTGTACTTGTATATCATGACAATTCACCTGATTGGGCATCATAATTACACTAATTAGTACTCAGCTCATTATTGTTTCTGAATTGCTTGATTTGTGCAGCAAGAAAACTTGCTAGTCTTTAAACAGAAATGTTTTCAATGCTGAGCACATGCCTGGATTCTCACAGGCAGCAGTGTGCATTTACAGATCCGGCCATACTTACAGGGTGAGACCTGTAATTTCATATTTGACTATCTGAACATGGGGACACTGTAGTGTCTGATTTCATAGCAGCATTCAGTGGAATTCAGAACTGCCATGTTTCACTCTTTAAAGTGCCATTATGAACCATAATAAGTAACAAGATTTTCTGAGTTTGCCATGCTTTGCACAATCAGGTGTCCATCAATGCTTGTTAGCATGCAGGAGCTGGGATGTTCAGGTCTTGATTTGGGCACCAATTCTTTGTCATTTTCTCTTGAGATTCTTTAAGGTGAGAAGTCATGGTTGGAGAAGGTGAGGGTAGTGCTCCCATTATGGGGGTGATTATTGACAGGATGTTGGATACACAATTGGTCAAATGGTGAACCTCCACTGGTGACTTGTATCGCATCCATGTCCCACACTGTCTCCACCATCTTAGACAATCATATCTCTGTAGTAATTTGGAAATCCTTTTATCTGGCTCATCTAATTTCTAAAGTCAACTCCACTAGATTGACAGAAGTTTTAATTTCCCTTTACTCATATCTTATCAGACCTAATATTGAATATAATGCACTTTTTAACATATCATACAACTTGAGAGACCTCAGAGATTCATAACTTTAAATGATCCAAGACATCAAGTTCTTAATTATCAGGAGATACTGGCAGTCATTTCTCTGTAATCAGTGTCTTACAGACTCCTCCACAAGATCTGTGTCAAATCTTTCACCTGGGCTGAATGACACTTGTAGTATAGCTAGTTTTTTAAGGCTGCATTCACATTGTGTTTAGCACTTAACTTTGTTTAAATTATGTTTTATTGGTGGAGATTTAGTCATGTGGCCAATTAATGTTTTTTAAATTTGTGGTTTTTGTATGCTTGTATGTTTTATTCTGAAGAAGTCTTGTGATACAAGCTAATGAAACAGCTAAATAAACCTTGGGTGATTGGATTTGATTTCGTGTCTGGGACACTTTCTTGATACAAGGCATTTTTTTGTTTGAGTTTATTTGTTTATTCGGTTCTGTAGACTGATCTCCTAGTACTTGTTTATGAACCTATGAACCTATAAATGGGATGGTCAAACTGTACTCTGTATATGGGCTGTAGAATAGCATGAGGTATAAAAGTGAGCCATGCTTTCCCCTACTATGTACAGTACGTCCCTGCACAGTTTGAATAGCGGATATAAACATGCCACAAAGAAAGCGTTATTAACTGATAAAGCTGCAAACACATTGAACTGCCATTATTGTACAATGCACATTGAGACATGGATCAATGGACTGAGAATTTTGACTAAAACATCTGACAATGTATTTCCTAATCTCTCTCTCTCTATCCTGCCTCTACTTTTTTGTAAATGATCTGTATTGCCATTTGATTTCTTAATACCTTAAGATTCAGGCTGCCCATGCCTGCTATCTACACATCTCTAGCCATTTGGTGTGCACCATCTGCAGTTTGGTCTTAGCTGATTCATGAAGATTTATAGCTCATTGACCATAACTGAGGAGACTGTTAATTTGAATATATGCAAATGCGGTCAGCCAGTGGATTATGAACTCCCATTGGACAGAGACATAGTGCATCACTCTTCTGTGAGGGTAGCAAAAGTGCTTGTATTGCTGACTTTGATGTGGGGCAGTTTATAGAATTATCCAGAGATAAGTGACATTTTCTTTCAGTTTTGCAGGTATTGTCTTCACTAACAGGCTGGTAAATTACTCAGACATGTTGTGCTTATCAAAATACCAGATTTACAGTATGACTGCAGCTTGAAATAGCAGTTTTGGTGTACTTAGTCCATACCTGTGTCCACGTGTGTACATCAAAGTATACGCTACTAAGAGAGGACTGTACGCTACAGTTTTTTTTTCTTTCTGAGTTGTGCCTTGTTGTACTATCAGCTGCATACCTGCTCCAGGTACATGATCACTGATCAATACTTACTGATCTGCTTAACAAGGCTTATGGATTGTATAAGGCCTGCTAAATGTTTCTGAAAGTGTGCTGGGCTTATGCAAGTGTCACCCATTTTTATGAATACTACTGGAAGTTAATAAGAAACCTTTTTGTAGCAGCAGACTCTGTGACCTTAGTTGATGATTGAAGATTTGATCCATGTATTTCTAAGAAGAAATAGTTTATGTTCATAAGACCATTTTATTTTCTAATTGAGACTCTTGGTCTCAGTAGGTTGCCTTTATTTAAGAAAAAGTGCAGTGTGTACCCTTTTCAGATCATAAGAGAAGCTTCTAAAAACTGAAGCACTTGACATTACCTTCTTATGAACAAATCTAAAATTGCATCCTGCCTCAACTCCAGGAACACTATGCAAAATTAAATCTATTTACTTGAAATGTTTTTTCTGATATTTTATTCTTTTTGAAATAATATAATATTGCTTTGACATCAGATGAAAGAACGTTGTTTTTTTGTACAGTACAGTCGGCTTTACTAAGTATTCAAGAGCTGCAAGCTGTTCTTGGTTGCATTTAATTAAACACCTGAGTTTCAAATTCCAGAATCTGCAACTTAATATTGGACGCTGAATTCATTGGAATCTATTCTGCAAACTGTCAGAAGTTCTTTAAACTCTGCAGCTTTGTTGTGAATGTCCATTTCCAGTGTTCCTATGAATCTGGATCTCTGAGAATTCACTCATTGCCTTGTACTTGAAAATGAAAGCTATTAACTGCCAATATTTTTGCCTGATATTCTCAGTCTGCTCATCGTACATGTTTTGGTTTTCTGGCAAATCACTGAAGATTGAAGTCAGAAAATAATGGCAAACATTCCAGTTTCAGACTTCATACCCTTTAGAAAATTCCTACTAATGCAAAACCTGTTATTCTATCAACTTTATAAGTTTATAACAGTGATATTTACAAATTATCCCTATTTCTGGACCTTTGTCCTCCCATTACTTATGGCTGTGTCCCTATTTCTTGCCCTATGAGGTTGAGTGGTACGATACCATCTTTCTTGAAGTATTCATCTTTGTGTTTTCCTGACATCACACAAAGTATAGCGTGGGCACAGATTCTTCACAAATGTTTCATATTTTATCTTATGATTTCACTGTCTAGGATAGATCCTGACATACACCTCAGTTGTGCACTGCAGGCATCCCACAGCTTTCCATATGGAGTTTTTAAGTTAAATATGAAGCAATGATTATGTATGGGTTTGGGCAGGATAAAAAGTATATATATACTTTTCAAGCATACTTTATTTTTGCAGATAAGGTAATGTAGCAAATTATTGCCTGAATAGAGATTAGACTAGTAGACAGCGTCACTGTTTGAGCAAGTTTGCAGAAGTTAACAGCTCTAGATTTCCTGCAAATTTATCAGCAAAATGCTCCCTTCTGCATGTATCTATCCAGATACTTGCAACAACTGGAATGCCCACAGAGATACCATACTAAAATCATACAAAGCTTACTTAATGTGTCCTGCCTGCCTGTATGGATCACCTCAATTCCCTGCCACAATATTTGGTATTCTACAAACTGCTAAGAAGTGCTGTATGTCTGGCACATCTAAATTACATTATCAAACTTTTAAAAGTTCAAACGTCATATGGTCGACACCATATGATCAAACTTTTAAAAGTTCAAAAATGTAAAAAAAAAGAAATAAACCAAAATAAAAACCTACCTGAACAGTTTAAGCAGGGGGGCAAGCCCCCCTGCACCCCCTCACATTGGGGGCTGCACCCTACCCCCACCCCCATTCTTTAAGTATACCAACTCCAAGATCACACTACAGTGCACAAAAAGGAAAACTTACCTTTCCGCACTGTAAGGAGATCTCCATTGAAACGTTCAAACTTTTAAATGTTTGATCGTATGGCATCAACCATATGACATTCGAACATTTAAAAGTTCGACAGTATGATATAGACCCATGTGTGGCATGCAAGGCATTCTCTGACCCAATACTGATGAACTTATTGCACAACAACAAGTTAGATGGCATAAAATATTTGATCTAGGGATTTTAATCTCTTTGGCAACATCAGCAGACTGGTTTGGAGGGATAGATATATCTCACAGAGAATACCACTGCCCTGGAACAGACTCCTTATCCCTGTAAAACAAATCTCATTCCCGTCCATATTCAGATGCAACTTGGCTGTATGGATGGGTAATCAATTTACCTTGGGACTTCTCTTTGTAATGAACAACTCCTAAATGCTTTATCCCATGCATGGATCTCCACAAATTATATATGGCATAATACCTGTTAATCTCACTTGAGGTAAAATATAATTATCCACATGGGATAGCTAAGGCCAATCTAAAACCAAAAATGGATAGGTTAATTCAACCCTCAAATGTCAAATTGGCTAGGCTTAAAAATGGCCTGCAACACAGCTAGCCTAGTACTTACCCATGAGCCCATGAACCTACAAAAAGACCTAGAGAAAAGCTTTTTCCTTACACTAAATATTTATCCTAACAAATTTAGCAAACTGTTTTAATGGCACATTTAGTTTGAAGAATTTGATAGTTAACTGATTACAAAAACTAAATGATCTATTTCAGCTACTGCCATGAACAGATTATGTAACAAAATTCACATCACAACTAGCAAGGCCTTTCACATGGCACATCTTGCTCAAAGAAAGTTCACTGCATAAATTACTCAAACACCTCCACAGCAGCCAAATGCAAATATCCTAGCAACTCTGCTTGATTTCATAAACATGGTTCATAATTCATTGTTTTAACTCAAACTGATAGTTTATATTTCCTGTATCAAGAATGACTAATTCCATCTGATCACAAAAATAAGCCTATTCCTGCAGTGTTCAGAGTGCATTTACATCACTTGCTCACAGGTGTCTATTCCCACTAACGGCATTACCCCCATTTCTAGAAACCAGTGCCCCAACTAGGTTCTCTGGTCTCCAGCACAGACTGTTCTGTGGGACATGTGCTATTGTGACACAAACATTCTATCCTTCCATGAAGATAGAAGAGCCAACAAATGCTGTTCCTTTTCTCAGTCTACCTGTTGGCTCATAGACTGCCTTATCCTCTAATCAAACCCAGACCAGCTAATTAATAGACAGGGCTCCATCTATCTATGATACGGAGCTGACTGAGCATCCTTGTTTTAATTTATATGTCATTTCATAACATGTACAGCTATCACCCCACTATTGCCTGGAATAGGCTCCCACTAGAAATCAGGACCCTTACGCATCCTAAACAATTTAAGACAGCAACCAAAGAGCACTTTAAAAGTCACTGGTCCTGCCACTGCACTCTCCCTCCTTAACATCCCCTACTTCTCATACCTTAATCTACTTTCTGACCTTAACTCACTCTTCTCACTAGCTCTCTCTGATCTTCCTTGACTACTCTTTCTACTGTCTTCTAAAATCTATCAAGCAAATCGCCTCAGAAAAAACATTCTATTGTAATTGTCTTGCCTTCATGCAACTACATCATGATAAAACTGGGTTTTTGTAACCACTTACCCCAAAAACTATATTCATCTTAATGACATATTTTTTATACATCTTGAAATAGTTATGCTATACTCCTGATTATTGACTCCTGATTGCTACTTAATGCCTTGTAATAATCCTGTGACATTGCTGTTTAATGCTAATTTATAATGGAAGTTGTATAATATGTTCAAGCTTTTCTTCCCGGGCCTACACTGAAAAAGGACTCTTCAGCTCAGTCGGACAATCACGGTCAACAAATGTAAAATAAATAAATAAATACATTTCACAGTTCCTGCTTCTGTGCTAGTTTTCTGGGGTTGCACCTGTTGCAGTTGTATGTGTATGGGCAAGTGAAGTAATGGTGTATGTTGTTGACCAGTACATGAGGCACTACTGAACCATAGGAAAGGTAGTGGATGGAGTTGCAGCAGCCTTTGGTGACGGGTTGCAAGAGATGCCAAAGTAGGACAAATGCATATGTATATACGTATGTATGTGTGCTTGTAATTTAACTGTTTTAGCCTTCCTCATCCCCTCTGAGCATTACCAAGGGTAGAAATCCCCAGATTTATGATACTGCACTGATAACTTAATAACTCTTTCTCTGTCTCTTTCTCTCTTCCATTTTTCTCAATTTCACTGTGATAGAAGATATATATATATATATATATATATATATATATATATATATACACACACACACACACACACACACACACACATACATATATATATATATATATATATATATATATATATATATATATATATATATATAGAGAGAGAGAGAGAGAGAGAGAGTCACTAGGTTGTAGAACTAATAATGGCAAAACTTAAAGTAAACTGACCACTGAACTCAAAACTAATCATAAAACATGTTTGATGTCAAGAACAAAAATAAAAACATCCACAGTTAAGAACTTTTGTCTGTACATGTAAGACATCATCAGAACTGTTATTACAATGCTTCTGATGTTGTCTTGACATTAAATATACTTTATGATTAGTTTTGAGTTTGGTAGTCAATTTACTGGAAGTGTTTCCATTATTTATTACTGTTTCTCCCAGTACTGGAACTCCACTTGTGTTTTTTTCTTAGGTTATAGAACTGTATGGCTCCCACCTTTACAAGGGACAGTACCACTTTGGGGAGCTGTGTCCTGCAAAAAAAAAAAAACTACAAAATGGCAAATGTCCTGAGATTTTAGTACAAAAATATTTCTCAGGTTTTCTTTAATAGTTGCATACAAGTTATTTTGTATCTGAAACACTTAAATGTTATATGAAACAACATAAGCAGCTCAAATGCTAGAAGAATGAGCTTTTATTTGTAAAAAAAGTGAAGTTCTGTGTTTTGCACTGGCCATGGGTATGTTTTTTCCTTGAAAATCTGATGTTTCTACAAAAAAATACCTCACATTGGGCATTCAAAAAAGGTGGCAACTGAGGGCAGACATTTCCAACCCATGTTACTCATCTTTTGCAGTAATCTGCAATGCAAAATGGCACAGCTTCGTTATGGATCTCCCAAACATGCCAGAGCTCCAGTCAGAAAAGTAGACCTTGGGTCTTTATGTTGTTAATGATATATTTTGCATCTGATAAAAACACATAGCTGAATATCATACCTCCAATCAGAATAGTACTGCAGTGGCAAGTGCTATCTGAAATTATTTGAATATACTACTTTGTTTATTTCTTTGTTTGTTTGTTTGTGCATTTGTTTCTGGAGATTTAAAGTAGATTAGGTTTGCCAATGATCTAAGTCCAAAATGGGGCACGCAGGATATGGCCAAACATATGACATCATAGAGGTTGTGGCCAATATATGGCATTAGAGCGGATATACACAAGGCTATACTGCAATAATCTGGAGGAAATAATAGAATTAAGCCAGAACACAAGTCCCCAAAAGCCACATCGATCTGACCACTCTGTGGACCACTTCAGATATTTTTTTCCAACATTTTAATCAATTCATGTGACATATTCCTCAACATTAGCATCAATAAATAGAGGGTCTATATTACAACATCAAACACTTAAAACAGTGAACAATGTTTAATCGACCCTATTTCAGCAAAAGCTGAAAATGTCGACACCTCAGAACAGCAATTTCTTTCCTAGGGAAAGAAATTGCTCTTCCAACCAAAAAAAAAAAAAAAAAAAAAGTAAACAGTTCCAAACACATACACACTTATTTTACCCCCCCCCAATCAAAAAGTAAACAGCTGAAAACACATATGCACTTAACTCAACCTTGCATCTAATGCAAAAAAAAAAAAAAAGTAAACAGTTTAAAACATATGCACTTACCTTAACCCGCAACCTAACCCTAAGGTCAGTAACTGTTGCACATTTACGTAAACAGTTCCAAACACATACACACTTACCTTAACCCTAATTCTACCCCCCCAAAAAAGGAAAAAAGCTGAAAACACATATGCACTTAACTCAACCGTACATCTAACACACAAAAAAAGTAAATAGTATAAAACATATGCACTTACCTTAACCCACACCCTAATCCTAAGGTCAGTAACTTTTGCATATTTACATTTGGGAGCTATACCAGATAGGGGAATCTCTGAGACCACACTACAGTGCAGAACACGGCAAAGTAACGAAGTGGTCAAGTGACTTCTTTCCCAGGGAAAGAATTCGCTGAATAGCCGTTTAGTTGTTTTGCCTGTTCGCTGTTTAGGGGTCGATGAAAACGCATTCGACAAAATGCGTTTTCGTCATTCTAATAGGAACCCATAAATAGATGCCTTGTAAAATATATATTTAATAAGACCTCAACATGCTTTGCTGATCATCTCTGTATGCAAAATACTTTAGTAATAACAAATACTGCTAGGCTGCTTTTGATTCTGATACTATCATTCAGTACAACTCCAAATGAAAACAAATATGTCAGCGTTGGGGTAAGATATGTGAAAGAACTATAAGCTTCATATTACCCATTCCGTAACTCTGTAAGCTTCATATTACCCATTATGTAATTTTACAGTGCATCTAGGGTAGATTATCCTTAACCCATTCATGCCAAAAGAATGACTGGAGCATCAAAAAACTTTGCCCAAAAAAAAAAGAAAAAAAAAACAGTAGCAGGTTGGCTCTTTGGTATATGAGCACCGACATCCGGGAATTACTAGAAAACAGACATAATAATAACCAAAGTGAACACAGCCTAATACAAAACTTAATAACCAAAAAAAGGCTGGTAAACCATGGAGACACCTCTGAGCCTTGAAGAATAAGAAAGTACAAAGCTTTATTAGCCAATAGTGACGTGCTTTTGTCTGCTGGACTTCTCCAGAACTATAAAGCATGTATCAACCCCATCTTTTATAAGAACTTCATCTACGCCTATAATTCAATTATCCAAGTACATTTTGTATATAGTCAAGTAAATAATTAACTAATAAAACAATTAGCTTTAGAAGTGTTAAAAATGTTAAGAGACATGCTCATTTAAAATAAATAAAAATATGAACCACAAAAGTACAAGAAAAGCAGAGCAAGAAATGATAAATAAATATATATATTTATAAAAAATGAATTGATAGATAACATGCAATTGTCAAATGCCAGCTCTCACATTCTTTAATCGACCCTCTCACATTCTTTTTTCTTTTCAGAACCTACTAGCATGGAGTTTTTATGTACCATTTATAGGAGTTGTGTAATTTAAACCGGGGTATTCACCAGTATTTAGTCTTAGCTGCCATAATAATTCACGTTGTTCCAATATATATTCCCAAGGTCCTCCCCTGGTGTTCAAAATTACCTGCTCGATTATAGTAAAATAAAATAATTTATTATTTTTGCAAACTGTCTTGTGTCTGAAAAGAGCATTAGTTATTCTTTTTTCCATTAATATCATAATGATGTTCTTGTATGCATTTTTTTAAAAGGATGTTCCATCATGCCAACATAAAAACAAGAACAAAAGTCTCAGAAAGCTAGGTACACAAACCTTTGCTATAACAATCATATTTGGAAGTGAATTTAAAATGACAGTTAATACTTTGTAAAAATATTTTTTCCTTCACAAATGTATTTACATTGTGCACAGGCACCACACTTCCTAGTACCTACAGTTTTTTTGTTTTTGCAAAACTGTGTCCCTCTTTCTAAATTTTCTTTGATGTTTAAGTTTCTAGAGAAGGTAAAGCAGAGTTAATTCCAAGCTTTTGACACAAGACATTATCAAAAGAAATAATATTTCATTGGTTAGAAATAGTTATCATAATATTATGACAGCTCCTATTGCATTTAATGCACAAGCTGTTTTTGTACCCTGAGGATTTATTGATTCCTTCTTGTACTGGAAAGGTTATACCTGCTCCTAAAATAGGTTTCAGTTTTAATTTTCTGCCTTCTAAATTCTCTTCTTTAATACTGAGTAGCATATCATTGAGATAAACTCTCTCCAAAAACATGTCCATCAGGCTATCCAACTCAATAAGTAAATCAGAATTCTCGGATAGGATTCTGGATAACCTAACTATATGACCTTTCACTAAACTTTTTTTCTGTGTGAGAGGATAGTTACTTTTTAAATGGAGATAACTATTAGTAAAAGTTAGTTTCCTGTAAACATTAGATATATATCTTTCTTTAATAAAATCCTTAGTCAGCAAAACATCCAGGTAATTAATAGTATCTCTAGAGAAGTTGTAGGTAAATTTTAAGAATAAAGTAGTAAAATTTATATAAGTAATAAAGTGTTCTAATTGTTATTGGTCCCGCTTCCAAATTAAAAATGTTGTTGTTGTTTGTCTTTCAGCTTTTCCCGGTTAGGGGTCGCCACAGCGGAACTCCGGTCTGCTAATGATGGGCAGTTGCTTTTTTTTATGGTGTCGAGTTGCCAGCCCGACGCCCAACCTTCAACAAAAGCACACCAATTCAACGCATGTCTTTCAAATGCCCACTTGACCACAGGGAGGACATGCAGACTCCACAAACAAGACACTCCCAACCCAAGCCGAGAATCGAACGGGAGATCCTCTTGCTGTGAGGCAATAATGCTACCGCTGCACCACCGCGGAAGTAAATTAAAAAATACAGTTAAAAAATATACAGTGGATATAAAAAGTGTACACAGCCCTGTTAAATGCCAGGTTTTTGTGATATAAAAAAAATGAGACCACAATAAATCATTTCAAAACTTTTCCCACCTTTAATGTGACCTACAACTTGTACAACTCGATTGAAAAACAAATATGTTAGGGTAAAAAATATAAAAAATAAA
Source organism: Protopterus annectens (assembly GCF_019279795.1). Lineage (NCBI taxonomy): Eukaryota > Metazoa > Chordata > Ceratodontiformes > Protopteridae > Protopterus > Protopterus annectens. The sequence continues at coordinate 798,637,505 of NC_056749.1, read as the reverse complement.
AAAAACATACAATAAGCTGGTTGCATAAGTGTGCACACTCTTAAACTAATACTTTGTTGAAGTACCTTTTGATTTAATTACAGCATTCACTCTTCTTGGATACACACCTGCCATCAATTAAATAGAATCTAATTAACCCCAAATAAAGTTCAGCTGTCCTAGTAGGAATTTCCTGACATTTACTCAGTTGCCTGCTACAGCAAAATCCATGGCTCGTAGAGAGCCTATAAAGAATCAAAGAGATCTCATAGTTGAAAGGTATCAGTCAGAAGGGGACAAAAAATATCCACAGCATTGGATTTACCATGGAACACAGTAAAGACAGTCATCAAAAAGTGGAGAAAATCTGGGACAGCAGTGATGTTGTAAAGAACTGGACGTCCCTCCAAAATTGATGAAAAGACAAGATGAAGACTGGTCAAGGAGGATGCCAAGTGACCTACAGCAGCACTGAAGGAGCTGGAGGAATTTCTGGCAAGTACTGGTTATGTACTACATGTGACAACAATCTCCCATATTCCCCATATGTCTGAACTATGGAGTAGAGTTGCAAGACAGAAAAACATCCAGGCTTGGCTAAAATTTGCAAAGCAATACATCAAGTCTCCCAAAAGTATGTGAGAAAATGCGTTATGGTCTGATGTCCACAATTCAAAAAGGTACATTTGTCAGAAAAACAACACTTCACATCACCAAAAGAACACCATCCCCATGGCAAAGCATGGTGGTGACAGTATCATGCTTTGGGGTTGCTTTTCTTCAGCTGGAACTGGGGCTTTAGTCAAGGTGGAGGGAAAGATGAGTTCTAAATACCAGTCACTTTTGGCCCAAAACTTTCAGGTATCTGCTAGATGAAAAGGAATTTCACCTTTCATCACAACAATGTCCTCAAGCATACATCCAAATCAACAAAAGAATGGCTTCACCAAAACAAAATTAAAGCTTTGGAATGGCCCAGCCAGAGCCTAGACCTAAATCCAATAGAAAATCTGTGAGGTAACCTGAAGAGGGCTGTGCACAAGAGATACCTTTGCAATCTGGCAGATTTAGAGTGCTTTTGCAAGAAAGAGTGGTCAAATATTGTCAAGTCAAGATGTGCCATGCTGATAGACTCCTACCCAAGAAGACTGAATGCTGTAATTAAATCAAAAGGTGCTTCAACAAAGTATTAGTTTAAGTGTGTGCACACACAACAAAGTATTTTATGTATTTATTTATTTATTTTACATTTAGTAACTGAACAAAGTATTTTATTTATTTATTTAACATTTGTTAACTGGGAAAGTCCAACTGGACACAAGTCATTTTTCAGCAGAGGCCCGGGGAGAAATGCTCCTTTAACATCTCAAGTTATTAATTCAACAATTGATACTGGCTATCCCATACTGGGGAGGAAGCTGCCTAGGCTTGCTTGCTTGCAATAGCAACATTAAGATTCTGGTGAGCTCCATGCTACAAGTGGTATACTGCTTGGTCAGGAGGTCCCACATATATGGAAGTGTCCATGCACTTCCCTAAGGCAGCCATCGCAGAGCTCATAAGTGTGGTGTATGGTGGTGGAGGTTAAGAAACACTACCTAGCAGCATTATCAGACTGCACTGGGAGATCAGTGTCCACAGCAAGACCTGAACATGGGCTGTTTGGTTTTAATAGACATTTCTGGTCTAGGCCAAATCAGAATATAGTCCCTTAGAAGAATACAGTTTGAAATATAATTCAGAAATTGTGCATAATCATGTATGGAGAGCATTGCTTCTAGCAGGGAGGGGATGACATCGTTAGTCTTCTCAGCAGCCCTGGGTACGGACTGTTAGAGCCCAGAGAAGGATAAAAGGGGCTAGTAGAATGAGTAAGAAAGAAGGGGAGAGGAGCTGATGGTCAGCTACAAAAGGAAATGATCTTAGTAAACATTTTTACCAAAAAAAGAAAGAGAAGAATACATCTGTGGAAAAGGGATGTTGTAGGCCAAGCCAAATCAGAATCTAGTACTCCAGAAAAATATAGCTTTCTTTGCAATATCACTTAGAAATGGTAAGTATGCATACAATGAGGGCATTACTTCTTGCAGGAAGGGAATTGTATCCATTTGTACAATGACATAAGACAAGCATTTTTGTTAATTATTGATTTAAGTGGGTCCATATTACTCATAGACTGTATCACTATATGGGGCAATGAAACAGTTCTGATGGTGAAATCTCTATAGGTGACTACCATGCATACCTTGCACAACTCTATGCACACTGGTGCCCTGCTGTTAAGCAAAGAATGATCATAGATGCATTATGTAGCTGCAGTTGCACACTTAAGTTTAAGAACTGCTTTCTGCCTATCGAATCTAAGCAGAAATGTAATATTATAATAGGAACAATTTCAGCTTTAAAGTCAGTAACTGCCTGTATTGACATTTTCTACTTAGCACAGATATCTGGGAAACAGAGAAAGTGGCATAATATTTTGAATTCTCAGCTCACTTTTCACCTTGCTAGCACAACTTCACATTATATTTGTAATTTACTGTTTTTATAGGTAAGTTTGAATAAGGATAAATGCTCTTTGCACAGAAAGTAGTTGATCTTACTGTTGAATTAAAGGTAGGAACCTTTAACCCCTATTGCTGTTGTGTGATTTAAGCTGCCTGGAGTTTCAAGCTATGATGGTCATTTTGTGAATATTTAAAAGCTATAACACTTAAGAAAATGTAAAACAACACTACCAAACTGGAATAAAACATTTAGGAAACCAGAAAATGAAAAGGAATCCATGAAGGTGATTGTATGTTTATTGCAGAAGCAGACTTCTTTCTATATCTACATATATATATATATATATATATATATATATATATATATATATATATATATATGGGTCCCCTTCTAAAGACCGAACCGCCGATCCCCCGACGCAGAAATCACCGACGCCAGATAACCGAAAGGTACGTATACCGACAGGGTGATTCGCCGACAGCGGAAAGACCGACAAGGGTAATGTGTGATCACGACCCGGTAAGTGTGCGACAGTGATGGAGGTAGGAGTGGTCAGGTAAGTGAGTTAGGGTTAGGGTGCAGGTAGGTGAAGTGTGCGTTAGTGTCGGAGCTTGGGCTAGGGGTGGGTAAGTGAGTTAGGGTTAGGGTGCAGGTAGGTGAAGTGTGCGTTAGTGTCGGAGCTTGGGCTAGGGGTGGGTAAGTGAGTTAGGGTTAGGGTGCAGGTAGGTGAAGTGTGCGTTAGTGTCGGAGCTTGGGCTAGGGGTGGGTAAGTGAGTTAAGGTTAGGGTGCAGGTAGGTGAAGTGTGCGATAGTGTCGGACCTTAGGGTTAGGGTTTGGGTCAGGGCTAGTGTGTATGCTATGTAGTGTAGTGTGTTGTTTACTTTCCGTGTGTCGGTGTTATGGTGTTCGGTGTTTCGCGTTGTCGGGTTTGTGTGTTGTCGGTTTTCTGGCGTCAGTGATTTCTGTGTCGGGGAATCGTCGGTTCGGTCTTTAGAAGTAGACCCATATATATATATATAAATATATATAGATATATATATATATATATATATATATATATATATATATAATATAGATGCAAGTCTGATTAGCACACCAGGTTCAGTCTACTTTTGTTACACTGCCAGTCATTTTGTCTGAATACATTATAACGTGCACAATAGCAGATGTTGGGGATAAAAAACTAAATGATGGAAGAAAGCGAGAGAAAATGTTACACACAAGTTATCTCATCTGTGAGCATGAAAATGATCGAGTTGTTTTCTCCTTGTGCACCTTCTGTTTAGCAACATGAAATACAACTCTATCAAGTATAACCTCTAAAGATTTTCAGGCAGCTAATGTAGTTGTAATGAAATTAGATCAAGAAATTGGAAAGGAATCTGTAACAGCACAGGGCATGGTGTGTTGTCTCCAGTCTAAGGGATGAATATCACGTTGTTATTTAACTTACTTTTTTTTAGCAAGGCACTCATTCTGAAACTATTTGGACATGAGCTTTGAGATGTTTGTAACTGTGTACTTATATTGTTCTTCCTAGAGCAAACATACTCTGCCATCTCTGTCGATTCACATAACGTGTTTTCAGCATCACCTCATGTCCTTGTCATCCAATAAAATGTTGCTCAACTAATAGATATTTTGCTTTCATCACCTATAATAAAAAAGCATAATTTCACAAACAGATGCAAGAAAGTCCATATTTGATTTTTCAACTTGAATGCTTGTCCAGTCTAAGAAATAAGCCTTAGCAATTTAAACATGACTGGGGCATTTAAGGATGGTATTCAGTTGTTGTTTGATTACATTCACACCTTTCACTTTTCTTCATATTTAAATAGCAAAAATGTGCATATTGCTGAACTTCTCATTAAAGGTGTTAGTGATGATCTAGTTTGCATTAAAGTACAGAGTCACTGCAGGGTAAAAAGTGCCGACTTAAAAGGTATGAGCATTAGGAATTTACAGTAAGTTAGTAATCATCTGTAGGAAGCTATAAAGTAATGTGACAATCCAAATGGCTGACTTCCAATATGACATTCAGGGTATAAAGTGGACCATCAATCCATCTGCATCACACTGAAATCAAATATATTAAACCACTACAAATATAGCAACACAGGCAACTGGTAGCAAAAAAAAAAAAGAAAAAAAAAGCTAGCTGCCAAAAGAAACATTTCCAGGTCTCCACTGATTTAAACAAATTTACTTTGAATACTTGTGGGGATGAAATATATCACCAAAACAATTAAACAGTACTCCAGACAGATGCATCATGCAATCATTTTTGTGGTGAACAAGATGGCCTTTACCCCTTAACCCCTGCATATCTAAATATACTAACTCCAAGATCAGATGACGCTAAGGGAAAGAACAGCTTCCATAATTTTAACGTTGAAAATATCCAGTAACTGGCTATAAATCCAATCACTTTAAGTACAGGGTGATTAATTTCTGTTAAATACATACTGGAACTGAGAATGCCAAACTGTGGAGGTGATGGGGGGAGAACATTATTCCTTACCCTCAATGTCACCAAGTCTCAGTAACTGTACAACAAACTGTCTCTCCTTACTATGATCTGTTCTCATGGCATGACACCCTCACATTCCAGTGAATGGAGCTAGCAATGACATTTTTTGGTTAAATGACTTGCGATGAAACACTGTTCAGTCAATAAAATGACACCTGTCTTATAGAGGCATCTGATAACTTCTACTATCAAAACTGTGCATACTCCTGGAGTGGAGGCTGCAGACAGAGGGAGCTATATCTTGGTGTACAGTTCTAAAAATTCTGCTTACCCCCACTGAATGTGTATAACATCAAACTGACTTTTAGTGAGATGACCAAAAGCACTTGGGTGATTAACTACGAAGGTGTGCTTAGCTCAGTGAAAAAGTTCTTCAGTAGTAGAGAAACCTATTTTTTAAAGAATATTATAACAACCAAGTCACTGTTTCACATGATTTGTATTTTCTAAGGATAGGCTGTTTCAGGAAGATTAGACCTATACAGGAGATGTCAGGATTCACCTTATGTTGGTCATGGCAATCATGCTCTGGCATCTCCAACCGTGCAGCTTCTGCTTGTTATTAACATTGCTGTGCTGATATATTCTGGTTCTAGATATCTCTGACAAAGGAAGCATGTCCCATACCATACCTGTGTTTAAGAAGGATGTCCCATAGCATACCTGTGATTAAGGAGGATGTCTCATAGCATAGCTCTGTTTAAGGAGGATGTCCCATAGTATACCTGTGTTTAAGGAGGATGTCCCATAGTACACCTCTGTTTAAGGAGGATGTCCCATAGCAAAACTATGTTTAAGGAGGAAGTCTAATAGCATACCTCTATTTAACGAGTCTGTCCCATAGCATACCTATGTTTAAGGAAGATGTCCCATAGCATACCTATGTTTAAGGAGCATGTCCCATAGCATATCTATGTCTAAGAAGGATGTTACATAGCATAACTATGTTTCAGGAGGCTGTCCCATAACATACCTATGTTTAAGGAGGATGTCTCATAGCATACCTGTGTTTAAGGATGATGTCCCATAGCATATCTATATTTAAAGAGGATGTCCCATCACATACCTTTGATAGATGAGGGTGTCCCATAGCGCACCTTTATTTATCGATGATGCCTCATACAAAAACTATGTTTAAGGAGTATGTCCCATAACATACCTATATTTAAGGCGGAGGATGTCCCATAACATACCTGTGTTTAAAGAGGAGGATGTCCCATATCATACCTGTGTTTAAGGAGGACGATGTCCCATGCCATACCATAACTATGTTTAAGGAGGATGTCCCATGCAATACCAATGTTTAAGGAAGATGTCCCATAGCATACCTTTGTTTAAAGAAGATGTCCCATACCATACCTATGTTTAAGGAAGATGTCCCATAGCATACCTATGCTTAAGGAGGAGGATGTCTCATACCATACCTATGTTTAAGGAGGATGTCCCATATCATACCTGTATTTAAGGATGAGAACGTCCAATTCCATACCATACAATACCTCTGTTTAAGGGGGTTGTCCCATAGCATACCTCTGTCTAAGGAGGATGTCCCATATCATACCTATGTTTAAGGAGGAAGTCTCATAGCATAATGCTTTTAAGGAGGACATCCCATAGCATACCTATGTTTAAGGAGAATGTCCCATAGTATACCTATGTTTGAGGAGGATGCCCCATAGCATACCTATGTTTAAGGAGGATATCCCATAGCATATCTATGTCTAAGGAAGATGCCTGACAGCATACCTGTGTTTAAGGAGGATATCCCATAGCTTACCTAAGTTTAAGGAGGATGTCCCATAGCATACCTGTGTTTCAGGAAGATGTCTCATTGCATATCTATGTTTGAGGAGGATGTCCCAAAGCATACCTATGTTTAAGGAGGATGTCCCACAGCATACCTATATTTAAGGAGGATATCCCACAGCATACCTATGTTTGAGGAGAATGCCCCATAGCACACCGATGTTTAAGGAGGATGTACTATAGCATACCTATGTTTGAAGAGGATGTCCAATGGCATACCTATGTTTGAGGAGGATTTCCCAAAGCATACCTATGTTTAAGAAGGATGTTTCATAGCACACTTGTGTTTAAGGAGGAAGTCCAATAGGATACCTGTGTTTAAGGAGGATATCCCATAGCATATCTATGTCTAAGGAAGATGCCTGACAGCATACCTGTGTTTAAGGAGGATATCCCATAGCTTACCTATGTTTAAGGAGGATGTCCCATAGCATACCTGTGTTTCAGGAAGATGTCTCATTGCATATCTATGTTTGAGGAGGATGTCCCAAAGCATACCTATGTTTAAGGAGGATGTCCCACAGCATACCTATATTTAAGGAGGATATCCCACAGCATACCTATGTTTGAGGAGAATGCCCCATAGCACACCGATGTTTAAGGAGGATGTACTATAGCATACCTATGTTTGAAGAGGATGTCCAATGGCATACCTATGTTTGAGGAGGATTTCCCAAAGCATACCTATGTTTAAGAAGGATGTTTCATAGCACACTTGTGTTTAAGGAGGAAGTCCAATAGGATACCTGTGTTTAAGGAGGATGTCCTATAGCATACCTGTGTTTAAGGAGGAAGACTTATAGGATACCTGTGTTTAAGGAGGATGTCCCATAGCATACCTATGTGTAAGGAGGATTTCCCATAGCATACGTGTGTTTAAGGAGGATGTCCTATAGCATACCTGTTTTTAAGGAGGAAGTCTCATAGCATACCTGTGTTTAAGGAGGATGCCCTATAGCATACCTGTGTTTAAGGAGGATGTCCCATAGCATACCTATGTGTAAGGAGGATTTCCCATAGCATACCTGTGTTTAAGGAGGATGTCCCATAGCATACCTATGTTTAAGGAGGAAGTCCCATAGCATACCTATGTTTAAAAAAGATGTCCCATGGCATACCTATGTTTAAGGTGGAGGATGTCCCATAGCATATCTATGTTTAAGGAGGATGTCCCATAGCATACCTGAGTTTAAGGAGGATGTCCCATAACATACCTATGTTTAAGGAGGATGTCTCATAGCATACCTGTGTTTAAGGAGGATGTCTCATAGCATACCTATCTTTAAGGAGAATGTCTCATAACATACCTCTGTTTAAGAAGGATGTTGTATAGCATACTTGTGTTAAAAGAGAATGTCTCATAGCATACCTATTTTTAAGGAGGATGTCCAATAGCATATCTATGTTTAAGGAAGATGTCCAACAGCATACCAGTGTTTCAGAAGGCTGTCCTACAGCATACCTGTGTTTAAGAATGATATCCCATAGCATACCTATGTTTGAGGAGGATGTCCCATAGCATACTTGTGTTTAAGGAGGATGATCGATAGCATACCTATGTCTAAGGAGGATGTTCCATATCATACCTGTGTTTCAGGAGGCTGTTCCTTAGCATACCTGTGTTTATGAAGGATGTCCCATAGCACACCTATTTTTAAGGAGGATGTCCCATAGCATACCTGTGTCTAAGGAGGATATCCAATAGCATACCTGTGATTAAGGAGGATGTCCGATAGCAAACTTGTGTTTGAGGAGGATGTCCCATAGCATGCCTGTGATTAAGGAGGATGCCCCACAGCATACCTGTGTTTGAGGAGGATGTCCCCGTAGCATATCTATGTTTAAGGAGGATGTTTCATAGCATACCTATGTCTAAGGAGGATGTTCTGTAGCATACCTGTGTTTATAAAGGATATCCATAAGCATACTTGTGTTTAAGGAAGATGTCCCATCGCATACCTGTGTTTAAGGAGGATGTCCCATAATATACCAATGTTTGAGAAGGATGTCCCATAGCATACCTATATCTAAGGAGGGTGTGCGATAGCATACCTGTGTTTAAGGACGAAGTTTCATAGCATACCTCTGTATAAGGAGGATGCCCCATAGCATACCCGTGTTTAAGGAGGATGTCCCATATCATACCTGTGTTTAAGGGAGATGTCCCATAGCATACCTGTGTTTAAGGAGGAAGTCCCATAGCATACCTATGTTCAAGGAGGAAGAAACGTAACATACCAAAGTTTAAGGAGGGTGTCCCATAGCATACCTATTGTTAAGGAAAAGGATGTCCCATAGCATACCTATGTTTAAGGAAGAAGTCTCATAGCATACCTCTGTTTAAGGAGGATGTCCCATAGCATACCTGAGTTTAAGGAGGCTGTCCTATAACATGCCTATGATTAAGGAGGAAGTCTCATAGCATACCTGTTTTAAGGTGGATGTCCCATAGCTTACCTATGTTTAAGGAGGATGCCGTATAGCATACCTGTGTTTAAGTAATATGTCCGTAGTTTACCTATGCATAAGGAAGATCTCCCAAAGCATACCTGTGGTTAAGGAGGATGTCCCATAGCATATCTATGTTTAAGAAGGATGTTACATAGCATACCTTTGTTTCAGGAGGCTGTCCCGTACCAAACTTGTGTTTAAGGAGGATGTCCCATAACACACCTACTTTTGAGGAGGATGACCCATAGCATACCTGTGTTTAAGGAGGATGTCCCATAGCATACCTATTTTTGAGGAGGATGTCTCATAGCATAACTGTGTTTAAGGAGGATGTCCCATAGCATGCCAATGTTTAAGAACGATGCCCCATAGCATACCTGCATTTAAGGAGGATGTCCCATAACACACCTACTTTTGAGGAGGATGTCTCATAGCATAGCTCTGTTTAAGGAGGATGTCCCATAGTATACCTGTGTTTAAGGAGGATGTCCCATAGTACACCTCTGTTTAAGGAGGATGTCCCATAGCAAAACTATGTTTAAGGAGGAAGTCTAATAGCATACCTCTATTTAAGGAGTCTGTCCCATAGCATACCTATGTTTAAGGAAGATGTCCCATAGCATACCTATGTTTAAGGAGCATGTCCCATAGCATATCTATGTCTAAGAAGGATGTTACATAGCATAACTATGTTTCAGGAGGCTGTCCCATAACATACCTATGTTTAAGGTGGATGTCTCATAGCATACCTGTGTTTAAGGATGATGTCCCATAGCATATCTATATTTAAAGAGGATGTCCCATCACATACCTTTGATAGATGAGGGTGTCCCATAGCACCTTTATTTATCGATGATGCCTCATACAAAAACTATGTTTAAGGAGTATGTCCCACAACATACCTATATTTAAGGCGGAGGATGTCCCATAACATACCTGTGTTTAAAGAGGAGGATGTCCCATATCATACCTGTGTTTAAGGAGGACGATGTCCCATGCCATACCATAACTATGTTTAAGGAGGATGTCCCATGCAATACCAATGTTTAAGGAAGATGTCCCATAGCATACCTTTGTTTAAAGAAGATGTCCCATACCATACCTATGTTTAAGGAAGATGTCCCATAGCATACCTATGCTTAAGGAGGAGGATGTCTCATACCATACCTATGTTTAAGGAGGATGTCCCATATCATACCTGTATTTAAGGATGAGAACGTCCAATTCCATACCATACAATACCTCTGTTTAAGGGGGTTGTCCCATAGCATACCTCTGTCTAAGGAGGATGTCCCATATCATACCTATGTTTAAGGAGGAAGTCTCATAGCATAATGCTTTTAAGGAGGACATCCCATAGCATACCTATGTTTAAGGAGAATGTCCCATAGTATACCTATGTTTGAGGAGGATGCCCCATAGCATACCTATGTTTAAGGAGGATATCCCATAGCATATCTATGTCTAAGGAAGATGCCTGACAGCATACCTGTGTTTAAGGAGGATATCCCATAGCTTACCTATGTTTAAGGAGGATGTCCCATAGCATACCTGTGTTTCAGGAAGATGTCTCATTGCATATCTATGTTTGAGGAGGATGTCCCAAAGCATACCTATGTTTAAGGAGGATGTCCCACAGCATACCTATATTTAAGGAGGATATCCCACAGCATACCTATGTTTGAGGAGAATGCCCCATAGCACACCGATGTTTAAGGAGGATGTACTATAGCATACCTATGTTTGAAGAGGATGTCCAATGGCATACCTATGTTTGAGGAGGATTTCCCAAAGCATACCTATGTTTAAGAAGGATGTTTCATAGCACACTTGTGTTTAAGGAGGAAGTCCAATAGGATACCTGTGTTTAAGGAGGATGTCCTATAGCATACCTGTGTTTAAGGAGGAAGACTTATAGGATACCTGTGTTTAAGGAGGATGTCCCATAGCATACCTATGTGTAAGGAGGATTTCCCATAGCATACGTGTGTTTAAGGAGGATGTCCTATAGCATACCTGTTTTTAAGGAGGAAGTCTCATAGCATACCTGTGTTTAAGGAGGATGCCCTATAGCATACCTGTGTTTAAGGAGGATGTCCCATAGCATACCTATGTGTAAGGAGGATTTCCCATAGCATACCTGTGTTTAAGGAGGATGTCCCATAGCATACCTATGTTTAAGGAGGAAGTCCCATAGCATACCTATGTTTAAAAAAGATGTCCCATGGCATACCTATGTTTAAGGTGGAGGATGTCCCATAGCATATCTATGTTTAAGGAGGATGTCCCATAGCATACCTGAGTTTAAGGAGGATGTCCCATAACATACCTATGTTTAAGGAGGATGTCTCATAGCATACCTGTGTTTAAGGAGGATGTCTCATAGCATACCTATCTTTAAGGAGAATGTCTCATAACATACCTCTGTTTAAGAAGGATGTTGTATAGCATACTTGTGTTAAAAGAGAATGTCTCATAGCATACCTATTTTTAAGGAGAATGTCCAATAGCATATCTATGTTTAAGGAAGATGTCCAACAGCATACCAGTGTTTCAGAAGGCTGTCCTACAGCATACCTGTGTTTAAGAATGATATCCCATAGCATACCTATGTTTGAGGAGGATGTCCCATAGCATACTTGTGTTTAAGGAGGATGATCGATAGCATACCTATGTCTAAGGAGGATGTTCCATATCATACCTGTGTTTCAGGAGGCTGTTCCTTAGCATACCTGTGTTTATGAAGGATGTCCCATAGCACACCTATTTTTAAGGAGGATGTCCCATAGCATACCTGTGTCTAAGGAGGATATCCAATAGCATACCTGTGATTAAGGAGGATGTCCGATAGCAAACTTGTGTTTGAGGAGGATGTCCCATAGCATGCCTGTGATTAAGGAGGATGCCCCACAGCATACCTGTGTTTGAGGAGGATGTCCCGTAGCATATCTATGTTTAAGGAGGATGTTTCATAGCATACCTATGTCTAAGGAGGATGTTCTGTAGCATACCTGTGTTTATAAAGGATATCCATAAGCATACTTGTGTTTAAGGAAGATGTCCCATCGCATACCTGTGTTTAAGGAGGATGTCCCATAATATACCAATGTTTGAGAAGGATGTCCCATAGCATACCTATATCTAAGGAGGGTGTGATAGCATACCTGTGTTTAAGGACAGTTTCATAGCATACCTCTGTATAAGGAGGATGCCCCATAGCATACCGTGTTTAAGGAGGATGTCCCATATCATACCTGTGTTTAAGGGAGATGTCCCATAGCATACCTGTGTTTAAGGAGGAAGTCCCATAGCATACCTATGTTCAAGGAGGAAGAAACGTAACATACCAAAGTTTAAGGAGGGTGTCCCATAGCATACCTATTGTTAAGGAAAAGGATGTCCCATAGCATACCTATGTTTAAGGAAGAAGTCTCATAGCATACCTCTGTTTAAGGAGGATGTCCCATAGCATACCTGAGTTTAAGGAGGCTGTCCTATAACATGCCTATGATTAAGGAGGAAGTCTCATAGCATACCTGTTTTTAAGGTGGATGTCCCATAGCTTACCTATGTTTAAGGAGGATGCCGTATAGCATACCTGTGTTTAAGTAATATGTCCAGAGTTTACCTATGCATAAGGAAGATCTCCCAAAGCATACCTGTGGTTAAGGAGGATGTCCCATAGCATATCTATGTTTAAGAAGGATGTTACATAGCATACCTTTGTTTCAGGAGGCTGTCCCGTACCAAACTTGTGTTTAAGGAGGATGTCCCATAACACACCTACTTTTGAGGAGGATGACCCATAGCATACCTGTGTTTAAGGAGGATGTCCCATAGCATACCTATTTTTGAGGAGGATGTCTCATAGCATAACTGTGTTTAAGGAGGATGTCCCATAGCATGCCAATGTTTAAGAACGATGCCCCATAGCATACCTGCATTTAAGGAGGATGTCCCATAACACACCTACTTTTGAGGAGGATGTCTCATAGCATAGCTCTGTTTAAGGAGGATGTCCCATAGTATACCTGTGTTTAAGGAGGATGTCCCATAGTACACCTCTGTTTAAGGAGGATGTCCCATAGCAAAACTATGTTTAAGGAGGAAGTCTAATAGCATACCTCTATTTAAGGAGTCTGTCCCATAGCATACCTATGTTTAAGGAAGATGTCCCATAGCATACCTATGTTTAAGGAGCATGTCCCATAGCATATCTATGTCTAAGAAGGATGTTACATAGCATAACTATGTTTCAGGAGGCTGTCCCATAACATACCTATTTTTAAGGAGGATGTCTCATAGCATACCTGTGTTTAAGGATGATGTCCCATAGCATATCTATATTTAAAGAGGATGTCCCATCACATACCTTTGATAGATGAGGGTGTCCCATAGCGCACCTTTATTTATCGATGATGCCTCATACAAAAACTATGTTTAAGGAGTATGTCCCACAACATACCTATATTTAAGGCGGAGGATGTCCCATAACATACCTGTGTTTAAAGAGGAGGATGTCCCATATCATACCTGTGTTTAAGGAGGACGATGTCCCATGCCATACCATAACTATGTTTAAGGAGGATGTCCCATGCAATACCAATGTTTAAGGAAGATGTCCCATAGCATACCTTTGTTTAAAGAAGATGTCCCATACCATACCTATGTTTAAGGAAGATGTCCCATAGCATACCTATGCTTAAGGAGGAGGATGTCTCATACCATACCTATGTTTAAGGAGGATGTCCCATATCATACCTGTATTTAAGGATGAGAACGTCCAATTCCATACCATACAATACCTCTGTTTAAGGGGGTTGTCCCATAGCATACCTCTGTCTAAGGAGGATGTCCCATATCATACCTATGTTTAAGGAGGAAGTCTCATAGCATAATGCCTTTTAAGGAGGACATCCCATAGCATACCTATGTTTAAGGAGAATGTCCCATAGTATACCTATGTTTGAGGAGGATGCCCCATAGCATACCTATGTTTAAGGAGGATATCCCGTAGCATATCTATGTCTAAGGAAGATGCCTGACAGCATACCTGTGTTTAAGGAGGATATCCCATAGCTTACCTATGTTTAAGGAGGATGTCCCATAGCATACCTGTGTTTCAGGAAGATGTCTCATTGCATATCTATGTTTGAGGAGGATGTCCCAAAGCATACCTATGTTTAAGGAGGATGTCCCACAGCATACCTATATTTAAGGAGGATATCCCACAGCATACCTATGTTTGAGGAGAATGCCCCATAGCACACCGATGTTTAAGGAGGATGTACTATAGCATACCTATGTTTGAAGAGGATGTCCAATGGCATACCTATGTTTGAGGAGGATTTCCCAAAGCATACCTATGTTTAAGAAGGATGTTTCATAGCACACTTGTGTTTAAGGAGGAAGTCCAATAGGATACCTGTGTTTAAGGAGGATGTCCTATAGCATACCTGTGTTTAAGGAGGAAGACTTATAGGATACCTGTGTTTAAGGAGGATGTCCCATAGCATACCTATGTGTAAGGAGGATTTCCCATAGCATACGTGTGTTTAAGGAGGATGTCCTATAGCATACCTGTTTTTAAGGAGGAAGTCTCATAGCATACCTGTGTTTAAGGAGGATGCCCTATAGCATACCTGTGTTTAAGGAGGATATCCCATAGCATACCTATGTGTAAGGAGGATTTCCCATAGCATACCTGTGTTTAAGGAGGATGTCCCATAGCATACCTATGTTTAAGGAGGAAGTCCCATAGCATACCTATGTTTAAAAAGATGTCCCATGGCATACCTATGTTTAAGGTGGAGGATGTCCCATAGCATATCTATGTTTAAGGAGGATGTCCCATAGCATACCTGAGTTTAAGGAGGATGTCCCATAACATACCTATGTTTAAGGAGGATGTCTCATAGCATACCTGTGTTTAAGGAGGATGTCTCATAGCATACCTATCTTTAAGGAGAATGTCTCATAACATACCTCTGTTTAAGAAGGATGTTGTATAGCATACTTGTGTTAAAAGAGAATGTCTCATAGCATACCTATTTTTAAGGAGGATGTCCAATAGCATATCTATGTTTAAGGAAGATGTCCAACAGCATACCAGTGTTTCAGAAGGCTGTCCTACAGCATACCTGTGTTTAAGAATGATATCCCATAGCATACCTATGTTTGAGGAGGATGTCCCATAGCATACTTGTGTTTAAGGAGGATGATCGATAGCATACCTATGTCTAAGGAGGATGTTCCATATCATACCTGTGTTTCAGGAGGCTGTTCCTTAGCATACCTGTGTTTATGAAGGATGTCCCATAGCACACCTATTTTTAAGGAGGATGTCCCATAGCATACCTGTGTCTAAGGAGGATATCCAATAGCATACCTGTGATTAAGGAGGATGTCCGATAGCAAACTTGTGTTTGAGGAGGATATCCCATAGCATGCCTGTGATTAAGGAGGATGCCCCACAGCATACCTGTGTTTGAGGAGGATGTCCCCGTAGCATATCTATGTTTAAGGAGGATGTTTCATAGCATACCTATGTCTAAGGAGGATGTTCTGTAGCATACCTGTGTTTATAAAGGATATCCATAAGCATACTTGTGTTTAAGGAAGATGTCCCATCGCATACCTGTGTTTAAGGAGGATGTCCCATAATATACCAATGTTTGAGAAGGATGTCCCATAGCATACCTATATCTAAGGAGGGTGTGCGATAGCATACCTGTGTTTAAGGACGAAGTTTCATAGCATACCTCTGTATAAGGAGGATGCCCCATAGCATACCCGTGTTTAAGGAGGATGTCCCATATCATACCTGTGTTTAAGGGAGATGTCCCATAGCATACCTGTGTTTAAGGAGGAAGTCCCATAGCATACCTATGTTCAAGGAGGAAGAAACGTAACATACCAAAGTTTAAGGAGGGTGTCCCATAGCATACCTATTGTTAAGGAAAAGGAAGTCCCATAGCATACCTATGTTTAAGGAAGAAGTCTCATAGCATACCTCTGTTTAAGGAGGATGTCCCATAGCATACCTGAGTTTAAGGAGGCTGTCCTATAACATGCCTATGATTAAGGAGGAAGTCTCATAGCATACCTGTTTTTAAGGTGGATGTCCCATAGCTTACCTATGTTTAAGGAGGATGCTGTATAGCATACCTGTGTTTAAGTAATATGTCCGTAGTTTACCTATGCATAAGGAAGATCTCCCAAAGCATACCTGTGGTTAAGGAGGATGTCCCATAGCATATCTATGTTTAAGAAGGATGTTACATAGCATACCTTTGTTTCAGGAGGCTGTCCCGTACCAAACTTGTGTTTAAGGAGGATGTCCCATAACACACCTACTTTTGAGGAGGATGACCCATAGCATACCTGTGTTTAAGGAGGATGTCCCATAGCATACCTATTTTTGAGGAGGATGTCTCATAGCATAACTGTGTTTAAGGAGGATGTCCCATAGCATGCCAATGTTTAAGAACGATGCCCCATAGCATACCTGCATTTAAGGAGGATGTCCCATAACACACCTACTTTTGAGGAGGATGTCTCATAGCATAGCTCTGTTTAAGGAGGATGTCCCATAGTATACCTGTGTTTAAGGAGGATGTACCATAGTACACCTCTGTTTAAGGAGGATGTCCCATAGCAAAACTATGTTTAAGGAGGAAGTCTAATAGCATACCTCTATTTAAGGAGTCTGTCCCATAGCATACCTATGTTTAAGGAAGATGTCCCATAGCATACCTATGTTTAAGGAGCATGTCCCATAGCATATCTATGTCTAAGAAGGATGTTACATAGCATAACTATGTTTCAGGAGGCTGTCCCATAACATACCTATGTTTAAGGAGGATGTCTCATAGCATACCTGTGTTTAAGGATGATGTCCCATAGCATATCTATATTTAAAGAGGATGTCCCATCACATACCTTTGATAGATGAGGGTGTCCCATAGCACCTTTATTTATCGATGATGCCTCATACAAAACTATGTTTAAGGAGTATGTCCCACAACATACCTATATTTAAGGCGGAGGATGTCCCATAACATACCTGTGTTTAAAGAGGAGGATGTCCCATATCATACCTGTGTTTAAGGAGGACGATGTCCCATGCCATACCATAACTATGTTTAAGGAGGATGTCCCATGCAATACCAATGTTTAAGGAAGATGTCCCATAGCATACCTTTGTTTAAAGAAGATGTCCCATACCATACCTATGTTTAAGGAAGATGTCCCATAGCATACCTATGCTTAAGGAGGAGGATGTCTCATACCATACCTATGTTTAAGGAGGATGTCCCATATCATACCTGTATTTAAGGATGAGAACGTCCAATTCCATACCATACAATACCTCTGTTTAAGGGGGTTGTCCCATAGCATACCTCTGTCTAAGGAGGATGTCCCATATCATACCTATGTTTAAGGAGGAAGTCTCATAGCATAATGCTTTTTAAGGAGGACATCCCATAGCATACCTATGTTTAAGGAGAATGTCCCATAGTATACCTATGTTTGAGGAGGATGCCCCATAGCATACCTATGTTTAAGGAGGATATCCCATAGCATATCTATGTCTAAGGAAGATGCCTGACAGCATACCTGTGTTTAAGGAGGATATCCCATAGCTTACCTATGTTTAAGGAGGATGTCCCATAGCATACCTGTGTTTCAGGAAGATGTCTCATTGCATATCTATGTTTGAGGAGGATGTCCCAAAGCATACCTATGTTTAAGGAGGATGTCCCACAGCATACCTATATTTAAGGAGGATATCCCACAGCATACCTATGTTTGAGGAGAATGCCCCATAGCACACCGATGTTTAAGGAGGATGTACTATAGCATACCTATGTTTGAAGAGGATGTCCAATGGCATACCTATGTTTGAGGAGGATTTCCCAAAACATACCTATGTTTAAGAAGGATGTTTCATAGCACACTTGTGTTTAAGGAGGAAGTCCAATAGGATACCTGTGTTTAAGGAGGATGTCCTATAGCATACCTGTGTTTAAGGAGGAAGACTTATAGGATACCTGTGTTTAAGGAGGATGTCCCATAGCATACCTATGTGTAAGGAGGATTTCCCATAGCATACTTGTGTTTAAGGAGGATGTCCTATAGCATACCTGTTTTTAAGGAGGAAGTCTCATAGCATACCTGTGTTTAAGGAGGATGCCCTACCTGTGTTTAAGGAGGATGTCCCATAGCATACCTATGTGTAAGGAGGATTTCCCATAGCATACCTGTGTTTAAGGAGGATGTCCCATAGCATACCTATGTTTAAGGAGGAAGTCCCATAGCATACCTACGTTTAAAAAAGATGTCCCATGGCATACCTATGTTTAAGGTGGAGGATGTCCCATAGCATATCTATGTTTAAGGAGGATGTCCCATAGCATACCTGAGTTTAAGGAGGATGTCCCATAACATACCTATGTTTAAGGAGGATGTCTCATAGCATACCTGTGTTTAAGGAGGATGTCTCATAGCATACCTATCTTTAAGGAGAATGTCTCATAACATACCTCTGTTTAAGAAGGATGTTGTATAGCATACTTGTGTTAAAAGAGAATGTCTCATAGCATACCTATTTTTAAGGAGGATGTCCAATAGCATATCTATGTTTAAGGAAGATGTCCAACAGCATACCAGTGTTTCAGAAGGCTGTCCCACAGCATACCTGTGTTTAAGAATGATATCCCATAGCATACCTATGTTTGAGGAGGATGTCCCATAGCATACTTGTGTTTAAGGAGGATGATCGATAGCATACCTATGTCTAAGGAGGATGTTCCATATCATACCTGTGTTTCAGGAGGCTGTTCCTTAGCATACCTGTGTTTATGAAGGATGTCCCATAGCACACCTATTTTTAAGGAGGATGTCCCATAGCATACCTGTGTCTAAGGAGGATATCCAATAGCATACCTGTGATTAAGGAGGATGTCCGATAGCAAACTTGTGTTTGAGGAGGATGTCCCATAGCATGCCTGTGATTAAGGAGGATGCCCCACAGCATACCTGTGTTTGAGGAGGATGTCCCCGTAGCATATTTATGTTTAAGGAGGATGTTTCATAGCATACCTATGTCTAAGGAGGATGTTCTGTAGCATACCTGTGTTTATAAAGGATATCCATAAGCATACTTGTGTTTAAGGAAGATGTCCCATCGCATACCTGTGTTTAAGAAGGATGTCCCATAATATACCAATGTTTGAGAAGGATGTCCCATAGCATACCTATATCTAAGGAGGGTGTGCGATAGCATACCTGTGTTTAAGGACGAAGTTTCATAGCATACCTCTGTATAAGGAGGATGCCCCATAGCATACCCGTGTTTAAGGAGGATGTCCCATATCATACCTGTGTTTAAGGGAGATGTCCCATAGCATACCTGTGTTTAAGGAGGAAGTCCCATAGCATACCTATGTTCAAGGAGGAAGAAACGTAACATACCAAAGTTTAAGGAGGGTGTCCCATAGCATACCTATTGTTAAGGAAAAGGATGTCCCATAGCATACCTATGTTTAAGGAAGAAGTCTCATAGCATACCTCTGTTTAAGGAGGATGTCCCATAGCATACCTGAGTTTAAGGAGGCTGTCCTATAACATGCCTATGATTAAGGAGGAAGTCTCATAGCATACCTGTTTTTAAGGTGGATGTCCCATAGCTTACCTATGTTTAAGGAGGATGCCGTATAGCATACCTGTGTTTAAGTAATATGTCCGTAGTTTACCTATGCATAAGGAAGATCTCCCAAAGCATACCTGTGGTTAAGGAGGATGTCCCATAGCATATCTATGTTTAAGAAGGATGTTACATAGCATACCTTTGTTTCAGGAGGCTGTCCCGTACCAAACTTGTGTTTAAGGAGGATGTCCCATAACACACCTACTTTTGAGGAGGATGACCCATAGCATACCTGTGTTTAAGGAGGATGTCCCATAGCATACCTATTTTTGAGGAGGATGTCTCATAGCATAACTGTGTTTAAGGAGGATGTCCCATAGCATGCCAATGTTTAAGAAAGATGCCCCATAGCATACCTGCATTTAAGGAGGATGTCCCATAGCATACTTAAGTTTAAGGAGGAAGTCCATAGCATATCTATGTTTAAGAAGGATGCCCCATAGCACACCTATGTTTAAGGAGGATATTCCAAGCATACCAGTGCTTTAAAAGGATGTCCGGTAGCATACCTATTTTCCTTATCATACCTGTGTTTAAGTAGTCTGTCCCTTAGCATACCTGTGTTTAAGAAGGATGTCCCATAGCACACCTATGTTTGAGGAGGATGCCCACTAGCAATCTTGTGTTTAAGGAGGATGTCAGATGGCATACCTATGTTCAAGGAGGAGGATGTCCCATAGCATACCTATGATTAAGGAGGATGTTCCATAGCATACCTGTGTTTAAGGAGGATTTCCCATAGCATACCTATGTTTAATGTGGATGTCTCATAGCATACCTGAGTTTAAGGAGGATATTGCATATCATACTTCTGTTTAAAAAGGATGTCTCATAGCATAACTGTGTTCCGTGTAGCATACCTGTGTTTCAGTAGGCTGTCCAAACCATACCTGTGTTTAAGGAGGATGTCCCATAGCATACCTATTTTTGAGGAGGATGTCCCATAGCATACATGTGTTTAAGGAGAATGTCCCATAGAATACCTATTTTTGAGGAGGATGTCTCATAGCATACCTGTGTTTAAGGATCATGTCCCATAGCATACCTATGTTTAAGGAAGATGTCCCATAGCATACCTGTGTTTAAGGAGGATGTCCCACAGCATACCTATGCTTGAGGAGAATGTCCCATGGTATACCTACATTTAAGGAGGATGTCCCAAAGCATACCTATGTTTAAGGAGGAAGTCCCATAGCATACCTATGTTTAAGGAGGATGTCCCATAGCATACTTATGTTTAAGGAGGAGGATGTCCCATAGCATATCTATTTTTAAGGAAGATGTCCCATAGCATATCTTTGTTTAAGGAAGAAGTCTCATAGCATACCTCTGTTTAAGGAGGATGTCCCATAGCATACCTGACTTTAAGGAGGCTGTCCCATACCATGCCTATGATGAAGAAGGAAGTCTCATAGCATACCTGTGTTTAAGGTGGATGTTCCATAGCATACCTATGATTAAGGAGGTTGTCTCATAGCATACCTGAGTTTAAGGAGGATGTTCCATAACACCTCTGTTTAAAAGGGATGTCTCATAGCATACCTCTGTTTTAAGGAGGATGCCGTATAGCATACCTGTGTTTAAGGAGGATGTCCCACAGCATATCTGTGTTTAAGTAAGATGTCTCGTAGCATACCTATGCATAAGAAAGATGTCCCATAGCATACCAGTGGTTAAGCAGGATGTCCTATAGCATATCTATGTCTAAGAAGGAAGTTCCCTAGCATACATGTGTTTCAGGAGGCTGTCCCATACCATACCTGTGTTTAAGAAGGCTGTTCCATAGCATACCAATTTTTGAGGAGGATGTCCAATAGCATACCTGTTTTTAAGAAGGATGTCCCATAGCATACCTATGTTTAAAGTAGATGTTCCATAGTATACCTGTATTTAAGGAGGATGTCCCATAACATATCTATGTTTAAGGAGGAAATCCATAGCATACCTATGTTTAAGAAGGATATCCCATAGCACACCAATGTTTAAGGAGGGTATCCCAAGCATACCAGTGTTTAAAAAGGATGTCCCATAGCATGCCTATGTTTGAGGAGGATGTCCCATAGCATACCTGTGTTTAAGAAGGATGTCCGATTGCATACTTATGTCTAAGGAGGATTTTCCCTGCCATACCTGTGTTTCAGGAGTCTGTCCCTTAGCATACCTGTGTTTAAGGAGGTTGTCCGATAGCATACCTGTAATTAAGGGGGATGTCCCATAGCATACCTGTGTTTGAGGAGGATGTCCCATAGCATACCTGTGATTAAGGAGGATGTCCCATAGCATACCTGTGATTAAGGAGGATGTCCGATAGCATACCTGCAATTAAGGAGGATGTCCCATAGCATACCTGTGTTTGAGGAGGATGTCCCATAGCATACCTGTGTTTAAGGAGGATGTCCGATAGCATACCTGTAATTAAGGAGGATGTCCCATAGCATACCTGTGTTTGAGGAGGATGTCCCATAGCATACCTGTGATTAAAGAGGATGTCCCATAGCATACCTGTGATTAAGGAGGATGTCCCATAGGATACCTGTGTTTGAGGAGGATGTCCCATAGCATATCTATGTTTAAGGAGGATGTTTCATAGCATACCAATGTCTAAGGAGGATGTTTCATAGCATATCTGTGTTTAAAAAGGATGTCCATAGCATACTTGTGTTTAAGGAAGATGTCCCATAGCATACCTTCACTTAAGGAGGATGTCCCATAATATATCAATGTTTTAGGAGGATGTCCCATAGCATACCTATGTCTAAGGAGGATGTGCGATAGCATACCTGTGTTTAAGAGGAAGTCTCATAATATACCTTTGTTTAAGGAGGATGTCCCATAGCATACCCATTTTTAAGGATGATGACCCATAGTATACCTATGTTTAAGGAGGCTGTACCATAGCATACCTATGTTTAAGGATGAAGTCCTGTAGCATACCTATGTTTAAGGAGGATGTCCAATATCATACCTATGTTTAAGGAGGAGGCTGTCCCATACCATATCTATGTTTAAGGAAGATGTCCCATAGCATACCTATGTTTAAGAAAGAAGTCTCATAGCATACTTTTGTTTAAGGAGGATGTCCCATAGCATACCTGAGTTTAAGGAGGATGTCCCATAACATACCTATGATTCAGGAGGACGTCTCATAGCATACCTGTGTTTAAGGAGGCTGTCCCATAGCATACCTATGTTTAATAAGGATGTCTCATAACATGTCTGAGTTTAAGAAGGATGTTCCATAACATAGTTCTGTTTAAAAAAGATGTCTCATAGCATATCTTTGTTTAAGGAGGGATCCGTATAGCATACCTGTGTTTCAGTAGGCTGTCACATACCATACCTGTGTTTAAGGAGGATGCCCCATAGCATACCTATTTTGAGGAGGACGTCCCATAGCATACCTGTGTTTAAGGAGGATGTCCCATAGCATACCTATTTTTGAGGAGGATGTCCCATAGCATACCTGTGTTTATGGAGGATGTCCCATAGCATACCTATGTTTAAGGAGGAAGTCCCATAGCATACCTCTGTTTAAGGAGGATGTCCCATACCATACCTATGTTTGAGGAGGATGGCCCATGGTATACCTATGTTTAAGGAGGATGTCCCATAGCATACCTATGTTTAAGGAGGAGGATGTCCCTTAGCATATCTATGTTTAAGGACGATTTCCCATAGCATACCTATGTTTAAGGAAATTTTCTCATAGTATAACTATGTTTAAGGAGTATGTCCTATAACATATCTATGTTTAAGGAGGATGTCCCATAGTATACCTATGTTTAAGGAGGATGTCTCATAGTATACCTATGTTTAAGGAGGATGTCTCATAGCACACTTGTGTTTAAGGAGGATGTCTCATAGCACACTTGTGTTTAAGGAGGATGCCCCATAGCATTCCTGTGTTTAAGGAGGATGTCCCATTGAATACCTGTGTTTAAGAAGGATGTCCCATAGTACACCGATGTTTATGGAGGATGTCTAATAGCATACCTGAGTTAAAAGAGGATGTCCATAACACCTCTGTTTAAAAAGGATGGTTCATATCATACCTCTGTTTAAGGAGGATGCCGTATAGCATACCTGTGTTTAAGGAGGATGTCCCACAGAATACCTGTGTTTAAGTAAGATGTCCGTAGCATACCTATGTATAAGGAAGATGTCCCAAAGCATACCTGTGGTTAAGGAGGATGTCCCATAGCATACCTATTTTGAGGAGGATGTCCCATAGCATAACTGTGTTTAAGGAGGATGTCCCATAGCATACCTATGTTTAAGGAAGATGCCCCATAGCATACCTGTGTTTAAGGAGGATGTCCCATAGCATACATATGTTTAAGGAGGAAGTCCATAGCATACCTATGTTAAAGAAGGATGTCCCATAGCACATCTATGTTTAAGGAGGATAGCATACCAGTGCTTAAAAAGGATGTCTGATAGCATACCTATTTTCCCTATCATACCTGTGTTTCAGGAGTCTGTCCCTTAGCATACCTGTGTTTAAGGAGGATGTCCACTAGCAATCCTGTGTTTAAGGAGGATGTCCGATGGCATACCTGTGATTAAGGATGATGTCCCATAGCATACCTGTGTTTGACGAGGATTTCCCATAGCATATCTATGTTTAAGGAGGATGTTTCATAGCATACCAATGTCTAAGGAGGATGTTTCATAGCATACCTGTGTTTAAAAAGGATGTCCATAGCATACTTGTGTTTAAGGAAGATGTCCCATAGCATACCTTCACTTAAGGAGGATGTCCCATAATATATCAATGTTTTAGGAGGATGTCCCAAAGCATACCTATGTCTAAGGAGGATGTGCGATAGCATACCTGTGTTTGAGGAGGAAGTCTCATAATATACCTTTGTTTAAGGAGGATGTCCCATAGCATACCCATGATTAAGGATGATGACCCATAGTATACCTATGTATAAGGAGGCTGTACCATAGCATACCTATGTTTAAGGATGAAGTCCTGTAGCATACCTATGTTTAAGGAGGATGTCCAATATCATACCTATGTTTAAGGAGGAGGCTGTCCCATACCATATCTATGTTTAAGGAAGATGTCCCATAGCATACCTATGTTTAAGAAAGAAGTCTCATAGCATACCTTTGTTTAAGGAGGATGTCCCATAGCATACCTGAGTTTAAGGAGGATGTCCCATAACATACCTATGATTCAGGAGGACGTCTCATAGCATACCTGTGTTTAAGGAGGCTGTCCCATAGCATACCTATGTTTAATAAGGATGTCTTATAGCATGTCTGAGTTTAAGAAGGATGTTCCATAACATAGTTCTGTTTAAAAAAGATATCTCATAGCATATCTCTGTTTAAGGAGGGATCCGTATAGCATACCTGTGTTTCAGTAGGCTGTCACATACCATACCTGTGTTTAAGGAGGATGTCCCATAGCATACCTATTTTGAGGAGGACGTCCCATAGCATACCTCTGTTTAAGGAGGATGTCCCATACCATACCTATGTTTGAGGAGGATGGCCCATGGTATACCTATGTTTAAGGAGGATGTCCCATAGCATACCTATGTTTAAGGAGGAGGATGTCCCTTAGCATATCTATGTTTAAGGACGATTTCCCATAGCATACCTATGTTTAAGGAGATTTTCTCATAGTATAACTATGTTTAAGGAGTATGTCCTATAACATATCTATGTTTAAGGAGGATGTCCCATAGTATACCTATGTTTAAGGAGGATGTCTCATAGTATACCTATGTTTAAGGAGGATGTCTCATAGCACACTTGTGTTTAAGGAGGATGTCTCATAGCACACTTGTGTTTAAGGAGGATGCCCCATAGCATTCCTGTGTTTAAGGAGGATGTCCCATTGAATACCTGTGTTTAAGAAGGATGTCCCATAGTACACCGATGTTTATGGAGGATGTCTAATAGCATACCTGAGTTAAAAGAGGATCTCCATAACACCTCTGTTTAAAAAGGATGGCTCATATCATACCTCTGTTTAAGGAGGATGCCGTATAGCATACCTGTGTTTAAGGAGGATGTCCCACAGCATACCTGTGTTTAAGTAAGATGTCCGTAGCATACCTATGTATAAGGAACATGTCCCAAAGCATACCTGTGGTTAAGGAGGATGTCCCATAGCATACCTATTTTGAGGAGGATGTCCCATAGCATAACTGTGTTTAAGGAGGATGTCCCATAGCATACCTATTTTTAAGGAAGATGCCCCATAGCATACCTGTGTTTAAGGAGGATGTCCCATAGCATACGTATGTTTAAGGAGGAAGTCCATAGCATACCTATGTTAAAGAAGGATGTCCCATAGCACATCTATGTTTAAGGAGGATAGCATACCAGTGCTTAAAAAGGATGTCTGATAGCATACCTATTTTCCCTATCATACCTGTGTTTCAGGAGTCTGTCCCTTAGCATACCTGTGTTTAAGAAGAATGTCCCATAGCACACCTATGTTTAAGGAGGATGTCCACTAGCAATCCTGTGTTTAAGGAGGATGTCCAATGGCATACCTGTGATTAAGGAAGATGTCCCATAGCATACCTGTGTTTGACGAGGATTTCCCATAGCATATCTATGTTTAAGGAGGATGTTTCATAGCATACCAATGTCTAAGGAGGATGTTCCATAGCATACCTGTGTTTAAAACGGATGTCCATAGCATACTTGTGTTTAAGAAAGATGTCCCATAGCATACCTGCATTTAAGGAGGATGTCACATAATATACCAATGTTTTAGGAGGATGTCCCATAGCATACCTAAGTCTAAGAAGGATGTGCAATAGAATACCTGTGTTTAAGGAGGAAGTCTCATAGCATACCTTTGTTTAAGGAGGATGTCCCATAGCATACCTGTGTTTAAGGATGTTGTCCCACAGCATACCTCCAAAGCTAGTTACAAAAATAAAATTGC
The DNA here is from genome assembly GCF_019279795.1 of Protopterus annectens. Taxonomy (NCBI): domain Eukaryota; kingdom Metazoa; phylum Chordata; order Ceratodontiformes; family Protopteridae; genus Protopterus; species Protopterus annectens. The sequence goes on along the minus strand of NC_056749.1, from coordinate 798,610,597 downwards.
CAAAGATTCCAAAGACAACGACAAGGCATTTAATAACTATGTCAAGAATCTAAATGTCAATGCTCAGATCTGCTCTGAACTACAACAGAATGGCATTAAATATACTGATCCCTAGGACATTGCCAATATCCTGACAGATCGATTCAGTGCCAACTTCACCCCCATCTCACCCCCTAAATGGCGCATCTTAATACCAGAAAATTGCCACATTCTGGTAATAACGGCCACACAGGTAAAAAACGCACTCTTCAAAGCTATGAATACAGCATTCATGGGGCTAGATGTCATCCTGGGCTGTGTACTACATGAACTACAAAATGAACTGGCACCTCACCTAAGTGTCATGTTTAATCATACCCTTACCTCAGACTTCGTGCCCACTGAGTGGCACACAGCTACAGTTATCCCACTCTGTGTTTAAGGAGGATGTTTCATAGCACACGTGTTTATGGAGGATGCCCCATAGCATACCTGTGTTTAAGAAGGATGTCCAATAGAACACCTATGTTTATGGAGGATGTTTCATAGCATACCTATATTTAATGAGGATGTCTCATAGCATAACTATGTTTAAGGAGGATGGCTCATATCATACCTATGTTTAAGGAGGATGTCCCATAGCATAACTATGTTTAAGAAGGATGCCCCATAGCATACCTGTGTTTAAGAAGGATGTCCCATAGCACACCTATGTCTAAGGAGGAAGCCCCATAGCATACCTGTGTTTAAGAAGGATGTCCCATAGCACACCTATGTCTAAGGAGGAAGCCCCATAGCATACCTGTGTTTAAGGAGGATGTCCAATACTATACCTAAGTTTGAGGAGGATGCCCCATACCATACCTGTGTTTAATGTGGATGCACCATAGCATACCTATGTTTAAGGAGGATGTCACATAGCATGCCTGGGTTTAAGGAGGATGTCCTATAGCATACCGATGTTTTAGGAAGTTGTTCCATAGCATACCTAAGTTAGAGGAGGATGTCCCATAGCACACCTTTTTTTAAGCAGGATGTCCCATAGCATACCTATGTTTTTACAAAGATGTCCCATAGCATACCTGTGTTTAAGGAGGATGTACCATAGCATACCTTTGTTAAAGGAGGATGTCCCATAGCATACGTATGTTTAAGGAGAATGTCCCATAGCGTACCTGTGTTTAAGGAGGATGTCCCATAGCATACCTGTGTTTAAGGAGGATGTCCCATAGCATACCTGTGTTTAAGGAGGATGTCCCATAGCATACCTATGTTTGAGGAGGATGTCCCATGGCATACCTATGTTTAAAGAGAATGTCCCTTAGCACACCTATGTTTATGGAGGATGTCCCATAGCATACTTATGTTTAAGGAGGAGGATGTCCCATAGCATATCTATTTTTAAGGAAGATGTTCCATAGCATATTTTTGTTTAAGGAAAAAGTCTCATAGTATATTTCTGTTTAAGGAGGATGTCCCATAGCATACCTGAGTTTAAGGAGGCTGTCCCATAACATGCCTATGATGAAGGAGGAAGTCTCATAGCATACCTGTGTTTAAGGTGGATGTTCCATAGCATACCTATGATTAAGGAGGTTGTCTCATAGCATACCTGAGTTTAAGGAGGATGTTCCATAACACCTCTGTTTAAAAGGGATGTCTCATAGCATACCTCTGTTTTAAGGAGGATGCCGTATAACATACCTGTGTTTAAGGAGGATGTCCCACAGCATACCTGTGTTTAAGTAAGATGTCTCGTAGCATACCTATGCATAAGAAAGATGTCCCATAGCATACCAGTGGTTAAGGAGGATGTCCTATAGCATATCTATGTCTAAGAAGGATGTTCCCTAGAATACATGTGTTTCAGGAGGCTGTCCCATACCATACCTGTGTTTAAGAAGGCTGTCCCATAGCATACCAATTTTTGAGGAGGATGTCCCATAGCATACCTGTTTTTAAGGAGGATGTCCCATAGCATACCTATTTTTGAGGAGGATATCCCATAGCATACCTGTCTTTAAGGAGGATGTCCCATAGCATACCTATGTTTAAAGTAGATGTTCCATAGTATACCTGTATTTAAGGAGGATGTCCCATAACATATCTATGTTTAAGGAGGAAGTCCATAGCATACCTATGTTTAAGAAGGATATCCCATAGCACACCTATGTTTAAGGAAGGTATCCCAGGCATACCAGTGTTTAAAAAGGATGTCCCATAGCATGCCTATGTTTGAGGAGGATGTCCCATAGCATACCTGTGTTTAAGAAGGATGTCCGATTGCATACTTATGTCTAAGGAGGATTTTCCCTATCATACCTGTGTTTCAGAAGTCTGTCCCTTAGCATACCTGTGTTTAAGAAGGATGTCCTATGGCAAGCCTGTGTTTAAGGGGTATGTCCCATAGCATACCTGTGTTTAAGGAGGATGTCCGATAGCATACCTGTAATTAAGGAAGATGTCCCATAGCATACCTGTGTTTGAGGAGGATGTCCCATAGCATACCTGTTTTTAAGGAGGATATCCCATAGCATACCTATTTTTGAGGAGGATATCCCATAGCATACCTATGTTTAAGGAGGATGTCCAATATCATACCTATGTTTAAGGAGGAGGCTGTCCCATACCATATCTATGTTTAAGGAAGATGTCCCATAGCATACCTATGTTTAAGAAAGAAGTCTCATAGCATACCTTTGTTTAAGGAGGATGTCCCATAGCATACCTGAGTTTAAGGAGGATGTCCCATAACATACCTATGATTCAGGAGGACGTCTCATAGCATACCTGTGTTTAAGGAGGCTGTCCCATAGCATACCTATGTTTAATAAGGATGTCTCATAGCATGTCTTTTGTTTAAGAAGGATGTTCCATAACATAGTTCTGTTTAAAAAAGATGTCTCATAGCATATCTCTGTTTAAGGAGGGATCCGTATAGCATACCTGTGTTTCAGTAGGCTGTCACATGCCATACCTGTGTTTAAGGAGGATGTCCCATAGCATACCTATTTTGAGGAGGACGTCCCATAGCATACCTGTGTTTAAGGAGGATGTCCCATAGCATACCTATTTTTGAGGAGGATGTCCCATAGCATACCTGTGTTTATGGAGGATGTCCCATAGCATACCTATGTTTAAGGAGGAAGTCCCATAGCATACCTCTGTTTAAGGAGGATGTCCCATACCATACCTATGTTTGAGGAGGCTGGCCCATGGTATACCTATGTTTAAGGAGGATGTCCCATAGCATACCTATGTTTAAGAAGGAGGGTGTCCCTTAGCAAATCTATGTTTAAGGACGATTTCCCATAGCATACCTATGTTTAAGGAGATTTTCTCATAGTATAGCTATGTTTAAGGAGTATGTCCTATAACATATCTATGTTTAAGGAGGATGTCCCATAGTATACCTATGTTTAAGGAGGATGTCTCATAGTATACCTATGTTTAAGGAGGATGTCTCATAGCACACTTGTGTTTAAGGAGGATGTCTCATAGCACACTTGTGTTTAAGGAGGATGCCCCATAGCATTCCTGTGTTTAAGGAGGATGTCCCATTGAATACCTGTGTTTAAGAAGGATGTCCCATAGTCCACCAATGTTTATGGAGGATGTCTAATAGCATACTGAGTTAAAAGAGGATGTCCATAACACCTCTGTTTAAAAAGGATGGTTCATATCATACCTCTGTTTAAGGAGGATGCCGTATAGCATACCTGTGTTTAAGGAGGATGTCCCACAGCATACCTGTGTTTAAGTAAGATGTCCGTAGCATACCTATGTATAAGGAAGATGCCCCAAAGCATACCTGTGGTTAAGGAGGATGTCCCATAGCATACCTATTTTGAGGAGGATGTCCCATAGCCTAACTGTGTTTAAGGAGGATGCCCCATAGCATACCTATGTTTAAGGAAGATGCCCCATAGCATACCTGTGTTTAAGGAGGATGTCCTATAGCATACTTATGTTTAAGGAGGAAGTCCATAGCATACATATGTTAAAGAAGGATGTCCCATAGCACATCTATGTTTAAGGAGGATAGCATACCAGTGCTTAAAAAGGATGTCTGATAGCATACCTATTTTCCCTATCATACCTGTGTTTCAGGAGTCTGTCCCTTAGCATACTTGTGTTTAAGAAGAATGTCCCATAGCACACCTATGTTTAAGGAGGATGTCCACTAGCAATCCTGTGTTTAAGGAGGATGTCCGATGGCATACCTGTTGATTAAGGAAGATGTCCCATAGCATACCTGTGTTTGAGGAGGATGTCCCATAGCCTACCTGCAATTAAGGTGGATGTTCCATAGCATACCTGTGTTTGAGGAGGATTTCCCATAGCATATCTATGTTTAAGGAGGATGTTTCATAGCATACCAATGTCTAAGGAGGATGTTCCATAGCATACCTGTGTTTAGAAAGGATGTCCATAGCATACTTGTGTTTAAGGAAGATGTCCCATAGCATACCTACATTTCAGGAGGATGTCACATAATATACCAATGTTTTAGGAGGATGTCCCATAGCATACCTAAGTCTAAGAAGGATGTGCAATAGCATACCTTTGTTTAAGGAGGATGTCCCATAGCATACCTGTGTTTAAGGATGTTGTCCCATAGCATACCTCCAAAGCTAGTTACAAAAATAAAATTGCCAAAGATTCCAAAGACAACGACAAGGCATTTAATAACTATGTCTAGAATCTAAATGTCAATGCTCAGATCTGCTCTGAACTACAACAGAATGGCATTAAATATACTGATCCCTAGGACATTGCCAATATCCTGGCAGATCGATTCAGTGCCAACTTCACCCCCATCTCACCCCCTAAATGGCCCATCTTAATACCAGAAGATTGCCAAATTCTGGTAATAACGGCCACACAGGTAAAAAACGCACTCTTCAAAGCTATGAATACAGCATTCATGGGACTAGATGTCATCTTGGGCTGTGTACTACATGAACTACAAAATGAACTGGCACCTCACCTAAGTGTCATGTTTAATCATACCTTTACCTCAGACTTCGTGCCCACTGAGTGGCACACAGCTACAGTTATCCCACTCCACAAGGGGGGATCCACCTTGGATCTCGGGAACTACTGCCCCATCAGTCTGATGAGCCCGATCTGCAAGGCCATGGAAGTATTATCATGGAACGTATAAACAAAGACATTGGCAACCTTCAAATACTGGACCCCACCCAGTTTGGGTTCGTGAAGGGCCGATCTTGTCTCCTGAACCTGATTGACTTCTTCAAATCAGTCTCCAGAGCCATAGATGAGGGTAAGGCAGTCCATACAGCCTATCTGGACCTCTCTAAGGCCATTGACACCATCCCTTACTCTGGAATCATAGATAAACTTACTAAACTGGGCATTAATCCCTACATTACTTGATGGGCTGCCAACTGGCTTACTGACAGAACCCACACTGTAAAAGTAGCTGACTCCAAATCCAGCTTCAGACAAGTGACAAGTAGAGAACCTCAGAGTTCAGTCCTGGGAGCTCTCTTGTTTAGCATCTACTTCTCTGAAGTACAGGCCAACATGAAGGGACTCTGGCTAACAAAGTTCGCAGATGACTGCAAACTGAGAGCCATTACTGAATCCTCAAATGATGTGGATACTCTACTAAAGGGGCTTACAGAAACAGATGCTTAGTGCCAGAGCCATGGGCTCAAGCTCAATGCCAAGAAATGTATAGGTATCCCCTTTAGGAAAAAACATGTACCCATGAATCACCACATAGGTGGCAGTACTCTAAACACCGAAAGTGTGATAAGAGACTTAGGGACACAGGTGGACAGTGGTCTCACCTTCAATAACCACTTCACCATGACAGTCAGGAAATCTTTCTATGTGGCACACCTCATCACTAAGGGCTTTTCATCCAGAAAAAGGAGGTCTTTGTCCCACTGTACTCTTCCCGCATTAGACCCATTATAGAATACAATGCCTTATTTGGTATGTACCTCTCAAGACATCTGCAACAACTGGAAAGGCCGCAGAAATACCTCACTAAAAGAATCACAGGCCTAAAGCAGATGCCCTATGTTGACTGCCTTAAAAAACGCCAGCTATACTCTGTTGCATATGGTCTACTCCGAGGCGATCTCTGCTTAACATACAAGGCCATGTCAAACCCAGAGCTGATGGACATGCTACACTTAAAGAAATCCCAATCCCTCAGAGCCACATGTTCCAGGAATCTAAACCTTTCCATCACAATAAACAAAACATGCTGGAGGGATAGGTTCCTGACCCAGAGACTCCCCAGACTCAGGAATAGACTGCCCATACATGTCAAGAAGAGCACCTATTTGGCCTTCTTCAAATGGAACCTTGATGACTGGATGTGAAAAAGGAAATTCACCCCGGGCATCATGTCAGTCTCCCTGCTAGACAGGGGTCCAGGGAAGTAAATAGTGTGGGAAGAAATAGCCAGGGAATTGTTATGGCTAGGATGGTAGAAGCCCTAGGGCTGATAGCCTAGTACCAACCTATGAACCTATGAACCTATGTTTGAGGAGGATGTCCCATACCATGCCTGTGTTTAATGAGGATGTACCATAGCATACCTATGTTTAAGGAGGATGTCCCAGAGCATACCTATGTTTAAGGAGGATGTCCCATAGCATACTTGTGTATAAGGAAGATGTCCCATAGCATACCTATGTTAGAGGAGGATGTCCCATAGCACACCTATGTTTAAGGAGGATGTCCCATAGCATACCTGTGTTTAAGGAGGATTTCCCATAGCATACCTATGCTTATGGAGGATGTCTCATAGCATAACTATGTTTAAGGAGTATGTCCCATAACATACCTATGTTTAAGGAGGATGTCCCATAGTATACGTATGTTTAAGGAGGATGTCTCATAGCACACTTGTTTTTTAAGGAAGATTCTCCAGAGCATACCTGTGTTTATGGAGGATGTCCCATAGGATACCTGTGTTTAAGAAGGATATCCCATAGCACACCTATGTTTAAGGAGGATGTCCCATAGCATACCTGCGTTTAAGGAGGATTTCCCATAGCATATCTATGTTTAAGGAGGATGACCCATAGTATACCTATGTTTAAGGAGGATGTCTCATAGCACACTTGTGTTTAAGGAGGATGACCCATAGCAAAACTATGTTTAAGGAGTATGTCCCATAACATACCTATGTTTAAGGAGGCTGTCCCATAGCATACCTGTGTTTAAGAAGGAAGTCCCATAACACACCTATGTTTAAGGATGATGTCCCATAGCATACCTGTGTTTAAGGAGGATTTCCCATAGCATACCTATGTTTAAAGAGGATGTCTCATAGCATAACTATGTTTAAGGAGTATGTCTCATAACATGCCTATGTTTAAGGAGGACGTCCCATACTATGCCTATGTTTAAGGAGGATGTTTCATAGTATACCTATGTTTAAGGAGGATGTCTCATAGCATAACTATGTTTAAGGAGTTTGTCCCATAACATGCCTATGTTTAAGGAGGACGTCAAATATTATGCCTATGTTTAAGGAGGATGTCTCATAGCACACTTGTGTTTTAGGACGATATCCCATAGCATACCTGTGTTTAAGTTGGATGTCCCATAGTATACCTGTGTTTAAGGAGGATGTCTCATAGCATACCTATGTTTAAGGAGAATGTCTCATAGCTTAACTATGTTTAAGGAGAATGTCCCATAACATGCCTATGTTTAAGGAGGATGTCTCATAGCACACTTGTGTTTAAGGAGGATGTCCCATAACATGCCCGTGTTTAAGTTGGTAGCATACCTGTGTTTAAGGAGGATGTTTCATAGCACATGTGTTTAAGGAGGATGCCTCATAGCATACCTGTGTTTAAGAAGGATGTCCAATAGCACACCTATGTTTATGGAGGATGTTTCATAGCATACCTATATTTAATGAGGATGTCTCATAGCATAACTATGTTTAAGACGGATGGCTCATGTCATACCTATGTTTAAGGAGGATGATCCATATCATACCTATGTTTAAGGAGGATGCCCCATAGCATGCCTGTGTTTAAGAAGGATGTCCCATAGCACACCTATGTCTAAGGAGGAAGCCCCATAGCATACCTGTGTTTAAGGAGGATGTCCAATACTATACCTAAGTTTGAGGAGGATGTCCCATACCATACCTGTGTTTAATGTGAATGTACCATAGCATACCTATGTTTAAGGAGGATGTCCCATAGCATGCCTGGGTTTAAGGAGGATGTCATATAGCATACCTATGTTTTAGGTAGATGTCCCATAGCATACCTATGTTAGAGGAGGATGCCCCATAGCACACCTTTTTTTAAGCAGGATGTCCCATAGCATACCTATCTTTCTACGAAGATGTCTCATAGCATACCTGTGTTTAAGGAGTATGTCCCATAACATACCTATGTTTAAGGAGGATGTCCCATAGTATACGTATGTTTAAGGAGGATGTCTCATAGCACACTTGTTTTTAAGTAGGATTCTACAGAGCATACCTGTGTTTATGGAGGATGTCCCATAGCATACCTGTGTTTAAGAAGGATATCCCATAGCACACCTATGTTTAAGGAGGATGTCCCATAGCATACCTGTGTTTAAGGAGGATTTCCCATAGCATATCTATGTTTAAGGAGGATGACCCATAGTATACCTATGTTTAAGGAGGATATCTCATAGTACACTTGTGTTTACAGAGGATGAGCCATAGCAAAACTATGTTTAAGGAGTATGTCCCATAGCATACCTATGTTTAAGGAGGCTGTCCCATAGCATACCTGTGTTTAAGAAGGATGTCCCATAGCATACCTATGTTTAAGGAGGATGTCCCATAGCATACCTATGTTTAAGGAGGATGTCCCATAGCATACCTATGTTTAAGGAGGATGCCCCATAGCATACCTGTGTTTAAGAAGGATGTCTCATAGCACACCTATGTCTAAGGAGGAAGCCCCATAGTATACCTGTGTTTAAGGAGGATGCCCAATACTATACCTAAGTTTGAGGAGGATGTCCCAGACCATACCTGTGTTTAATGTGGATGTACCATAGCATACCTATGTTTAAGGAGGATGTCCCATAGCATGCCTGGGTTTAAGGAGGATGTCCTATAGCATACCTATGTTTTAGGAAGATGTCCCATAGCATACCTATGTTAGAGGAGGATGTCCCATAGCACACCTTTTTTTAAGCAGGATGTCCCATAGCATACCTATGTTTTTACGAAGATGTCCCATAGCATACCTGTGTTTAAGGAGGATGTCCCATAGCATACCTTTGTTAAAGGAGGATGTCCCATAGCATACGTATGTTTAAGGAGAATGTCCCATAGCGTACCTGTGTTTAAGGAGGATGTCCCATAGCATACCTGTGTTTAAGGATAATGTCCCATAGCATACCTATGTTTGAGGAGGATGTCCCATGGCATACCTATGTTTAAAGAGAATGTCCCATAGCACACCTTTGTTTAAGGAGGATGTCCCATAGCATACCTCTGTTTAAGGAGGATGTCCCATAGCATACCTTTGTTAAAGGAGGATGTCCTATAGCATACGTATGTTTAAGGAGAATGTCCCATAGCGTAACTGTGTTTAAGGAGGATGTCCCATAGCATACCTATGTTTAAAGAGGATGTGTCATAGCATAACTATGTTTACGGAAGATGTCCCATAGCATTCCTATGTTTAAGGAGGATGACTCATAGCATAAGCATGTTTGAAGAGGATGTCCCGTAGCATACCTGTGTTTAACGAGGATGTCCCATAGCATACCTATGTTTAAGGATGATGTCCCATAGCATATCTTTGTTTAATGAGGATGTTCCATAACATACCTGTGTTTAAGGAGGATGTCCCATAGCATACCTGTGTTTAAGGAGTATGTCCCATAACATACCTATGTTTAAGGAGGATGTCCCATAGCATACGTATGTTTAAGGAGGATGTCTCATAGCACACTTGTTTTTAAGGAGGATTCTCCAGAGCATACCTGTGTTTATGGAGGATGTCCCATAGCATACCTGTGTTTAAGAAGGATATCCCATAGCACACCTATGTTTACGGAGGATGTCCCATAGCATACCTGTGTTTAAGGAGGATTTCTCATAGCATATCTATGTTTAAGGAGGATGACCCATAGTATACCTATGTTTAAGGAGGATGTCTCATAGCACACTTGTGTTTAAGGAGGATGACCCATAGCAAAACTATGTTTAAGGAGTATGTCCCATAACATACCTATGTTTAAGGAGGCTGTCCCATAGCATACCTGTGTTTAAGAAGGATGTCCCATAACACACCTATGTTTATAGAGGATGTCCCATAGCATACCTGTGTTTAAGGAGGATTTCCCATAGCATACCTATGTTTAAAGAGGATGTCTCATAGCATAACTATGTTTAAGGAGTATGTCTCATAACATGCCTATGTTTAGGGATGATGTCCCGTACTATGCCTATGTTTAAGGAGGATTTTTCATAGTATACCTATGTTTAAGGAGGATGTCCAATATCATACCTATGTTTAAGGAGGAGGCTGTCCCATACCATATCTATGTTTAAGGAAGATGTCCCATAGCATACCTATGTTTAAGAAAGAAGTCTCATAGCATACCTTTGTTTAAGGAGGATGTCCCATAGCATACCTGAGTTTAAGGAGGATGTCCCATAACATACCTATGATTCAGGAGGACGTCTCATAGCATACCTGTGTTTAAGGAGGCTGTCCCATAGCATACCTATGTTTAATAAGGATGTCTCATAGCATGACTGAGTTTAAGAAGGATGTTCCATAACATAGTTCTGTTTAAAAAAGATATCTCATAGCATATCTCTGTTTAAGGAGGGATCCGTATAGCATACCTGTGTTTCAGTAGGCTGTCACATACCATACCTGTGTTTAAGGAGGATGTCCCATAGCATACCTGTTTTGAGGAGGACGTCCCATAGCATACCTCTGTTTAAGGAGGATGTCCCATACCATACCTATGTTTGAGGAGGCTGGCCCATGGTATACCTATGTTTAAGGAGGATGTCCCATAGCATACCTATGTTTAAGGAGGAGGATGTCCCTTAGCATATCTATGTTTAAGGACGATTTCCCATAGCATACCTATGTTTAAGGAGATTTTCTCATAGTATAACTATGTTTAAGGAGTATGTCCTATAACATATCTATGTTTAAGGAGGATGTCCCATAGTATACCTATGTTTAAGGAGGATGTCTCATAGTATACCTATGTTTAAGGAGGATGTCTCATAGCACACTTGTGTTTAAGGAGGATGTCTCATAGCACACTTGTGTTTAAGGAGGATGCCCCATAGCATTCCTGTGTTTAAGGAGGATGTCCCATTGAATACCTGTGTTTAAGAAGGATGTCCCATAGTACACCGATGTTTATGGAGGATGTCTAATAGCATACCTGAGTTAAAAGAGGATCTCCATAACACCTCTGTTTAAAAAGGATGGCTCATATCATACCTCTGTTTAAGGAGGATGCCGTATAGCATACCTGTGTTTAAGGAGGATGTCCCACAGCATACCTGTGTTTAAGTAAGATGTCCGTAGCATACCTATGTATAAGGAACATGTCCCAATGCATACCTGTGGTTAAGGAGGATGTCCCATAGCATACCTATTTTGAGGAGGATGTCCCATAGCATAACTGTGTTTAAGGAGGATGTCCCATAGCATACCTATGTTTAAGGAAGATGCCCCATAGCATACCTGTGTTTAAGGAGGATGTCCTATAGCATACTTATGTTTAAGGAGGAAGTCCATAGCATACCTATGTTAAAAAAGGATGTCCCATAGCACATCTATGTTTAAGGAGGATAGCATACCAGTGCTTAAAAAAGATGTCTGATAGCATACCTATTTTCCCTATCATACCTGTGTTTCAGGAGTCTGTCCCTTAGCATACCTGTGTTTAAGAAGAATGTCCCATAGCACACCTATGTTTAAGGAGGATGTCCACTAGCAATCCTGTGTTTAAGGAGGATGTCCGATGGCATACCTGTTGATTAAGGAAGATGTCCCATAGCATACCTGTGTTTGAGGAGGATGTCCCATAGCCTACCTGCAATTAAGGTGGATGTTCCATAGCATACCTGTGTTTGAGGAGGATTTCCCATAGCATATCTATGTTTAAGGAGGATGTTTCATAGCATACCAATGTCTAAGGAGGATGTTCCATAGCATACCTGTGTTTAGAAAGGATGTCCATAGCATACTTGTGTTTAAGGAAGATGTCCCATAGCATACCTGCATTTCAGGAGGATGTCCCATAATATACCAATGTTTTAGGAGGATGTCCCATAGCATACCTAAGTCTAAGAAGGATGTGCAATAGCATACCTTTGTTTAAGGAGGATGTCCCATAGCATACCTGTGTTTAAGGATGTTGTCCCATAGCATACCTCCAAAGCTAGTTACAAAAATAAAATTGCCAAAGATTCCAAAGACAACGACAAGGCATTCAATAACTATGTCTAGAATCTAAATGTCAATGCTCAGATCTGCTCTGAACTACAACAGAATGGCATTAAATATATTGATCCCTAGGACATTGCCAATATCCTGGCAGATCGATTCAGTGCCAACTTCACCCCCATCTCACCCCCTAAATGGCCCATCTTAATACCAGAAGATTGCCAAATTCTGGTAATAACGGCCACACAGGTAAAAAACGCACTCTTCAAAGCTATGAATACAGCATTCATGGGACTAGATGTCATCCTGGGCTGTGTACTACATGAACTACAAAATGAACTGGCACCTCACCTAAGTGTCATGTTTAATCATACCCTTACCTCAGACTTCGTGCCCACTGAGTGGCACACAGCTACAGTTATCCCACTCCACAAGGGGGGATCCACCTTGGATCTCGGGAACTACTGCCCCATCAGTCTGATGAGCCCGATCTGCAAGGCCATGGAAGTATTATCATGGAACGTATAAACAAAGACATTGGCAACCTTCAAATACTGGACCCCACCCAGTTTGGGTTTGTGAAGGGCCGATCTTGTCTCCTGAACCTGATTGACTTCTTCAAATCAGTCTCCAGAGCCATAGATGAGGGTAAGGCAGTCCATACAGCCTATCTGGACCTCTCTAAGGCCATTGACACCATCCCTTACTCTGGAATCATAGATAAACTTACTAAACTGGGCATTAATCCCTACATTACTTGATGGGTTGCCAACTGGCTTACTGACAGAACCCACACTGTAAAAGTAGCTGACTCCAAATCCAGCTTCAGACAAGTGACAAGTAGAGAACCTCAGAGTTCAGTCCTGGGAGCTCTCTTGTTTAGCATCTACTTCTCTGAAGTACAGGCCAACATGAAGGGACTCTGGCTAACAAAGTTCGCAGATGACTGCAAACTGAGAGCCATTACTGAATCCTCAAATGATGTGGATACTCTACTAAAGGGGCTTACAGAAACAGATGCTTAGTGCCAGAGCCATGGGCTCAAGCTCAATGCCAAGAAATGTATAGGTATCCCCTTTAGGAAAAAACATGTACCCATGAATCACCACATAGGTGGCAGTACTCTAAACACCGAAAGTGTGATAAGAGACTTAGGGACACAGGTGGACAGTGGTCTCACCTTCAATAACCACTTCACCATGACAGTCAGGAAATCTTTCTATGTGGCACACCTCATCACTAAGGGCTTTTCATCCAGAAAAAGGAGGTCTTTGTCCCACTGTACTCTTCCCGCATTAGACCCATTATAGAATACAATGCCTTATTTGGTATGTACCTCTCAAGACAGCTGCAACAACTGGAAAGGCCGCAGAAATACCTCACTAAAAGAATCACAGGCCTAAAGCAGATGCCCTATGTTGACTGCCTTAAAAAACGCCAGCTATACTCTGTTGCATATGGTCTACTCCGAGGCAATCTCTGCTTAACATACAAGGCCATGTCAAACCCAGAGCTGATGGACATGCTACACTTAAAGAAATCCCAATCCCTCAGAGCCACATGTTCCAGGAATCTAAACCTTTCCATCACAATAAACAAAACATGCTGGAGGGATAGGTTCCTGACCCAGAGACTCCCAGACTCAGGAATAGACTGCCCATACATGTCAAGAAGAGCACCTATTTGGCCTTCTTCAAATGGAACCTTGATGACTGGATGTGAAAAAGGAAATTCACCCCGGGCATCATGTCAGTCTCCTGCTAGACAGGGGTCCAGGGAAGTAAATAGTGTGGGAAGAAATAGCCAGGGAATTGTTATGGCTAGGATGGTAGAAGCCCTAGGGCTGATAGCCTAGTACCAACCTATGAACCTATGAACCTATGTTTGAGGAGGATGTCCCATACCATGCCTGTGTTTAATGAGGATGTACCATAGCATACCTATGTTTAAGGAGGATGTCCCAGAGCATACCTATGTTTAAGGAGGATGTCCCATAGCATACTTGTGTATAAGGAAGATGTCCCATAGCATACCTATGTTAGAGGAGGATGTCCCATAGCACACCTATGTTTAAGGAGGATGTCCCATAGCATACCTGTGTTTAAGGAGGATTTCCCATAGCATACCTATGCTTATGGAGGATGTCTCATAGCATAACTATGTTTAAGGAGTATGTCCCATAACATACCTATGTTTAAGGAGGATGTCCCGTAGTATACGTATGTTTAAGGAGGATGTCTCATAGCACACTTGTTTTTTAAGGAAGATTCTCCAGAGCATACCTGTGTTTATGGAGGATGTCCCATAGGATACCTGTGTTTAAGAAGGATATCCCATAGCACACCTATGTTTAAGGAGGATGTCCCATAGCATACCTGCGTTTAAGGAGGATTTCCCATAGCATATCTATGTTTAAGGAGGATGACCCATAGTATACCTATGTTTAAGGAGGATATCTCATAGCACACTTGTGTTTAAGGAGGATGACCCATAGCAAAACTATGTTTAAGGAGTATGTCCCATAACATACCTATGTTTAAGGAGGCTGTCCCATAGCATACCTGTGTTTAAGAAGGACGTCCCATAACACACCTATGTTTAAGGATGATGTCCCATAGCATACCTGTGTTTAAGGAGGATTTCCCATAGCATACCTATGTTTAAAGAGGATGTCTCATAGCATAACTATGTTTAAGGAGTATGTCTCATAACATGCCTATGTTTAAGGAGGACGTCCCATACTATGCCTATGTTTAAGGAGGATGTTTCATAGTATACCTATGTTTAAGGAGGATGTCTCATAGCATAACTATGTTTAAGGAGTTTGTCCCATAACATGCCTATGTTTAAGGAGGACGTCAAATATTATGCCTATGTTTAAGGAGGATGTCTCATAGCACACTTGTGTTTTAGGACGATATCCCATAGCATACCTGTGTTTAAGTTGGATGTCCCATAGTATACCTGTGTTTAAGGAGGATGTCTCATAGCATACCTATGTTTAAGGAGAATGTCTCATAGCTTAACTATGTTTAAGGAGAATGTCCCATAACATGCCTATGTTTAAGGAGGATGTCTCATAGCACACTTGTGTTTAAGGAGGATGTCCCATAACATGCCTGTGTTTAAGTTGGTAGCATACCTGTGTTTAAGGAGGATGTTTCATAGCACATGTGTTTAAGGAGGATGCCTCATAGCATACCTGTGTTTAAGAAGGATGTCCAATAGCACACCTATGTTTATGGAGGATGTTTCATAGCATACCTATATTTAATGAGGATGTCTCATAGCATAACTATGTTTAAGGAGGATGGCTCATGTCATACCTATGTTTAAGGAGGATGATCCATATCATACCTATGTTTAAGGAGGATGCCCCATAGCATGCCTGTGTTTAAGAAGGATGTCCCATAGCACACCTATATCTAAGGAGGAAGCCCCATAGCATACCTGTGTTTAAGGAGGATGTCCAATACTATACCTAAGTTTGAGGAGGATGTCCCATACCATACCTGTGTTTAATGTGGATGTACCATAGCATACCTCTGTTTAAGGAGGATGTCCCATAGCATGCCTGGGTGTAAGGAGGATGTCATATAGCATACCTATGTTTTAGGTAGATGTCCCATAGCATACCTATGTTAGAGGAGGATGCCCCATAGCACACCTTTTTTTAAGCAGGATGTCCCATAGCATACCTATCTTTCTACGAAGATGTCTCATAGCATACCTGTGTTTAAGGAGTATGTCCCATAACATACCTATGTTTAAGGAGGATGTCCCATAGTATACGTATGTTTAAGGAGGATGTCTCATAGCACACTTGTTTTTAAGTAGGATTCTACAGAGCATACCTGTGTTTATGGAGGATGTCCCATAGCATACCTGTGTTTAAGAAGGATATCCCATAGCACACCTATGTTTAAGGAGGATGTCCCATAGCATACCTGTGTTTAAGGAGGATTTCCCATAGCATATCTATGTTTAAGGAGGATGACCCATAGTATACCTATGTTTAAGGAGGATATCTCATAGTACACTTGTGTTTACAGAGGATGACCCATAGCAAAACTATGTTTAAGGAGTATGTCCCATAGCATACCTATGTTTAAGGAGGCTGTCCCATAGCATACCTGTGTTTAAGAAGGATGTCCCATAGCATACCTATGTTTAAGGAGGATGTCCCATAGCATACCTATGTTTAAGGAGGATGTCCCATAGCATACCTATGTTTAAGGAGGATGCCCCATAGCATACCTGTGTTTAAGAAGGATGTCTCATAGCACACCTATGTCTAAGGAGGAAGCCCCATAGTATACCTGTGTTTAAGGAGGATGCCCAATACTATACCTAAGTTTGAGGAGGATGTCCCAGACCATACCTGTGTTTAATGTGGATGTACCATAGCATACCTATGTTTAAGGAGGATGTCCCATAGCATGCCTGGGTTTAAGGAGGATGTCCTATAGCATACCTATGTTTTAGGAAGATGTCCCATAGCATACCTATGTTAGAGGAGGATGTCCCATAGCACACCTTTTTTTAAGCAGGATGTCCCATAGCATACCTATGTTTTTACGAAGATGTCCCATAGCATACCTGTGTTTAAGGAGGATGTCCCATAGCATACCTTTGTTAAAGGAGGATGTCCCATAGCATACCTGTGTTTAAGGAGGATGTCCCATAGCATACCTATGTTTGAGGAGGATGTCCCATGGCATACCTATGTTTAAAGAGAATGTCCCATAGCACACCTATGTTTAAGGAGGATGTCCCATAGCATACCTCTGTTTAAGGAGGATGTCCCATAGCATACCTTTGTTAAAGGAGGATGTCCTATAGCATACGTATGTTTAAGGAGAATGTCCCATAGCGTAACTGTGTTTAAGGAGGATGTCCCATAGCATACCTATAATTAAAGAGGATGTGTCATAGCATAACTATGTTTACAGAAGATGTCCCATAGCATTCTTATGTTTAAGGAGGATGACTCATAGCATAAGCATGTTTGAAGAGGATGTCCCGTAGCATACCTGTGTTTAACGAGGATGTCCCATAGCATACCTATGTTTAAGGAGGATGTCCCATAGCATATCTTTGTTTAATGAGGATGTTCCATAACATACCTGTGTTTAAGGAGGATGTCCCATAGCATACCTGTGTTTAAGGCGTATGTCCCATAACATACCTATGTTTAAGGAGGATGTCCCATAGCATACGTATGTTTAAGGAGGATGTCTCATAGCACACTTGTTTTTAAGGAGGATTCTCCAGAGCATACCTGTGTTTATGGAGGATGTCCCATAGCATACCTGTGTTTAAGAAGGATATCCCATAGCACACCTATGTTTAAGGAGGATGTCCCGTAGCATACCTGTGTTTAAGGAGGATTTCTCATAGCATATCTATGTTTAAGGAGGATGACCCATAGTATGCCTATGTTTAAGGAGGATGTCTCATAGCACACTTGTGTTTAAGGAGGATGACCCATAGCAAAACTATGTTTAAGGAGTATGTCCCATAACATACCTATGTTTAAGGAGGCTGTCCCATAGCATACCTGTGTTTAAGAAGGATGTCCCATAACACACCTATGTTTATAGAGGATGTCCCATAGCATACCTGTGTTTAAGGAGGATTTCCCATAGCATACCTATGTTTAAAGAGGATGTCTCATAGCATAACTATGTTTAAGGAGTATGTCTCATAACATGCCTATGTTTAGGGAGGACGTCCCGTACTATGCCTATGTTTAAGGAGGATTTTTCATAGTATACCTATGTTTAAGGAGGATGTCTCATAGCATAACTATGTTTAAGGAGTATGTCCCATAACATGCCTATGTTTAAGGAGGACGTCAAATACTATGCTTATGTTTAAGGAGGATGTCTCATAGCACATTTGTGTTTTAGGAGGATATCTCATAGCATACCTGTGTTTAAATTGGATGTCCCATAGTATACCATTGTTTAAGAAGGATGTCTCATAGCATACCTATGTTTAAGGAGAATGTCTCATAGCTTAACTATGTTTAAGGAGAATGTCCCATAACATGCCTATGTTTAAGGAAGACGTTCCATACCATGCCTATGTTTAAGGAGGATGTCTCATAGTATACCTTTGCTTAAGGAGGATGTCTCATAGCACACTTTTGTTTAAGGAGTATGTCCCATAGCATGCCTGTGTTTAAGTTGATAGCATACCTGTGTTTAAGGAGGATGTTTCATAGCACTCGTGTTTAAGGAGGATGCCCCATAGCATACCTGTGTTTAAGAAGGATGTCCAATAGCACACCTATGTTTATGGAGGATGTTTCATAGCATACCTATATTTAATGAGGATGTCTCATAGCATAACTATGTTTAAGGAGGCTGTCCCATAGCATACCTGTGTTTAAGAAGGATGTCCCATAGCACATCTATGTCTAAGGAGGAAGCCCCATAGCATACCTGTGTTTAAGGAGGATGTCCAATACTATACTTAAGTTTGAGGAGGATGTCCCATACCATACCTGTGTTTAATGTGGATGTACCATAGCATACCTATGTTTAAGGAGGATGTCCAATAGCATACCTATGTTTAAGGAGGTGGATGTCCTATAGCATACGTATGTTTAAGGAGGATGTCCCATAGTATATCTGTGTTTAACCAGGATGTCCCATAGCATACCTGAATTTAACAAGGATGTCCCATAGCATACCTATGTTTAAAGAGGATGTGTCATAGCATAACTATGTTTAAGGAAGATGCCCCATAGCATTCCTATGTTTAAGGAGGATGACTCATAGCATAACCATGTTTGAAGAGGATGTCCCGTAGC
Organism: Protopterus annectens; assembly: GCF_019279795.1. NCBI lineage: Eukaryota > Metazoa > Chordata > Ceratodontiformes > Protopteridae > Protopterus > Protopterus annectens. Next base: position 798,591,373 of record NC_056749.1, on the reverse strand, counting down.
ATACCTGTGTTTAACGAGGATGTCCTATAGCATACCTATGTTTAAGGAGGATGTCCCATAGCATATCTTTGTGTAATGAGGATGTTCCATAACATACCTGTGTTTAAGGAGGATGTCCCATAGCATACTTCATTTTAAGGAAGATGGCTCATAGCATACCTCTGTTTAAGGAATATGTCTCATAGCATACCTATGTTTGAGGAGGATGTCCCATAGCATACCTGTGTTTAAGGAGGATGTCCCATAGCATACCTGTGTTTAAGGAGGATGTCCCATAGCATACCTGTGTTTAAGGAGGATGTCCCATAGCATACCTGTGTTTAAGGAGGATGCCTCATAGCATTCCTGTGCTTGAGGGGGATGTCCCATAGCACACCCATGTTAAGGAAAATGTCCCATAGTATACCTATGTTTGAGGAGGATGTCCCATATCACACCTATGTTTGAGGAGGATGTTTTATAGCATACCTATGTTTAAAGAGGATGTCTCATAGCATACCTGTGTTTAAGGAGGATGACAAATAGCATACCTATGTTTAAGGGAGATGTCCCATAGCATACTTCATTTTAAGGAAGATGGCTCATAGCATACCTCTGTTTAAGGAAGATGTCTCATAGCATACCTATGTTTGAGGAGGATGTCCCATAGCATACCTGTGTTTAAGGAAGATGTCCCATAACATACCTATGTTTAATGCGAAGGATGTCCCATAGCAGATCACCTTCAATATACCAAACAAGCAATTCATCGACAAGACAGAACCTATGCCCACTTCACCGGCATTCCTAATCACCGACAGAGCAAAACACCAAACCACAATTCACCGACGTGACATTCCCCGACAAATATGTCAACAGTCGCACAAAATCTGCATTAAAGCACCAACATTATAAAGTAGAAAGTAACACATATGACATAGCTCACCACACGATGTCCAAAATAGTCATTGTAGAACAACTAAATGATAACGTAATGTTCAATTCCCTGAAGTAGCTTTACGTTCTAGCCTTAGTAAGTCGTCTTTGCAACATGAAACAAAACATGACATAGTCCAAACAAAAAGTACAAAAGCCAGCTTTCCATCCTCCATTTTTATTAAATGAGCTATACTCTGCACAAACTCTAGTGAAGAGTACTCAGCCCTACTCTCAATTACTTGCTGAAACTGATTGTGCCTCTGTAAAACCCCTCGCTTTTTAGGCAACGGAGGAACACCAGTTGCTATTCTCACCATTAATTCATCGATACGATCCTGTTCCCTAGTTAAAGCACACATTATGACATCCAGATCCATAGTTCGACTACCCAGCAAACACTTCAGTCTGCAGTGCCATGCTTCCACCGAGTTTTGCGCCCGTGGCAAAAACAAATCATTTAGTTCAGCTATGTTCCAAAACTTTACAGGAAAAAGTGGAGGAAATCTCATAAACGTGGTACTTCTAGTACGAAATTTCCTCAATTTGCCATGCACATAGTAGTCAGAGAAATATTTTACAAGACAAAGCAAAACTCAGAAAGTCCAATACTTCAAAAAGCAAAGGAAAAACCAGCTCGAAATAATTTTATTTATTTTTTATTTTACATTTGTTGACCGGGCTAGTCTAGCTGGATATATGTCCATTTTCAGTAAAGGCCCAGGGAGATAAGCTCCAAAGTTCAATTACAGTGCATATCTACAGAAGTACATACATGAGATCGACTACATTAATAATAACTAAAGCAGTATTAGCTAAAAAGTGGTTACAGGTATATAGAGTATATAACACAAAATATTGAATAAACATAATACAATTTATCATGAGGCTGCATTTTAACTGTTCAGAAAGATTGATAGTAAAACACACAATATAATTCTAGATATAAGAAGGGGAAAAAGGAAAGTAAGACTGGAGTAGAAGTTGAGTAAGAAAGTTCTACTCGTGAAGACTGGAACGTTTATGAGAGTATACTAATAGGTAAGGCTAAGTAGTACAGGTAGAATTGTAGATGAATTCTGATGTGTTTGTTACTGAGCTGAGACAGTGAGGTAGAAACAGGTAGCTAGAGCATATAAGGTGGGGTTGAAACAAGTAGTGAGAACATGTAGGTTAGTCAGGTTTAGTACAGGGGCACATCCAATGTGTTTTAAGGAAGAGCTTAAGTTTATTTTTGAACAAGGAAATAGAGGGAAGTGTTGAAAGTTCAGTGGGGAGTAAGTTCCAGATTTTCCCAACAGTATTAGTAAAGAGAGAGCCTCCAGCTCTATTGTTTGATTTGATAATATTTATGAGGATCTTAGGGATTTCAGGTTATTGTAGGGATGAATAAGATTAGATAGTATGGGTGTCTTAGGTTGATAAAGAATTTTATGGGCAATGGTCAGTTGATTATATGTTAGCTGTTGCTGTAATTCAAGCTACCCTAGGTATTTTAGATTAATACAGTGGTGTGTTTTAAAAGGGTTACCAGTGGCAAATCTGGCTATGTTGTTGTAGGAGTTTTCTAGTTTTTTAAGGTTATTTTTTGACGGGTTAGTGAAAATGGGAGAGGCATAGAGTAGGGTAGAGATTAGATGGGTGCGGGCGATAGTTATTCTAGTTGCAGGAGTGAGGAAGGGTTTGATCCTGTATAGAGAGCCTATTTTCCTGTTAGTTGTTTTCAAGATATTATTAATATGAGTGTCAAAGTTAAGGTTGTTGTCTATGGTGATACCTAGCAGTTTGGTAGTAAGATCCTGGGATATAACAGTGCTATTATTGGAAGCTATAGTGAAGTCAATTGGTGGAGATTTATTGGTAGGTGTAAAAAGTAGAAGTTTAGTTTTTTTGGGATTTAGTATGAGACAGCGTTTTGTAAACCATAGTTCTACTGAGCTAAATAAGTTCTGTGTAAGGAAGTGAAGTTCAGATTCAGATGTGGCTGAGCATATAAGTGTCGAATCATCTGCATATTGTATGCATGTAGCTTGGGGAACTGCTTCGTGAAGGTCATTGATGAAGAAGGAAAATAGGAGTGGGCCTAGTATGGACCCTTGAGGGACACCAATATTAACGGGTAGTTGGGTAGAAAGAGTGGCATTCCAGAGCACAGCTTGATGTCTGTTATTTAAGTAGGATAGGAACCATTTTATAGCTAGTGCATCAAGTGACAGAGATTTCAGAATGTTTATGAGTATATTGTGATTTACCATGTCAAAAGCTTTGGACAGGTCAATGAAAAGTGCAGAGGAGAGCATGTTAAGGTTGCGGTTTTTGTTGATGGTGTCCATGAAGGAGAGGAGGGCAGTAGTAGTGCTGTGGGAAGGTCTGAGTCATGTTGAGAGTTGGAGAGCAGGTTATTATGGAGAAGGTGGTCTAATAATTGCCTATGGATGCACTTTTCCATAACCTTAGATAAAGGGGAGAGTAGGGCTATGGGACGATAGTTGGAAAGGTCAGTGGAGTCTCCCCCCTTATGAAGGGGAATAATATGTGAGACTTTCCAAAGATTGGGGACATATCCTTCAGTAATGCTTCTATTGATGAGAATGGAGATGGGGTAGGCAATAGATTTGGCTGCTAACTGTAAGTATTCTGCAGGTAGTTGGTCAGCAGAGGGAGTGCAAGGTTTAAGTTTTTGTAAAAGGGTGAGAATAAAAGCTGTAGGGACAGGTTGGAAGTGAAATGGAGGAGGTGGGTTGGATTTAGACTTAGATGAGGTTGAATTTTGTGGAGAGAGTTGACTGGCTAGATTTTGAATAGTTTTGGTGAAAAAGGTATTAAAGGCATTGGCAGTTTGTTTGGGGTTGTTGTGGTCAGAGCCTTGTGGGTTTGGTGTAATAGATTGACTGGGGTGTAATAGTTCATTAATGCTTGCCCAGAATTTTTGTGGTTTATTATGGTGGGATTGCTGTGAATGTAGGTAGTAGTTTTGTTTATCAGACATTATGGCTTTTTTTGTTTCATTTCTCAATTGTTTAAAGTTTTGGAGGTAAGTGATGTTCTTAGTTAAGCAAGATCTGTGCCAGTATTTATTTCTGAGATGGAGTTTTTGCTTAGTTTCCTTAGAAAGCCATGGAGCAGGTTTGGTTTTTATCCTAACAGAGCGGGTAGGAGCGTGTTGATTAAGGATGGCTAGGAAATTAGCATTGAAGTAGTCGACAGCTTCATCAAGGGAAAGTTGTTTTAATGGGGACCAATTACAAGCCTTAAGTTCAGTTAAGAATAAATCGAGATTGAAGTTTTTCTTGGTTCTAATTGTTCTAAATATGGGTTTGGAATGTGGGTTGGTTTTAAGCCTAATAGCACAGGTTGGAAAGTGGTCTCTTATATTATCTGGGAGGGTTCCAGAATTGTAGGTCTGGGGTTGATTATTGATTAGTATCCAGTCTAAGGTACTTTCTTTCTTATTGGTTTTGTTAATTCTAGTGGGTGAGGTGATTATAACTTCCAAATAGCCACACTCGGACAATAGGTCTAGCGCTTTCATTCACTTTTAATCAAGTGAACATCAGAAAAAACAATTACAAACCTACCCCTTCCTCTTATATTAAATTAACTTACAGGAAATGATCTAAAACATCAATTGATTAATTAATTAATCAATAGAAAGTCAATCCCTAATACACAATATATAATTATGAATGTCCTTATATACAAATGTGTGTTAAAACTTCATCTGTACATTAAAAAAAAATTCAAATTGATGACTTCATTTAAGCCAGGTGCTCAATCTGCCCCAAATAGGAGCTGCCAGAATGCTTCTCTACATTCGAGTGTGTTGTTCAAATCCCCAGCACATAAAGCCTTATCAACACTGTCTAAAACAAAAAATTCAAACTTTTTAAATAATGAACAAGAAAGTGCATGCCTAGATAATGAATTAGTCTTGTCTTTTTTCTTTATAGCTAGAGTGTGTTCATATATTCTACGTTTCAGACTTCTCTTTGTTTTCCCTATATAGTCATTTTTACATGTGGTACAGGTAGCTATATAAACTACATACTCACTGTTGCAATTATAATAATCTTTTGCCCAAAATGTTTGTCTCAAATGTTCCACAATAATGAAGGAGGAATCGCTAATGAACCTACATTGTTTGCAATTCATGCAACTAAACATTCCCTTTTTGTTGGAACATGTACGGATGTTATTACTGTTTTTCACTTTACCTGATTCCAACATAGACTTAATGTTAGTAATTCTCTTGAACATAAATCTAGGTGTCACCCCTAAAATGGAAGCTAGTTCCTTGTTTCCGAGAATTATTCTCCAATTGTTTTCAATAATATATTTAATGTTCCACATTTCTCTGGCTATTATAGCAAAGGAAATGCAATATTGAATTATTGTGTTTCCATTGTGTTATAGTCCTATAAATGTTTGGCGGACCCACCACTGAGTCCTTAGAATGTAAAATGGGTTTAGCAACCCCACTTCTCAAAGTTTTTACTTCATCTTCTATTCTTTTTAACCATTCCAAATCATACCCTCTGTTAAGAAACAAAGATCTCAGGAATATCATATGGAACATCATATTACTGTTGTATATAGAGGCAAGGTCCAAAGCCTGCACTTTTCTCCAAATATTCTGTCCAAAGTGAAATAAACACCCTTTGGACTGCACATTAGAGAAATTTAAGCTCACACTCCTTAAGGCTGTTATCTCGAAATCTCAAATAATGTATTTAACTTTACATTCAAAGCTATTTTCCGACAATAGTCCAAACAGAGCATGCCAAAGATAATTATAACATTTTAATAATTTCTTGCTCATAAGAGCATAGAAAAGGGATACAACTTTGCTATAACATCCAGTTTTTAACAGACCATGTATGCTATAAAGCTGCCTGCATGTAACACCTTTTTGAAAGAAAGTGCCGTCCATCATCCAAACCATGGCTCGGCTATGATCATACAGGTTTATAACAGTGCTAAATGCAAACACTATAGAATCAGTTGTGTTATCAGCCAAGCGCTTACTAAAGAAACAGGCTTCTTTCAATTTGTACGTATTACTATCTACGTTAATTAATGTAATTTCACATCTCCCTGGGGTTAAATTACATTTCCTGCAAACTCTACCTATACTTTGTAACAGAGCCTTCCTTTTTGGTATATTATGGATGGCAGACATGGATGTGGATGCTAATGCATCTTCCACAATAGAGCATGGGATATCTCTGCTGTATTGGGCACGTACCTTTATTTAATTTGTGAGTGTATATCGTTCAGTCTCACTCAGAGCAGCACTGTGGTGATGTGCAACTGTTTTCAATAATTCATTTCCATCTGTGCTCGTCAGGGTTACTGCTCTACCCCTACAACGCGTACTTGGCTTTTCTTTACATCCCCAATAAGGCCTGTTCCTTTTTGTATGCTCTAGATGGTATAGGTACCCTTCAATTTGTAACATTTCCTTCCCTCTTTGCGAGTTGACAACAGGGTACCATAGCATACCCATGTTTGAGGAAGATATCTCACAGCATACCTCTGTTTAAGAAGGATGTCCCATTGCCCACGTATGTTTAAGGAGGATGTGTCATAGCATACCCATGTTTAATGAGGATGTCTCATAGCATACCTCTGTTTAAGGAGGATGTCCCATAGCATACCTATGTTTAAGGAGGATGTCCCATAGCAAACCTATGTTTAAGGAGGATGTCTCATAGCATATCTATTTTTAAGGAAGATGTCCCATACCATACCTGTGTTTGAGGAGGATGTCCCATAGCACACCTATGCTTAAGGAGGATGTCCCATAGCATACCTATGTTTAAGGAAGATGTCCCATAGTATAGCTTACCTTTTTCTAAGGTGGATGTCCCATAGCATACCTATGTTTAAGGAGGATGTCCCATAGCAAACCTATGTTTAAGAAGGATGTCTCACAGCATATCTATTTTTAAGGGAGATGTCCCATACCATACCATACCTATGTTTGAGGAGGATGTCCCATAGCACACCTATGCTTAAGGAGGATGTCCCATAGCATACCTATGTTTAAGGAAGATGTCCAATAGCATACCTATGTTTGAGGTGGATGTCCCATAGCATAGCATGCATTTTTCTAAGGTGGATGTCCCATAGCATACCTATGTTTAAGGAGGATATCCCATAGCATACCTATGTTTAAGGAGAATGTCCCATAGCATACCTGTGTTTAAGGAGGATGTCCCATAGCATACCTGTGGTTAAGGAGTATGTCCCATAGCATGCATGTGTTTAAGGAGGATGTCCCATAGCATACCTATGTTTAAGGAGAATGTCCCATAGCATACCTATGTTTAAGGAGGATGTCCCATAGCATACCTATGTTTAAGGAGAATGTCCCATCGCATACCTATGTTTAAGGAGAATGTCCCATAGCATACCTGTGTTTAAGGAGGATGTCCCATAGCATACCTGTGGTTAAGGAGGATGTCTCATAGCATACCTATGTTTGAGGAGACTGTCCCATGGCATACCATTGTTTGAAGAGAATGTCCCATAGCACAGCTATGTTTAAGGAGACTGTCCCATAGCATACCTCTGTTTAAGGAGGATGTCCCATAGCATACCTATGTTTGAGGATGATGTACAATGGCAAACCTATCTTCGAAGAGGATGTCCCATAGCACACCTATGTTTAAGGAGAATATCCAACAGCATGTCTATGTTTAAAGAGGATGTCTCATAGCATAACTATGTTTAAGGAAGATGCCCCATAGCATTCTTAAGTTTAAGGAGGATGTCCCATGGCATACCTATGTTTGAAGAGGATGTTCCCACATCACACCTATTTTTAAGGAGGATGTCCCATAGCATACCTATATTTAAGGAGGATGTCCCATAGCATACCTGTGCTTAAGGAGGATGTCTCATAACATACCTGTGTTTTAGGAGGATGTCCCATAGTATACCCCTGTTTAAGTAGCATGTCCCATAGCATACTTATGTTTAAGGAGGATGTCCCATAGCATACCTATGTTTAAGGAGGATTTCCCATAGCATACCTGTGTTTAAGGAGGATGTCCCATAGCACACCTATATTTAAGGAGGATGTCCAATAGCATGTCTGTTTTTAAGGAGGATGTCTCATAGCATACCTATGTTTAAGGAGGAGGATATCCTGTAGCATACCTATGTTTAAGGAGGATGTCCCTTAGCATACCTGTGTTTAATGAGGATGTCCCATAGCATACCTGTGTTTAACGAGGATGTCCCATAGCATACCTATGTTTAAGGAGGATGTCTCATAGCATAAATATGTTTAAGGAAGATGTCCCATAGCATACCTATGTTTAAGGAGGATGTCCCAAAAGCATACTTATGTTTAAGGAGGATGTCCCATAACATACCTATATTTAAGGAGGATGATCCATAGCATACCTGTGTTTAAGGAAGATGTCCCATAGTGTACCTATATTTAAGGAGGATGTCCCAAAGCATACTTATGTTTAAGGAGGATGTCCCATAGCACACCTATGCTTAAGGAGGATGTCCCATAGCATACCTATGTTTAAGGAAGATGTCCAATAGCATACCTATGTTTGAGGTGGATGTCCCATAGCATAGCATGCATTTTTCTAAGGTGGATGTCCCATAGCATACCTATGTTTAAGGAGGATATCCCATAGCATACCTATGTTTAAGGAGAATGTCCCATAGCATACCTGTGTTTAAGGAGGATGTCCCATAGCATACCTGTGGTTAAGGAGTATGTCCCATAGCATGCATGTGTTTAAGGAGGATGTCCCATAGCATACCTATGTTTAAGGAGAATGTCCCATAGCATACCTATGTTTAAGGAGGATGTCCCATAGCATACCTATGTTTAAGGAGAATGTCCCATAGCATACCTATGTTTAAGGAGAATGTCCCATAGCATACCTGTGTTTAAGGAGGATGTCCCATAGCATACCTGTGGTTAAGGAGGATGTCTCATAGCATACCTATGTTTGAGGAGACTGTCCCATGGCATACCATTGTTTGAAGAGAATGTCCCATAGCACAGCTATGTTTAAGGAGACTGTCCCATAGCATACCTCTGTTTAAGGAGGATGTCCCATAGCATACCTATGTTTGAGGATGATGTACAATGGCAAACCTATCTTGAAGAGGATGTCCCATAGCACACCTATGTTTAAGGAGAATATCCAACAGCATGTCTATGTTTAAAGAGGATGTCTCATAGCATAACTATGTTTAAGGAAGATGCCCCATAGCATTCTTAAGTTTAAGGAGGATGTCCCATGGCATACCTATGTTTGAAGAGGATGTTCCCACATCACACCTATTTTTAAGGAGGATGTCCCATAGCATACCTATATTTAAGGAGGATGTCCCATAGCATACCTGTGCTTAAGGAGGATGTCTCATAACATACCTGTGTTTTAGGAGGATGTCCCATAGTATACCCCTGTTTAAGTAGCATGTCCCATAGCATACTTATGTTTAAGGAGGATGTCCCATAGCATACCTATGTTTAAGGAGGATTTCCCATAGCATACCTGTGTTTAAGGAGGATGTCCCATAGCACACCTATATTTAAGGAGGATGTCCAATAGCATGTCTGTTTTTAAGGAGGATGTCTCATAGCATACCTATGTTTAAGGAGGAGGATATCCTGTAGCATACCTATGTTTAAGGAGGATGTCCCTTAGCATACCTGTGTTTAATGAGGATGTCCCATAGCATACCTGTGTTTAACGAGGATGTCCCATAGCATACCTATGTTTAAGGAGGATGTCTCATAGCATAAATATGTTTAAGGAAGATGTCCCATAGCATACCTATGTTTAAGGAGGATGTCCCAAAGCATACTTATGTTTAAGGAGGATGTCCCATAACATACCTATATTTAAGGAGGATGATCCATAGCATACCTGTGTTTAAGGAAGATGTCCCATAGTGTACCTATATTTAAGGATGATGTCACATACCATACCTTTGTTTAAGGAGGATGTTTCATAGCATACCTGTGTTTAGGGAGGATATCCTATAGCATACCTATGTTTGAGGAGGATGTCCCATGGCATACCTATGTTTAAGGAGGATGTCCCATAGTATACCTGTGTTTAATTAGGATGCCCCATAGCATACCTCTGTTTAAGGCAGATGTCCCATAGCATACCTAAGTTTAAGGTGGATGTCCCATAGCATACCTATGTTTAAGGAGGATGTCCCATAGCATACCCATGTTTAAGGAGGAGGATGTCCTATAGCATACCTCTGTTTAAGGTGGATGTCCCATAGCATACCTATGTTTGAGAAGGATGTCCCATAGTATACCTGTGTTTAATTAGGATGCCCCATAGCATACCTCTGTTTAAGGCAGATGTCCCATAGCATACCTAAGTTTAAGGTGGATGTCCCATAGCATACCTATGTTTAAGGAGGATGTCCCATAGCATACCCATGTTTAAGGAGGAGGATGTCCTATAGCATACCTCTGTTTAAGGTGGATGTCCCATAGCATACCTATGTTTGAGAAGGATGTCCCATGGCATACCTGTGTTTGAAGAGGATGTCCCATAGCACACCTATGTTTAAAGAGGATGTCCCATAGAATACCTATGTTTAAGGAGGATGTCCCATAGCATACCTATGTTTGAGGATGATGTCCCATGGCATGCTATGGGACATCCTCGTTAAACACCTATGTTTAAGGAGGATGTCCCATAGCATGTCTATGTTTAAAGAGGATGTCCCATAGCATACCTGTGTTTAAGGAGGATGTCCCATAATATACCTGTGTTTAAGGAGGATGTCCCATAGCATACCTGTGTTTAAGAAGGATGTCCCATAGCATACCTCTATTTAAGGCAGATGTCCCATAATATACCTGTGTTTAAGAAGGATGTCCCATAGCATACCTCTATTTAAAGCAGATGTCCCATAGCATACCTAAGTTTAAGGTGGATGTCCCATAGCATACCTTTGTTTAAGGAGGATGTTCTATAGTATACCTGTGTTTAAGGAGGATGTCCCATAGCATACCTGTGTTTAAGAAGGATGTCCCATAGCATACCTCTGTTTTAGGCGGATGTCCCATAGCATACCTTTGTTTAAGGAGGATGTCCCATTGCATACCTATGTTTAAGTAGGAGGATGTCCCATAGAATACCTATATTTAAGGAGGAGGATGTCCCATAGCATACTTGTGCTTAATGAGGAAGTAAGTAAGAGAAGACTGAGGGTACCATGGCCGGGTAAGTATCCACAAAGCAGAAAAGCAAGAATGCCAAGAAAAGCCAGAGGGCACTATTTTCACAAGCTAAAATCTAAAACAATATAGATTTTATTTGAGTGTGAATAATTTATTTACTAAATGATAGAAAAGATAATAGGATTTTGAAAGATATAGGCACGGATTCATTAACAGTTACAAGAGGTGTAGATATTGTTTTGGAGGTGCTTTGTGCTGCCAAAACAATAGAGTGCCACTTGGTATTCATTAAGCCGTTCTATACAACATGTAAAGCTGCAAAACACAGATAAATAGCAGGATAAGTTAATGACAGCCTAAAGAGCTGAACTACATGACAATTAGCCAATCCAACATGATGGAGCTATTCAGGGAGGTATAAAGCAATCATATACACTCAGTGTAGGACTGATAATTAACCAATCCAACACGATGGAGCTATTCAGGGCGGTATAAAGCAATCATATACACTCAGTGTAGGACTGATAATTAACCAATCCAACACGATGGAGCTATTCAGGGAGGTATAAAGCAATCATATACACTCAGTGTAGGACTGATAATTAACCAATCCACACGATGCAGCTATTCAGGGAGGTATAAAGCAATCATATACACTCAGTGTAGGACTGATAATTAACCAATCCAACACGATGCAGCTATTCAGGGAGGTATAAAGCAATCATATACACTCAGTGTAGGACTGATAATTAACCAATCCAACATGATGCAGCTATTCAGGGAGGTATAAAGCAATCATATACACTCAGTGTAGGACTGATAATTAACCAATCCAACACGATGGAGCTATTCAGGGAGGTATAAAGCAATCATATACACTCAGTGTAGGACTGATAATTAACCAATCCAACACGATGGAGCTATTCAGGGCGGTATAAAGCAATCATATACACTCAGTGTAGGACTGATCATTAACCAATCCAACACGATGGAGCTATTCAGGGTGGTATAAAGCAATCATATACACTCAGTGTAGGACTGATAATTAACCAATCCAACACGATGGAGCTATTCAGGGAGGTATAAAGCAATCATATACACTCAGTGTAGGACTGATAATTAACCAATCGAACACGATGGAGCTATTCAGGGCGGTATAAAGCAATCATATACACTCAGTGTAGGACTGATAATTAACCAATCCAACATGATGGAGCTATTCAGGGAGGTATAAAGCAATCATATACACTCAGTGTAGGACTGATAATTAACCAATCCAACACGATGGAGCTATTCAGGGAGGTATAAAGCAATCATATACACTCAGTGTAGGACTTTGCCTTGTACACCAAAACTCTTTGAAATACAGGCACGATTACACTTGGGGCTTCCTGCTGCTGTCATTATGTTGTATGTGCAGCAGGCTTTAAACCTGGCTGCTGCTGCTGCTGCCAGATCTTGGGCAAGATAAGGAAGAAGAAGGATGTTTACACTCCTTTTGACTTTGACTTCATGGACAGGAAAACACAAGAAGAAATATAAAGCCTCTGCTGCCCCCACCTCAGGCCCATGGAAATCAGGGAATACCCATTACAGAAGCGGCAAAGGTATTTTAATAGCTACTGGCACTTTCCAGAGACCCACAGGAGATATATTAGGGGTGCCACTGGCATCAGCCTCTAGAATATTCCATCAGATCATAAATGCAATGTTATTACATGCAAGTGAGCATGTTTCCCTCAAACCTCACACGAGAGATCAAGAACCATGCAAGACATCTATGCCGTAGCATACTTGCCTGGAGTCTTGGGGCAATAGATTGCCCACAAATAAAAATAAAAGCCCCACCTGGGAAACAGGGAAAGAGGTACAGCAACAGAAAAGGTTTCCATCTATCAACTGTCAGGTTGTCTGTAATGCCTAAAGTATCATCTACAATGTCTGTTCAAGTTACCCAGGCAGTTTTCACAGCTCACACATATGGCACATCTGTGAGCTGTACGTCAGGTTTGCTAGTAGTTACCTTCCTCAAGGGCCTCTACTAGGGCATGCAGGTTATGCACTGGAGCCCTCTCTCATGACACCCATGAGAAACCTACACATCCCCACTAAGAAAGGATACAACGAGGCCCACAGTCAAAGTAGAAATATTGTAGAATGTGTGTTTTGATTACTGAAATCAAGGGTCCATTGTCCAGACACGTCAGGAGGTGCACTGCAGTATGACCCAGGCACCTCTGCCAAAACACTTATAGTCTGTGCTGTGTTATACAATATAATTCACAGGATAAAGTTTCAGCAAGGAGCAGGGCAGAGTGTCAAGGATCATGGGCAGCAGATACAAATGAGCAGCCTGAGGCAGAACCACCAGCTGCAGATGGAGCTGCCAAACAGAGGGGTGCACAGTATGCCATGGCTGCTAACAGGCAAAGGATAGCACACACAGTCATTATCTACCTCAAAGTCTGAGTTCCCATGCACATACAAATAGGGAAACTGTTGCCTGCCAAACTGCACAACCTTTACTTAACCATGTAATGGCTGTTTTCTGATAGCATCAGACAGGGGCAACCCCCAAGGCCACAATGTGTACCTGCACTAAAGACAAGGTAAGTGTGGAACCTCTAAGGAAAATATGAAAATTCCAACCTATACATGGAACCCTTGTTTTTATTTGTAAAGCAAGCTACCTACCATAACCCCCCCCCCCCCATAATCTTTAACACCAGAATTACTCTAAAAGCATTTGCAGATGATCTGAACTTATACTTCACTTTACCAAGTTCTGATATACCAAAACTACTGAAGGGTAGTAAAACCTTTTTAACCTATCTAATTATAAACTCACTCCAGACAAGTATGCAATATTCCCTTTAAACTCAACCAGTTTACTATCATTATACCCAACAGTAATTAAAATAAAACAATCCATAAAGCATCTGGGGATTTCATTTTATCAAAATACGGCAGAGTTCTATCAAATTGGCAAAATATAATACAAGATTGTAGCAGATGGGGCAATCTTAAACTGCCTTTCTTGTCAAAAGTCACAGTTGTAAAGATGAACATATATCCTAGGCAGCTATATGTATTTATGGCTTCTCAAGTAATAATATATAACAAATTCTTCAAAAGGTTACACTTGAACTTGGCTAAATTTATTTGGTCCCCTAAAATTGTTAGGATTTCTTACTATAAACTAATGCAGCCAAAAGTAAATGGTGGACCTAATCTACCAGATTTCAGATTATATTTTGACATCATTAACAGTAGCAGATTAACAAATCTTGCTGAACATCATCTGAATGGAAAATCATGGTCATCCTTCTGGTTAGAATTACGCCATAAATATGTTAAATCACTCAGTTTTAATCCTAAAGCTCTCGCCTTTCCTGATAAAAGGAACTTGATAACTTACAAAGTGCTTACCCCAATAAAAATTCTTATAATTAATTTACAAAAGCTATTCATATTGCTAAATCTATCTACTGATTTTGCACTCTGCAACCTTTACACCTTAATCCAAACCTAAAACTTAATAAGTCAGTGTTAGACAATCAACTTTCCAGTGTTAAAAGATAAGTGAGTGCTTGCCTTTTTACCCTTTCATCATTCTACCATCACCCAGATAACATCCAAACTAAATTTACCTAAGAGCTATAGTATTATTTTAAGACAGATCAAAGAATTGTGCTCTGGTTTCTTATCTAATAATAGCCTAGTAGATAAAGATATAAAGACATTAAAACCCTCTGCCACCTGCTGTCAGATTGCAGAGAGGGAAAAAAGGTAGGCAAATTAACAGACTGATTGACAACTCATTAACCACCTTGGACATAAAAGAAGGATTAGTATGTAATGACACGCTGACCTCATGAAATATCAAAAATGGTGGACAAGCCATAAGGGTTTGCAACTGAGACACCCATTTGGCAGAAGTAAGAGCTAACAAAAGAACTGTCTTCCAAGAACAATGTTGCAAGGAAGCAGAAACAGCAGGATCAAAAGGAGCCTGAGTCAAATTTTCTAGAACAAAATTAAGATCCCAGGGAGAAGGAACAGGCTTTCTAGGAGGTCTAATATTAAGGGCGCCTTTAAGAAACTGCTTAGCCTCAAATGCAGAAGCTAACAGGGGAGCTAAAGGCAGACAAGCAGAAAGAGCTGATAAGTGGACTTTAGCCAACAAACAGAAAAACGGATGTATGCAACAGACCGGCAGTTAAAACAGTGTTCGGACTGGCGGCAAAAAAAGTTCTGAGGATGGTACTCCTGAACATCAACTTTATACTCTTCCTTATGCAAGGAGTAAGCAGGTGACATTCTGAGTATCTTAAAGCAACAGAAATCTTTTGTAAACTGGCCAGATGGAGGGCTTCATGGCAGGGAATCCCATTAATAAAGAATACTGCAGCAGTGAATGTAAGGACATCTTTGCTAGCAGTCTGAGCGTATCTTTTCCACCATCGGTCTGTTTACCTGCATCTGTCTTCTGCCGGTTGATCACATTTTCGTTATCCAGTGGTTTCCTACGCCTGTTTGCTGTTTTTGCAAGGTAAGTGCCCCGCTGGTAATTTTGCTTTTTCCTCATTTTTTTGTGTTCCTTGAGGTTAATTTCATCCAGGAAGGGTAAATGCCAGTGTGAGAGACATATTCCCCATAGAGACCGCCACAATAAGTGCCTGTTCTGCTTAGGTGCTTCTCATGATTGTATATCTTGTTCTGTCAGGCATGTGTTCCAAAACCCCTTTATAGTAGACTTTCTTCCCTTTTCTTGTATCTTGATTCACAGATTCACAGATTAGTACTTGGCTAACAGCCCTTCTGAGCCATTTTAAGCCAAGCCAATTACCCCATGTGAGAATCAAACCCTGTACCTTGCAACTGTAAGGTAAACACCTTAACCATTATGCCAACCCCCCCTGAGAATCAGCATCTTAAGCTACTCGCTAAAGATACTACGGAAGGAATCTTCTGCCCTGAGGGTCAGCCATTAGGGAAGAAGAAGGTAAAAAGGTACAACCAGAATCTTCTACTGTCCTGTCTTTGCTGTTTCTCCCATGGGAAGAAGAAGGTGAAAAAGGTACAACCAGAATATTCTGCTGTCGTGTCTTTGCTGTTTCTCCCAAGGTCATTACAAACCCAGAAGCTCACCTGGCTGTGTTATAGGATTTTTCTGCCATGACAGTGTTGGAGGCCGGTGAAGATCTGGCTGGCAGCATGGCCAAAGAGGCTTTGCAGGGGTCTGTCTTGGACATTCAGAGGGAACCACTGTTGATTTTTTCTGAGGGGCTTAGGGGAGTTCCTCAGTTTTTTACTTGAGGAAGAAGTTGCTGCTAAGGTTCTTGACTGTCGTCCTGAATCCGAGCCTTCTCAGGGCATTCCCTTAAAAAAGAAACAAAAAAATAAATATGTTCCTTCTGCTTCTAGGGATCCACATAGTGAATGGCAGGCCTTTACTCAGGTTATGTTCTGGCTTAATGTCCTTAAAGCCTCCTCAGGGAGTTTCACTTTCTGCTCCTCCTACCTCTAGTCCTCTTAAAAGGCCTAGAGACCAGGATTCTTCTGAGGATGAATTGGATTCTTCTGATGAATCCCTAACTTATTCTACTCAAATTCCTTCTCCTTTCAACTATGGGTCAGAAGAGGAGGAATTTATTAGTCTTGATGTTCCTTTGGAGGAAATTTCCTTTGAGAACACACTCTCTAGGACAATTTTTTTTTTAAGTAGGATTTTACTAAGGTCTCTGATACCTATAAGAGTTACTATGAGTTTTTGCAGTTGGACTCTCCTAAACTTGTGGCTCTTCCTCCTGTCTTGGCTGCTTTACTGAATGCTTTCTTCAGTGTCTCTCAGGTGCCTGATTCTCTTCCCAAGAAGCCTGATAGGTTTTATAGGGTTCCTGAGAATTGTTCTTTTTTTATATAGATGTCCTGCTGCTGACCCGTCGGTAGGGTCCATAGCCTCTGCCAAGCCATCTCAATTGCTTCCTTTGCCCAAGTGATTGCCTTCTGACAAGGATAGCAGAACTATAGATATGCTAGGCAAAAAGGTTTACACTTCTGCTACTCTAGCTTTTAGGGCTATTAATTATCAGACCCATACGTCTAGGTATATGTTGCCTCTTCTTTCTCAGTCCTGCCAACTTACTTCTGATTTTCCAGACAATGAGGGTAAAACTTCTATTCTTTCCTTTCTAAGTACTTCCTCTCAAGTCAGTCATCATTCTATTAAATGTAGTTATGATGCGGCAGATGCCTCTTCTAGGGCTGCTGTTTCTGGTTCAGTTATAAGGAGGTATTCTAGGCCCTTTCTCCAGGCCTCTCAAGGTATTCCCAGACAATAACACAGTGATGCGGCATATCAACAAGCAGGGTAGAACAAGATCTCATCTTCTTTGCCGGTTGGCACTTCTGGTATGGGATCTTCTGTCAAGTCTCAAGTGACTCTCCAGCCAGTTTATATCCCTTCCAGTCAGAACAATGTGGTAGATACTCTGAGCAGCCCCTTCACTCAGTCCCATGAACGGATGCTTCACAGGGATGTGTTTCTGGGCATTATCCAGTGGTAGCGTACTCCTCAAGTGGATCTTTTTGCCTTCCCTGTGAACAGAAACTTTCCTCTGTTTTGTGCCAGAGTCCCAGGTCCTCTCGTATGGAAGTGGGATGCCCTCTCATTCACTTGGAAGAGGATTTTCTTTATGAATTCCCTTCCTCTCTTTCCGAAAATCCTGCTCAAAGTCTTGTTAGAAGCTCCCTAAAGCTTGTTGGCGGTTCCCTTTTGGCTGGTGCCAGCACTGGTTCCCTTTTTTTTTTGCATCTAGCCAGGGCCAATCATCACAAGTTGCCACACAGGGTGTATCTAATCACACAACAAAATGGATCACTTATCCATTCCCACCTGTCCACCTTTCAACTGACACAATGGCTGATAGGATTTTGATTCCTCTTAGACACCTTTTTTTTCCTGAGGATGTGCTGCAAGTCCTGCAGGAGGCCAGGATAGCTACAACTAGGAAATCCTATTTATCCAAATGGAAGAGGTTTTGTTTTTGGTGTCTCACTTGAAACCTGGACCCACTTACTGTGGATGTTCCTTTGGTTTTCTCTTATTTGTCTGAGTTGCTCAATGCTGGTTTGGCCTATTCTTCTATTGTGGCCCACCAATCAACTCTCTCTGCTTGTCTGCCCTTTTCTTTTCTTTTAGCTGCTAGATTTGAGGTGAGACAATTTCTTGAAGGTGTCCTTTATATTAGTTTTCCCAGGAAGTCTGTTCCTCCTCCCTGGTGAAAGTTGACTCCGGCTCCTTTTCAGCCTGCTGCTTCAGCTTCCTTACAACATTGTTCCTAGAAGACTGTTCTTTTGTTAGCACTTACTTGTGCCAGACTGGTGTCTGAGTTGCAGACCCTTATGGCTTGTCCTCCTTTTTTTATTATTCATGAGGACAGAGTGTCTTTGCGCATTCATCTTTCTTTTATGCTGAAGGTGGCCAATGAAATATCACTTACTCAGGCTATTAATCTGCCTACCAAAACTGACAGTGAGAGGGTGCTGCATACTTTGGACATCACTTAATCAGGCTATTAATCTGCCTAGCAAGACTGACAGTGAGAGGGTGCTGCATACTTTGGACATGCATAGGCAACTTAGAATTTAGTTGGATATGACCAAGGCTATCAGAAAATCTGATCATTAATTTGTTTTTTTTCATCCTAGATCTTTGGGGCTTGCTGTATCCAAGCAAACTATTTCTTCTTGGATTTCTAAGGGTATTTCTTTTTGTTATATTTTTCATGGAAATAACCTTCCTTTTTCAATTCAGGGTCATTCTAATAGAGCTGTGGTTTCATCTGGTGATTTTTTTCAAAGGCTTAGATACTAATTCTGTTCTTGAAGCAGCTACCTGGCTTCTGTGCATACCTTTACCAAACACTACAAGTCGGATGGTATCTCTAGAGCTACAGCTGGTTTTGCTAGTTCAATTCTTCATGTTTTTTAGGGGATTCTTCTGCTCTTTCCTCCTCCCAAGTTTCCTCTTGAGCTTTGACACTCTTCCATATTGTTAATAATACTGAAGCAAAGAATGTAAGGACATAGTACAGTTGTGTAAAATCTTACCATAACTGTAGATGTCCTTGCCTTTACTGCTGCAGTATTCACTCCCTCCTTCAATCCCCCTAGTTCTTTACCTTCCTGTATGTACACATTACCTCTTGGCTTCTTTGGATTGTTGTTCCTCCTGTGGCAAACAGTTCTATTTTTGGTAAGCCTGAATGTCACCATTATGCCTTACGTTACACAGGGAGTGTATGGTAACATTTGGCATACCTTTTAAATGCAGACGTTTTTGGAAGACTGGCTGGATGTTAGGCTTCAGTGGCAGGGAATCCCTTATCGATAAGAATACTGCAGCAGTGAAGGCAAGGACATCTACCATTATGGTAAGATTTTACACATATGTACTTTCATTAGCAAGACAACCCATTGTAGTCACCTGTCCCTGGGCATTTGCAGTGGCACTACAGTGAACAGAGGTTATCATGTTTCTTGTTGGTATCGTATCTGGGAGTAGGTTCTCCCATGCCTTTTGACAGCATTACGGTCAATGAAAACCTGCTGCCATATGCTGTCTCAGGCAGATTGGTCACATCTACCTCTCCCTAACATAAATGCTCTATGTTGACATAAGACCTGAATAATGACCTAATTTTCTGCACCATTATATGGTAGCTTGTGGGGTACATATTTCTTGGTGGGTGCCAATTCCTATATCAGAAGAAACACAAAGCAGATGCAAAAAAATCACATATATATAATACACATATAGGACAGCTGTGAGCTCATTTATGTGCGACTGCTTGCATCCAAAATGCACACAATTTAAAAGGCGTTTCCTATAACTACATACAAGATAGGACAGCCCCCCAAAAATAGATTTTTCAAAATCAAATATCAACACTTGTCTATAACACTTCTGTAATTCAGATAAATGGCTTTAACTGTGTGATACACTGCAGCATTAACAATAACAACTAAAGTGTGGCAGCAGAAATGTAAGACACAGGTATTATAACTGAAACAGAACACGTTTTTCTTTTTCTGCTAATGCAGATTAAAATGCCAGACCTTCCTAAAAGGTTAAAATACACACATCTGCAATAACTAGAAATATTCAGTTAAATACAAACTAAGAAATAACTCATATAGCGTGGTGTATTTTTGTAATGCAGACATGGCTATGCTCTGCAATAACTAGAAATATTCAGTTAAATACAAACTAAGAAATATCTCATGTAGCGTTCTGTATTTTTGTAATGCAGACATGGCTATGCTCTGCAATAACTAGAAATATTCAATTAAATACAAACTAAGAAATATCTCATGTAGCGTTCTGTATCTTTGTAATGCAGACATGGCTGTGCTATGCAATAACTACAAATATTCAGTTAAATACAAACTAAGAAATATCTCATGTAGCATTCTGTATTTTTGTAATGCAGACATGGCTATGCTCTGCAATAACTAGAAATATTCAGTTAAATACAAACTAAGAAATATCTCATGTAGCGTTCTGTATTTTTGTAATGCAGACATGGCTATGCTTTGCAATAACTAGAAATATTCAGTTAAATACAAACTAAGAAATATCTCATGTAGCGTTCTGTATTTTTGTAATGCAGACATGGCTATGCTCTGCAATAACTAGAAATATTCAATTAAATACAAACTAAGAAATATCTCGTGTAGCGTTCTGTATTTTTGTAATGCAGACGTGGCTATGCTCTGCAATAACTAGAAATATTCAGTTAAATACAAACTAAGAAATATCTCGTGTAGCATTCTGTATTTTTGTAATGCAGACGTGGCTATGCTCTGCAATAACTAGAAATATTCAGTTAAATACAAACTAAGAAATATCTCATGTAGCATTCTGTATTTTTGTAATGCAGACATGGCTATGCTCTGCAATAACTAGAAATATTCAGTTAAATCCAAACTAAGAAATATCTCATGTAGCGTTCTGTATTTTTGTAATGCAGACATGGCTATGCTCTGCAATAACTAGAAATATTCAATTAAATACAAACTAAGAAATCTCTCATGTAGTGTTCTGTATTTTTGTAATGCAGACATAGCTATGCTCTGCAATAACTAGAAATATTCAGTTAAATAGAAACTAAGAAATATCTCGTGTAGCGTTCAGTATTTTTGTAATGCAGACGTGGCTATGCTCTGCAATAACTAGAAATATTCAGTTAAATGCAAACTAAGAAATATCTCATGTAGCGTTCTGTATTTTTGTAATGCAGACGTGGATATGCTCTGCAATAACTAGAAATATTCAGTTAAATACAAACTAAGAAATATCTCATGTAGCGTTCTGTATTTTTGTAATGCAGACGTGGTTATGCTCTGCAATAACTAGAAATATTCAATTAAATACAAACTAAGAAATATCTCATGTAGCATTCTGTATTTTTGTAATGCAGACATGGCTATGCTCTGCAATAACTAGAAATATTCAGTTAAATACAAAGTAAGAAATATCTCGTGTAGCGTTCTGTATTTTTGTAATGCAGACATGGCTATGCTCTGCAATAACTAGAAATATTCAGTTAAATACAAACTAAGAAATATCTCATGTAGCGTTCTGCATTTTTGTAATGCAGACGTGGCTATGCTCTGCAATAACTAGAAATATTCATTTAAATACAAACTAAGAAATACCTCATGTAGCGTTCTGTATCTTTGTAATAATGACATGGCTATGCTCTGCAATAACTAGAAATATTCAGTTAAATGCAAACTATGAAATATCTCATGTAGCATTCTCTATTTTTGTAATGCAGACATGGCTATGCTCTGCAATATCTAGAAATATTCAGTTAAATACAAACTAAGAAATATCTCATGTAGCGTTCTGTATTTTTGTAATGCAGACGTGGCTATGCTCTGCAATAACTAGAAATATTCAGTTAAATAGAAAGTAAGAAATATCTCATGTAGCTTTCTGTATTTTTGTAATGCAGACATGGCTATGCTCTGCAATAACTAGAAATATTCAATTAAATACAAACTAAGAAATATCTCATGTAGCGTTCTGTATTTTTGTAATGCAGACATGGCTATGCTCTGCAATAACTAGTAATATTCAGTTAAATACAAACTAAGAAATATCTCATGTAGCGTTCTGTATTTTTGTAATGCAGACATGGCTATGCTCTGCAATAACTAGAAATATTCAGTTAAATACAAACTAAGAAATATCTCACGTAGCATTCTGTATTTTTGTAATGCAGAAATGGCTATGCTCTGCAATAACTAGAAATATTCAGTTAAATACAAACTAAGGAATATCTCATGTAGCGTTCTGTATTTTTGTAATGCAGACATCACTATGCTCTGCAATAACTAGAAATATTCAATTAAATACAAACTAAGAAATATCTCATGTAGCGTTCTGTATTTTTGTAATGCAGACATGGCTATGCTCTGCAATAACTAGAAATATTCAATTAAATACAAACTAAGAAATATATCATGTAGCGTTCTGTATTTTTGTAATGCAGACATGGCTATGCTCTGCAATAACTAGAAATATTCAGTTAACTACAAACTAAGAAATATCTCATGTAGCGTTCTGTATTTTTGTAATGCAGACATGGCTATGCTCTGCAATAACTAGAAATATTCAATTAAATACAAACTAAGAAATATCTCATGTAGCATTCTGTATTTTTGTAATGCAGACATGGCTATGCTCTGCAATAACTAGAATATTCAGTTAAATACAAACTAAGAAATATCTCGTGTAGCGTTCTGTATTTTTGTAATGCAGACATGGCTATGCTCTGCAATAACTAGAAATATTCAGTTAAATACAAATTAAGAAATATCTCATGTAGCGTTCTATATTTTTGTAATGCAGACGTGGCTATGCTCTGCAATAACTAGAAATATTCAGTTAAATACAAACTAAGAAATATCTCATGTAGCATACTGTATTTTTGTAATGCAGACGTGGCTATGCTCTGCAATAACTAGAAATATTCAGTTAAATACAAACTAAGAAATATCTCATGTAGCGTTCTGTATTTTTGTAATGCAGACGTGGCTATGCTCTGCAATAACTAGAAATATTCAGTTAAATACAAACTAAGAAATATCTCATGTAGCATTCTATATTTTTGTAATGCAGACATGGCTATGCTCTGCAATAACTAGAAATATTCAGTTAAATACAAACTAAGAAATATCTTATGTAGCGAGCTATATTTTTGTAATGCAGACATGGCTATGCTCTGCAATAACTAGAAATATTCAGTTAAATACAAACTAAGAAATATCTCATGTAGCATTCTGTATTTTTGTAATGCAGACATGGCTATGCTCTGCAATAATTAGAAATATTCAGTTAAATACAAACTAAGAAATATCTCATGTAGCTTTCTGTATTTTTGTAATGCAGACATGGCTATGCTCTGCAATAACTAGAAATATTCAATTAAATACAAACTAAGAAATATCTCATGTAGCGTTCTGTATCTTTGTAATGCAGACATGGCTATGCTCTGCAATAACTAGAAATATTCAGTTAAATACAAACTAAGAAATATCTCATGTAGCGTTCTATATCTTTGTAATGCAGACGTGGCTATGCTCTGCAATAACTAGAAATATTCAGTTAAATACAAACTAAGAAATATCTCATGTAGCGTTCTGTATTTTTGTAATGCAGACATGGCTATGCTCTGCAATAACTAGAAATATTCATTTAAATACAAACTAAGAAATATCTCATGTAGCGTTCTTTATTTTTGTAATGCAGACGTGGCTATGCTCTGCAATAACTAGAAATATTCAGTTAAATACAAACTAAGAAATATCTCATGTAGCGTTCTGTATTTTTGTAATGCAGACGTGGCTATGCTCTGCAATAACTAGAAATATTCAATTAAATACAAACTAAGAAATATCTCATGTAGGGTTCTGTATTTTTGTAATGCAGACATGGCTATGCTCTGCAATAACTAGAAATATTCAGTTAAATACAAACTAAGAAATATCTCGTGTAGCGTTCTGTATTTTTGTAATGCAGACATGGCTATGCTCTGCAATAACTAGAAATATTCAGTTAAATACAAACTAAGAAATATCTCATGTAGCGTTCTGTATTTTTGTAATGCAGACGTGGCTATGCTCTGCAATAACTAGAAATATTCATTTAAATACAAACTAAGAAATACCTCATGTAGCGTTCTGTATCTTTGTAATAATGACATGGCTATGCTCTGCAATAACTAGAAATATTCAGTTAAATGCAAACTATGAAATATCTCATGTAGCATTCTCTATTTTTGTAATGCAGACATGGCTATGCTCTGCAATATCTAGAAATATTCAGTTAAATACAAACTAAGAAATATCTCATGTAGCGTTCTGTATTTTTGTAATGCAGACGTGGCTATGCTCTGCAATAACTAGAAATATTCAGTTAAATACAAAGTAAGAAATATCTCATGTAGCTTTCTGTATTTTTGTAATGCAGACATGGCTATGCTCTGCAATAACTAGAAATATTCAATTAAATACAAACTAAGAAATATCTCATGTAGCGTTCTGTATTTTTGTAATGCAGACATGGCTATGCTCTGCAATAACTAGTAATATTCAGTTAAATACAAACTAAGAAATATCTCATGTAGCGTTCTGTATTTTTGTAATGCAGACATGGCTATGCTCTGCAATAACTAGAAATATTCAGTTAAATACAAACTAAGAAATATCTCACGTAGCATTCTGTATTTTTGTAATGCAGAAATGGCTATGCTCTGCAATAACTAGAAATATTCAGTTAAATACAAACTAAGGAATATCTCATGTAGCGTTCTGTATTTTTGTAATGCAGACATCACTATGCTCTGCAATAACTAGAAATATTCAATTAAATACAAACTAAGAAATATCTCATGTAGCGTTCTGTATTTTTGTAATGCAGACATGGCTATGCTCTGCAATAACTAGAAATATTCAGTTAACTACAAACTAAGAAATATCTCATGTAGCGTTCTGTATTTTTGTAATGCAGACATGGCTATGCTCTGCAATAACTAGAAATATTCAATTAAATACAAACTAAGAAATATCTCA
This sequence comes from Protopterus annectens, assembly GCF_019279795.1. NCBI lineage: Eukaryota > Metazoa > Chordata > Ceratodontiformes > Protopteridae > Protopterus > Protopterus annectens. Next base: position 798,566,118 of record NC_056749.1, on the reverse strand, counting down.
TGTAGCATTCTGTATTTTTGTAATGCAGACATGGCTATGCTCTGCAATAACTAGAATATTCAGTTAAATACAAACTAAGAAATATCTCGTGTAGCGTTCTGTATTTTTGTAATGCAGACATGGCTATGCTCTGCAATAACTAGAAATATTCAGTTAAATACAAATTAAGAAATATCTCATGTAGCGTTCTATATTTTTGTAATGCAGACGTGGCTATGCTCTGCAATAACTAGAAATATTCAGTTAAATACAAACTAAGAAATATCTCATGTAGCATACTGTATTTTTGTAATGCAGACGTGGCTATGCTCTGCAATAACTAGAAATATTCAGTTAAATACAAACTAAGAAATATCTCATGTAGCGTTCTGTATTTTTGTAATGCAGACGTGGCTATGCTCTGCAATAACTAGAAATATTCAATTAAATACAAACTAAGAAATATCTCATGTAGCATTCTGTATTTTTGTAATGCAGACATGGCTATGCTCTGCAATAACTAGAAATATTCAGTTAAATACAAACTAAGAAATATCTTATGTAGCGAGCTATATTTTTGTAATGCAGACATGGCTATGCTCTGCAATAACTAGAAATATTCAGTTAAATACAAACTAAGAAATATCTCATGTAGCATTCTGTATTTTTGTAATGCAGACATGGCTATGCTCTGCAATAATTAGAAATATTCAGTTAACTACAAACTAAGAAATATCTCATGTAGCTTTCTGTATTTTTGTAATGCAGACATGGCTATGCTCTGCAATAACTAGAAATATTCAATTAAATACAAACTAAGAAATATCTCATGTAGCGTTCTGTATCTTTGTAATGCAGACATGGCTATGCTCTGCAATAACTAGAAATATTCAGTTAAATACAAACTAAGAAATATCTCATGTAGCGTTCTGTATTTTTGTAATGCAGACGTGGCTATGCTCTGCAATAACTAGAAATATTCAATTAAATACAAACTAAGAAATATCTCATGTAGGGTTCTGTATTTTTGTAATGCAGACATGGCTATGCTCTGCAATAACTAGAAATATTCAGTTAAATACAAACTAAGAAATATCTCATGTAGCATTCTGTATTTTTGTAATGCAGACATGACTATGCTCTGCAATAACTAGAAATATTCAGTTAAATACTAACTAAGAAATATCTCATGTAGCGTTCTGTATTTTTGTAATGCAGACATGGCTATGCTCTGCAATAACTAGAAATATTCAGTTAAATACAAACTAAGAAATATCTCATGTAGCTTTCGGTATTTTTGTAATGCAGACATGGCTATGCTCTGCAATAACTAGAAATATTCAATTAAATACAAACTAAGAAATATCTCATGTAGCGTTCTGTATCTTTGTAATGCAGACATGGCTATGTTCTGCAATAACTAGAAATATTCAGTTAAATACAAACTAAGAAATATCTCATGTAGCATTCTGTATCTTTGTAATGCAAACATGGCTATGCTCTGCAATAACTAGAAATATTCAGTTAAATACAAACTAAGAAATATCTCATATAGCGTTCTGTATTTTTGTAATGCAGACGTGGCTATGCTCTGCAATAACTAGAAATATTCAGTTAAATACAAACTAAGAAATATCATGTGTAGCGTTCTATATTTTTGTAATGCAGACATGGCTATGCTCTGCAATAACTAGAAATATTCAGTTAAATACAAACTAAGAAATATCTCATGTAGCGTTCTGTATTTTTGTAATGCAGACATGGCTATGCTCTGTAATAACTAGAAATGCTCAGTTAAATACAAACTAAGAAATATCTCATGTAGCGTTCTGTATTTTTGTAATGCAGACGTGGCTATGCTCTCCAGTAACTAGAAATATTTAGTTACATACAAACTAAGAAATATCTCATGTAGCGTTCTGTATTTTTGTAATGCAGACGTGGCTATGCTCTGCAATAACTACAAATATTCAATTAAATACAAACTAAGAAATATCTCATGTAGCGTTCTGTATTTTTGTAATGCAGACACGGCTATGCTCTGCAATAACTAGAAATATTCAGTTAAATGCAAACTAAGAAATATCTCATGTAGCGTTCTGTATTTTTGTAATGCAGACATGGCTATTCTCTGCAATAACTAGAAATATTCAATTAAATACAAACTAAGAAATATCTCATGTAGCATTCTGTATTTTTGTAATGCAGACGTGGCTATGCTCTGCAATAACTAGAAATATTCAGTTAAATACAAACTAAGAAATATCTCATGTAGCGTTCTGTATTTTTGTAATGCAGACGTGGCTATGCTCTGCAATAACTAGAAATATTCAGTTAAATACAAACTAAGAAATATCTCATGTAGCGTTCTGTATTTTTGTAATGCAGACATGGCTATGCTCTGCAATAACTAGAAATATTCAGTTAAATACAAACTAAGAAATATCTCATGTAGTGTTCTGTATTTTTGTAATGCAGACATGGCTATGCTCTGCAATAACTAGAAATATTCAATTAAATACAAACTAAGAAATATCTCATGTAGCGTTCTGTATTTTTGTAATGCAGACATGGCTATGCTCTGCAATAACTAGAAATATTCAATTAAATACAAACTAAGAAATATCTCATGTAGCGTTCTGTATTTTTGTAATGCAGACATGGCTATGCTCTGCAATAACTAGAAATATTCAGTTAAATACAAACTAAGAAATATCTCATGTAGCGTTCTGTATTTTTGTAATGCAGACGTGGCTATGCCAAAGGAAAGTGATGAAAGAAAAAAAAATTTTAAGATAAACTGCTTTTCAGTAGTGAATACAATTCACCTTTTAATGTTAGACTCAATGCGTGATGTAAGAAACAGCAACATACGTTGAGAACACAGCAGTGTAGAAAATAGATAATTATCTAAAAGTTTTGTATTTTAACAATATCAAGCTCTTTGGACCAAAACAATCTCCCTTGTATGATAGGTGATTACATGCACATGCCATAGCAATGCAAGGCTGAGCACTGAGTATTCCCTGTTAATGGCTTGCAGGTGTCTGTCATTACTCTGACTGCAGGAACAATCAGCTTTCACAGTCTCCCCTCTTTCACGTGCACCTACTGAGGGTATGTAAGGTGGAAGAGACTGATCAATAAGTCTGAAAGTACACTGAGTGATTTAGGAGAATGATGGTCTGGGCAGTCAAATGATAACATTAATGAGCACAGTTGCTACTATCCCTTGTAGTAATATAAATGTTGTTTATATTTAAGGGAGTACTTTAAGTATTAATAAAGATAACATATGGCAATAAAACAGAGATAGAATTTCTGGTAAGCAAGCACAGATAAACAAAGGAGGTGCTATATAAATAAAGGGATACACTTGCAGTGTTTGCTCTCTTTGATATTTTGTATTGATATTTGAATATTGTATCAATAAATGGGTATTCTGTTTGCAATATCCCAATCATCCAGACATTTACTGTCAAATAAGACGGGCCAACTTTCATAACTGATTTATGTTACACTTTGAGTGTGACTTGATACAATGTCACATTATTGTTACATCTACACTCGTTTTCTCCTTGCTAATATATGTCTTTGCCCGTGGTAACTATGGGAAATACTCTGAAATGATTGTTATGAATACCCTTGTTTGCGGGTTCAAATCCATCAGGTCTCTGCTGCAAGATAACAATGCACATTAAAATTATTTGATTTATCTTTTTTATTTTTATTTTTTCCTTGTATCATTTGCTCAGTGTTTGTCTTACTGCTCAGTCGACTTGCAGTGGTCTATAGCACTGAACTGCATTTTACTGCCCAAGATGAAAAGTGACAAATTTTATTTGGATTGCCGTCAATAGCGCAATAAAGACATCGCTGTACTTTCCTCAGCAGATGAAACTGTACTGAGTGAAGAAATTGAGGGTGTCATACTCTTATCTCTGTGGCTTAATGTGTAAAGTTATTGTGCTTACAAAAAGTACAGGTTATAGAGGGATTGAAACCTATTCCCATATCATTTTACTGGGGAAGTTCATATGAAATCTTGACTCACATTTTGTAGTTCAAATGTGTTAATGTGGGAAACTCACCTAAAGTCAGCATTGACTAAAACTGACAGATGGATCAGTCATTTGAACTGATGTCAGTATTAATTGTGTGCACTGTGGGAACAAAGAAACCATTTCTGCTGCTCCCTGTGCCTTTCTACACCCTCATGGCATTCGCTAAAGTCCTGATATTGCAGCCCCTGCAAGATATGAGTGGCGTGGCAATGAGAGCTGAGTCGGCTGGCTGTACCGCTGCAATAAGTACTGGCTGTGCTCAGTGCTACCACACTTCTCAAATGTCCACATTTTTGCTCCTTATTTTTGATTTTTTCCTCATAAAATTTGCAGTTTTCTGGAAAATCATTGAGGATTGAAGTCACTAAATAATGAGATGTTTGAATTTCAGACTTCATATCCTTCAGAAAATACATGCCAATGCAAAACATATTATTTTAGCCACTTTCTAGGTTTATAGGAGCAATATTTAAAATATGTCCCTATTTTTGAGCTATTTCCCCCATAATTTTTGCTTTTGTCCAGATTTTGTGATTTAAGAAGTCAAGAGGTATGATTGCTACGTATACAGAGTGATTCATTTCATGTCTCTTCAAGTAGTTATTCGTAAAAAAAGCAGTCTGAATGTTTCTGATAAATACTGTCTTCTGAATTTGTATATTTCTTGTCACCATGAAATTCACTTTCACAGCTTAAGCAAAAAAGTGAAAAATTTAGTTTAGGCTGCTGTAAGTAGCCAAAACATCTCAGTGGCATTGTGCAGTTGTCAGCATTCTTGATAATACTCAATGAAGAAAATCTGACAGGTAATTTTCTCTGTGGCACAAGATATAACTGCAGTGAGTTTAAAGATAAATGCCATCTGATGCATGGTTCACATCCACTTAATTGATAGTTTTACAGAGGGTGGTCAGAATAGATATTTAATCATATTTTGTGATATCATTGTAGTATTTAAAAAGCAGCTGCTGTCAATATTTCTAGCAACATGTGATCATCGGTTTGTCAATGTTCAATTTATTTGTCATTAACTACAAGTCTGATAATGCTCTCTGCAAAGAACATGTCTGATGTTGCAAGAACATGTGTGAAAGATGAATTTTTCACTTGAATGCACTTCTTGCTCTGGCCATTGCTGCATATACACATGCATTACATTTAATTTATTTTCTCTGTTTTTCTCTATCATATATTTATTTTCTAATGTTTTTCCGATTTGCTCTCTGCTCAACAGCATACAAACATGTTTCACTGCCTAAGAAAAAAACTGGAAAAAATTTTAGGGTGCCTTGTTAGAGCAAATATGTCTGATGTCATGCTGACCTCTTCAATATGGATAGTACTTACTTCAGAGAATGCGACTGACAGATGTCAAATTCCGTGAAACAAGGGATAATTGAAGTGAATTGAGAAAAATAAGGCATATGAAGCATTGCTCAATTCCTGTTTAGAGATCCCATTGCAATTAGTCACAATATGTGTTTATCTTTCTTTTTTTTGTCATTTTAATTTGCATTTGCTGTTTGTTTGACAACACACAAACATGTTTCACTACCTAAGGGAAAAAATGAAAAATGTAGTTAAGGTTGCCTTGGGTAGTGCAAGCACTGCTGGCAATGGTGCACTTTCCTTGGCACTCTGGACAGTACTGACAGGAGAACTTCTACATGTCACATGCCTATTGCTGTGGCACAATCTATACCTTGTGAATTGAGAGAAATGCAGCACATGGAGCATTGCTCAAATCCAGTTTAACAATCCCATTAAAAATATTCACACTAGGTACTTTTTTTGTCATTTTAATTTACATTCGCTGTCCCACTATCTAATGAAAATCCTGTTGCAAGATACTTGTACAAAGGGTGTAAAAAGCCCATTTCTCACAGCATTTTAATTAGGATTCTAACACTAAAGAAAAATAAGAATGTTAAAACTGTTTCTTGCAAGCAATTTATCAGTTTCACATATAACCTCAAAGTAATGTATGCCAAATTTCCTAGACATGCCAATGATGATAATTAATTTAAAATTCACTGACATATGTATGATGGACACTTACATGCCAATGATGATATTTAATATAAAATTCACTGACATATGTATGATGGGCACTGACATGCCAATGACGATAATATAAAATTCAACAACATATGTATGACAGGCACTGACATGCCAATGATGATATTTAATATAAAATTCACCAACGTATGTGTGACAGGCGCTGACATGCCAATGATGATATTTAATATAAAATTCACCGACATAGGTATGACAGACACCGACATGCCAATGATGATAATATAAAATTCACTGACATATGTATGATGGGCACTGACATGCCAATGATAATATTTAATATAAAATTCACCGACATATTTATGACAGGCACTGACATGCCAATGATGATATTTAATATAAAATTCATCGACATAAGTATGATGGACACTGACATGCCAATGATGATATTTAATATAAAATTCACTGACATATGTATGATGGGCACTGACATGCCAATGATGATATTTAATATAAAATTCACCAACATATGTATGACGGACACTGACATGCCAATGATGATATTTAATATAAAATTCACCGACATATGTATGATGGGCACTGACATGCCAATGATGGTATTTAATATAAAATTCACCGACGTATGTATGATGGGCACCGATATGCCAATGATGATATTTAATATAAAATTCACTGACATATGTATGACGGGCACTAACATGCCAATGATAATATAAAATTCACTGACATATGTATGACGTGCACTGACATGCCAATGATGATATTTAATATAAAATTCACCGACATATGTATGACAGGCACTGACATGCCAATGATGATAGTTAATATAAAATTCACCGACATATGTATGACAGGCACTTACATGCCAATGCTGATATTTAATATATAATTCACTGACATATGTATGACGGACACTGACATGCCAATGATGATAATATAAAATTCACTGACATATGTATGACGGGCACTGACATGCCAATGATAATATAAAATTCACTGACATATGTATGGTGGGCACTGACATGCCAATGATGATATTTAATATAAAATTCACCAACATATGTATGACAGACACTGACATGCCAATGATGATATTTAATATAAAATTCACCGACATATGTATGACAGGCGCTGACATGCCAATGATGATATTTAATATAAAATTCACCAACATATGTATGACGGACACTGACATGCCAATGATGATAATTAATATAAACTTCAGTGACATATGTATAACGGGCACTGACATGCCAATGATGATATTTAATATAAAATTCACTGACATATGTATGATGGGCACTGACATGCCAATGATGATAATTAATATAAACTTCAGTGACATATGTATGACGGACACTGACATGCCAATGATGATATTTAATATAAAATTCACTGACATATGTATGATGGGCACTGTACCTTTGCTGTAGTCATCATGACTGATCACATATCCAGCTATGTGTTTAGGATAGTTATGGCTTGTGACATATGTATGTAACATAAACCACTCTGTATTAATCAGCACATTCAATTGCATCCATCTGAAATATATCTACAAACAAAAATACTGGATTTTACATAGGAATGCATTCTCAGTAATTATTAAAACTGCATACACATGTGCGCCTCTCTGAGATGTATCTCCATTCATTCTGAAATTACTATATGTCTAATTTTCATGCTAGAAAGGAAGATCTGCTGTGGCAATGTCAGTTACTAACTTAAGTTTACGTGTTTTTATGCTTTATTCCATGGATCCCGTTTCCAACTGGTACGATAATATTTTCACATTCCGTAAGCTCTGACGTTATAATATGTCACAATTCATTATCTTTCTCCTCGTAAACTGTAAGGATTAAACGTCTGCCATTACGAATTCCATTGTTGAACACTGGAACCTGTGTCAGTAGATTAGGCATCACGTATGGCAAAGCTCACTACCATGTTGCATAGCTCTACTGTTATATGATGTAAGTTGTGCCGATGTGTCTGCCAAGGAATCCCTCTACTTTCAATTGCTCAAATGCTTTTGGCAAGGATGTGCATCTCTGTGCTGTACCAGCAACATGTGAGATCTGCGCTGGGCACCAATTCAGACATATTTTGTTAGCTTGACTTTTACAGACATGGCTGGTGAGTGAGAGAATGGTCCTAAATTTGCAAAGGTGGGTGTTGAAGATTCCAAAATATTTATAGAACTCCTCCTGAAGTGTTACAGCTGTAGGCTGCTGCAGGGAGATTATACCAAGTCTTACTATAAGGCTGTGGCTAAATATACCTTAGCCAAGCCTGTCTCCAATGCAACAAGCATTCCATCCTCTATTGGACAATGTTGTCACCACTATAGTGTCTTTAAGAACTCCATTCTAGACCTTCTAAGCTGATAGAAGGCTGAATTTAGGACTGAGAACATCCCCAGTATATTGAACAATAACCTGTCTACAATATGGAATTAAAAATCCTGCAGCCACTGCAGCTACTCATTACACTTTTATTTATTTCCTTTTTGTAATGTACAGCTGGAGAGGAGATAGCTGCAAACAGTGAGCTGCACAAAGAGAGATTATCTCACCTCAGAGAGACACGGGGCCAGTATAACTCGGGTACAAATTATTTTATTTTCATTCCCTCAAACCTTTTTATAATGCACAGCTGGAGAGGAGATAGCTGCAAGCATTGAGGTGCACAAAGAGAGATTATCTCACCTCAGAGAGGCACGGGGCCAGTATAACTCGGGTACAAATTATTTTATTTTCATTCCCTCAAACACTAGGATCTTGAGCAGGCATACACAACCTTCATCTCAAGCATAGATGCCTTCCCCACTAGCTCTTGCTGCTTGCATTAGGCAATGAGAACACCAGCTTAACCGTGTGTGGGTTCAGTACTCAGAAGCAGCAATTAATTGCTATTACTGGATAAGTATTTATAAAATATTTAATGCCAATAACTAAGTTAGGAAGAATTATATTATGGCAATTGCAATTATTAAAACAGAATGCACATTCCCTATCCATCATAGGGAAATAATGTCTTCTGTTTCTTGTATCATAGCAGTGAGAATTGTTTGACACACAAATACCTTTCATATATGGATATGGCAGAGGTGTACAATTCTCGTAACTGTTTAAGTATATCCAAACCAGGTTTATTTAAAGAAATGAGGTTCTGTGACACGCATCTCTCATTATCTCTTTTGATTGTCCTCCCCCCCACCTTTTCTATCTTTTTTTTGGGGGGGCTATAATTTATTAACAATCTGCTGTTTCCATAACTTGCTGCTAAAAACTTAATGATTAACAGCAAAGAAAGGTACACCGACCACTGCGGCTCTGCCGTCCATACCTACACAGGTGGCAGCACAGACACCCAGCACTGAGGGGTCACAACCTGTCAGTGTCATCATCACAACCCCCTGCCATACCTGTTCCAGCTGTGCCAGACCTGGCTGCTGGTGCAGTGGTACCCTCTGGTAGTAGTAGCAGTACAGGTGGTGATTTTGTCACCTGACAGGAGCTGACAGGGGTGATGAAAGATATTTTGAAGAGGGACCTTGGTGCATGTCCTGCTTTGGATTGCAGACACAATGTCATGTCTGGCACTGACCCAGGGAGTGGCCACTGGAGACTGTGATGACAGTTCTGAGGGTGGGAACTAGATTCTCACTGTTCTCAATCTGGATGTGAGTGCACCATCAATGTTCCCTGCCTATTTTCAGTTATGTTGTTCCCCCAACATTGTCTGTATGTCCTATCTGTGCATGCTTCTTAACCTCCCCTATCAAACATCTCATTCCTAAGCATCTTTTCCACTGGGCTCCTTTCAAAAACAACAAAAATTACACCCCATGCATAGCTTTCTATTTTGCCTATGTTTCACCTTGACACAATTGATTTGGTCCATTTGTCCGTACATATTTATTCTGTTGTTGTCACTCATCAATGCTGTGGTGACTCTGCTAAGTCAAGAAATTGTGTGCACAATTGTACAGTTAAGTTATGAAGAAGTGGATAGCTGTGATGCTCTCCCACAATGCTCCTGCAAATTCCTGCATTGTTTCTTTTGTATCCTACACTCTGCTTGCCAACCCCATTTTTCACCAGTGTCCTATCTACCCCTTTATCACATATTTAATTTGGTACACACACAACACACATGGCTAGAAATGGCCCATGGAAAAGCCTTCACTTTATGTCCTCAACATTTTTACAAAGTTTTACATAGCACAGCAATGTGACAGAGAATGTTGTGTAACTTGTTATCACGAAAGTTGAAGATTTCAGTCTAGTCTGCAATGGCCTGGTTACTTTCACACAAATGTGCTTAAATTTGCTGTGCTATGGGAATACACAGTAAAGGCAGACTAAAGGCAGTACTGTGAAATGGTTAATGCAACATTTCTTAGGCTGCTCCATGAATTAAAGTAGGAGTTCCTATTGGTATGTCGAGATACCCTCTTTGTAGCCTGATATTTTTGCATAGTGTCATGGGGTCAGTTACAGCTGTATGTCAATTTATTATTTTCTGACATTTCATATTCTTATCATACATTTAACTACAAAGTACTGGGTTTCTGATCATATACAACATTTTCTTAATATACTATCTGAACAGTGCACCAAGACATTTTCAAAAATACTGTAACCCCAAAAGGGAGACTTATTAAGCCACCCTTGTCCTGGTTAGGGATTTATGTTTATCGCACTTTCTCACCCCTTATTTGTACCTGTAGTAAGACCTTTATTGTACAGAACATGACAGATTAACAACTATTTAATAAGTAAGAGTAACACACCATACAGATGTTCCTAAATGTTCTATAAACACATTGATGCTAGTGCTATCTGCATCCGTCTTTCTCTGTATACCCCTTCTGCTGCAGTAACTTGTCTCTGTGCTTCAGTTGTGTTATTTTAATGCTGTAAAGTAATAATTCCTTCGTAGTCTGATGAGCTAATGCTTACGTGTAGAAAGATTCTTGAATAATTTCAGCAGTTCTAATGCAGCCATTAAGTGTCATTGTTTTTGGTACACTAATTTGTGTGTACATGTTGGCTACAGATCATTATGACCCACCATTATTGTTCTTCTTGTCATAATCCCTGCCTTCATGTCCTCCCTGCATTTGTGTGGGTTTCCTCTGAGTACCCCGGTTTCCTTCCATGTTACAAAGACTTGTGTCTAGAGGGTTTCTCCCCAGGCATCCGCTGAAAATTGGCTTTGTTCCAAGTCAGACTTTCCCAGTTAACAAATGTTAAATAAATAAATTAAGTGTCACCTGTTGATGTATTTTCTCCCTTCTGTATCATTAATCTTCCACATCAGCATTTGCACAATGCCTGGTGCTGGGTGACAAATGCAACTAAGGCTGAATGGAAGGACACAGCTTATGGCAAAATCTTGTGATTTTATTGCTTCCATCTACTCTACTCTGTCCCAAATCATGCCACTGTGCTAAGCTTTATTTCATCAGTTTACAACATGCTAAAGAGTTGGATGTATGGATTACAGTAGTCATAGTGTAATGAAGATGAATAGGGCGGCCACGGTGGTGCAGTGGTTAGCATTGCCGCCTCACAGCAAGAGGTTTTCCGGTTCGATCCTCGGCTGGGGTGCCTTCTGTGCGGAGTCTGCATGTCCTCCCTGTGGTCGCGTGGGTTTCCTCCGGGTGCTCCGGTTTCCTCCCACATCCCAAAGACATGCTGCAGGTGGATTGGACACTCTAAATTGGCCTTAGGTGTGCGTGTGAGTGTGCCTTCTGTGGAAGGTTGGGCGCCGGGCTGGCAACTCAACACTGTAAAACTCCACTGCCATTCAATGTGCGGACAGGTGATCCGCTGTGGCGACCCCTAACCGGGATAAAAGCCGAAAGAAGAAGAAGAAGTGTAATGAAGATGAATACATACATTCTCATTTGCTGAAATCTGTTGTCAAATGTTAACTATAAGTATGACTTCCTGGGTCTACTTGAGTAGACTGAAATTCTACTTACCCAAATTTCATATTATTGCGACAACACCGAAACCTGACTTTAACAAACTTTCACATTACCAGAAAATATTTCAAGGAAAAGAGGCAGTTGGCCAACACGAAAAAAAAAAAAAAAAAAAAACTTTGAAGCATGTCAAACTCACCCTATTGGGGGTCTTCTACCACCAACCCCCCCCCCCCAGCTAAATATAACAACTCCAAGATTGCACTGTAGTAGGGAATAGGGCAAATTTCCCCATGTTGGCCAACTGCCTCCTTTCCTACAAATCTTTTCAAGTGATGTAATGAAAATAGACCTGACTTCCTACATGGTATGCTTAGATAATACTAAGGCAAAAATTTATTTTTTGGCATGCTGTAACTGTTGAAGTACAGATGGATGAAGAATCATTTCAGAATGTGTTGTCTGACCCCGTGGATGTAAATGTTGACTGCAGTTTTACATAACACATCATTATCCTGCTGCTACATTAATGTACCCATTACCTATTGTGAAAGATGTCTTGTACAGATCCTTGCATGACAGTTGTCAAAGAGCAACACACAGTACACTAATTCCTGTTCTAAGTTCAACACTTCAGGATATGATCACACATGCACTGACACTTAGTGCTGCACTAAAAAAGTAAAATAAAAAAAGAAAACCAAATAATTATTGTTTTAGGTATTGTTTGTATGTCAATATTAGTTTTGTTAGTTTTGTCAACAGGTGACCCTGATTTCAGAATGATGTCATCTCACTTAATTCAGTCATTTAATGTATCTGCTCTACAATGTTTACACTTGCAACTGTGTTAAAAGTATGGTCAACATATTCTCATGCCCATCCATAATCCAGCACTGTCATTTTGCAGACCACTGTCCTGTGTATGTCATTCTGCAGAGCACTGCCCTAGACATGAAACGCACATAGTGTAAATATGAGACAAGTGTGCAATAATCCCAATATGAAGTCTCAGGAATGTTTGATTGATAATCCACTGATGTTCAGGAGTCAATATGTATGTCATCCCATAATGCGAAACATGTCAGTGTGTCCCTCACAGTAATACAATGTACAGGAAGGACAGTATATACATTTGAGTAGAGGAGTATGTAATTACATGTGGCAATCATAGCAATCCTGTGCACACATATCCGTTTGTTGTACAACCTATGGAGTACAGTACCATTTGCTCCTAACAATGAATTAAAAAAAAATTCAAATGTCCTTTCTTAGACTGTTAATGTCATTCTTCTCATTTGGCACTTGCAACTAGTAGAGTGTTCTCTAGATTGTATCAACGATAAGTAGGAAGTTTGATTCCCATCATGGAAGACGTGTGTGTGTATACGTGTGTGCGTGTGTGTGTGTGTGTGTGTGTGTGTGTGTGTGTGTGTGTGTGTGTGTGTGTGTGCGCGCTCATGACACTGTGTATAACACTTGGTGTTGTATCCATTTTCCCTAAGAGGAATACATTTACCTGTTTGCACTGTTCCTTTATCCCACTTTTTTATGAAACAACCTCTATGAAACACACTGATGTTGTCTTCCTGACAAAAGTGCACTCTCTACCCTTAAGAGTGAGACTTCTTCTGTGGAGTTTACAACTAATATAGTGCAATTTACCAATAGGAATACATTTAACTCTCCCTTATCCCACTTTTTACTGAAACATCCTGGCAATAGTGCTCTGCCTACCCTTAAGGGTAAGACTTCTCCTGTGGAGCTTACAACTAATATATTGCTCTCTAGCTTGTGTTAACCTAGATAGACAGGGGGTTCAATGCCGAACATTTAAGATGCACATGTGTGTGTGTGTGTGTGTGTGTGTGTGTGTGTGTGTGTGTGTGTGTGTGTGTGTGTGTGTGTGTGTGTGTGTGTGTGTGTGTGTGTGTGTGTGTGTGTGTGTGTGTGTGTGTGTGTGTGTGTGTGTGTGCGCTCATGACACTGTGTGTAACACTTGGTGTTGTATCCATTTTCCCTAAGAAGCATACATTTACCTGTTTGCATGGTTCCTTTATCCCACTTTTTACTGAAACAACCTCTATGAAACACAGTGATGTTGTCTTCCTGACAAAAGTGCACTCTCTAGCCTTAAGAGTGAGACTTCTCCTGTGGAGTTTACAACTAATATAGTGCAATTTACCAATAGGAATACATTTAACTCTCCCTTATCCCACTTTTTACTGAAACATCCTGGCAATAGTGCTCTGCCTACCCTTAAGGGTAAGACTTCTCCTGTGGAGCTTACAACTAATATATTGCTCTCTAGCTTGTGTAACCTAGATAGACAGGGGGTTCAATGCCGAACATTTAAGATGCACATGTGTGTGTGTGTGTGTGTGTGTGTGTGTGTGTGTGTGTGTGTGTGTGTGTGTGTGTGTGTATGTATATGTGTGTCAGACTGTGTAACACTTAGTGCTGTATCCACTTCCCCTGAGAAGAATACATTTACCTGTTCACATTGCTCCTTTATCCAAATTTTTACTGAAATGTCCTCTATGAAACACACTGATGAGGCCATCTTGACAGCACTGCTCTGTCTAACCTTAAGAGCTAGACTTTGCCTGTGGCACTTAGAACTAAAACAGTGCTTTCTACATTGTATAACTTTATGGGTAGAAGTTTAATTGTATGAGAAACTTGTGTGCATATGTGTGTGTATGTGATTGGAGGTGTTTACAGTTCAGTGACCATGCATTCAATCAACTTCTGCAATGTTTTAAACTGCACCATGACTTGTCCATCTCTTAATCCCACCTTTCACATCTACAGCATCTTTGCAGCTTAAGGATGTAGATCTTCATACTGTTTGTACTCTACTGAGTACAATTTTCTAAATATCACATTCAAGAAAACATAGCTTTTTAGGCCATGTCTGTCCACAACTGTCTAAATTAATGCTTCTAATAACAGTATCATCAATTGAAAAAAATATCCATTTACTGCTTTTAGAGGTAAAGCATTGCAAACATTTGCTGAGTGGGGTGGGGGGGTGTTTCTATTTTTTAAATGACAGATTTTTTGTGGGACAGCTATAAGAGCACATGATCACAACATTATATTGTCTGCCTACACCTGTGGTACAACACACTGATTAGGTCATTCGTTACAAATAAACTGTTACGATTTAAATGCCGGATTTCTGCTGTAGTACTTGCATGTCTTACACTATTCTCTAGAATGTGTGAATAGACAGGATGTTCGAATGCAGCAGACCTTAACTTCTACAGGTGTGACTGCAAATTAATTCATATTTGTTGTACACCATTTGCAGTGGCAACTTTTACAACCTCAGGTAGATGCAAAACTCATTTTACCAGGCAAATCTCCTTGGAAATACGTTGCTGATGTCATCCTATCATAGATGCTGTATGTCTCACTTGTACTCAGTATTCTCCTATGGCACTTGTTGCTGATAATGAGCTGAATAGATGGTGTAAGAGGATAGGTATGTGGTTCAATTACATCACTGCTTTAATAGTGTGACTGTGATTGCTGTCATATACCATTGGCCAATTCATAACCAACTTTATGTATACTTTTGATTGTTAGATGGATTTACAGTGGCACTCTGTGACACTAACTAATCCTAGCATCACAGGGAAAATAATTTTCTGACCACAAAATGATTACATAATGCTACCATACCTGCAGTATCTCACGTTTGGACTGTGCATTCTCCTGCAATGAGTGGCTTTGATAAAGTGATTTGTACATCATGTAACTACATATGTAGGATGCTTGAGGCCAGCTGTAAGTGTGTCTTTCACCCACATACTGTGTAGACTACTCTTCAAAGACATATATGATGTGTAGCTGTACAGTGTTATTGTGCACTTTGAACACCTTGTAGACTAAACATCCAGCCAATGAACAGTGGTCATGTCATCCATTTAACTGTGCTCTGTCTCAGTTGCACCTCAACGTGTCTTCTGGTGCTTGTGATTCAGGCACTACTCTCTAGCTTGTGATCTTAGGTAGTTAGTTCAAGTCTAGCCATTAGTGCTTAGGCAATGTTGTGCCACTCTTATTGTAACAGTGCATTTCATTAACACTGTTGTCAAACACATTTGCTATGTACATGTACAGATGCTGATTTCTCTTACTAAAAGCTATGATAATTTGTCACATAGCAATGCTTCTATTCAAAGTAATGGTGATGTGATTACATTTTCCTTACATAACATATGTAGGAAGCGTTATCCTCTGGCACAAGGGAATGAGATGACATGCTGTATGTTGCTGACTTAGTACAGGTACAGCAATTACAAGAATGCATATCCCTTGCAACAATAGCATGATGTAATGCTGTAATGTATGATCCTATGATCCCATGATTGTATGATGTAATGCCTTCACATACCTGTGTATCTCACAGTTGTAGTGACACTTCAGCCATGGTGCATTTATCCTGCACAATATCATGCATTTCCTGTAGTCAGATGCTCATGTGTTCAACATCCACATTCCGTGCCTGTTAGCATTGCTGGGCCTTATACTGTAATGCATGAATGGCATCAGCACAGTTACAATGTGTCCATTTAGAGTGGGAGGGGCCTCCCCATCTGTTTCATCTTATACTGTAATGCATGAATGGCATCCATCACGGTTATAATGTGTCCATTTACAGTGGGAGGGGTCTCCCCATCACTTTCATCTTATACTGTAATGCATGAATGGCATCCATTACGGTTATAGTGTATCCATTTAGAGTGGGAGGGGCCTCCACCATCCCTTCTATCTCAAAGAGATTGTGACACACTCATATGATGTAATGACTCAGCATAGTGGGAGTGTCACACTTGTGTTAAGACTTCCACTGTGGCACTTGTGTTTCATCCACATGTCAATATTCAGTAGACTTACATAGCTTGCTGTTTAATTCCTGAAATATGCAACATTACATGAATGTACTGATGTTACATCAACAAATTTAAGGTTTTTCCTACCATGCAAATATTTTTTTAAATTTAACAGTAATATGATGTTCTTTTCTAGTACCTGAACCACACGTCAGCATAGAAAGGTGGTCAGTGTAGTCACAGACACTACAACATCTGTAGATATATGGTTCAAGTCACAAAAATGTCCCCATTGGCACTAGTCCATATGGATTTCCTCTAATACGTCTGAATCTTGCATGATCCACAGAAGGGTGGGTGTTATTTTAATGTGTATTTCATGTGTGGAATAAAATGGCCAGACAATGACATAAGACTTTGTATGGGGTCTTAAAAACATTCTGTGAGTTATGCAGGTTTTTTTTTTATTTTGTTATATGCCAACTGCAGTCTTATGAAAATGTTTTGACTAGATCCCTAGCAGGAAAGTGTACACTACAGCTATGAATGTTAAAGCTTATGTTTTGCCTCTAAAAGTTTGCTCCCACCTTTGCTCATTGTCCTGTAACCTATGCTTAGCAATACGCAACTGCTTTTGGCCCCTAGAAGCTATTTTCCAGGTAAATTGTCTGGGAAATGTGATACAATTTACCTATATACTTTGTAACATGTTAGCTGTGCCACTGCTTGTTAAGGAATTACTAATATCCATTGTATTGTGGGCATCCTGATATTCATTCTTGTTAGTCTCTGCACCTTTCCCGCCTAGTATATCCTACTAATCCTCTCTATATTCTCCCCTTTTTTCCTAGCTCTGCCCAACAAATTGCAAGGTATATGCTCTGGGAGACCCTGACAGAACTACCCAGGATCAGGTTGCTCTGATCGTAGCAAGAATCTCACAACTCCTTGAAACAAAGTACAGGACATATTTCTTTCAACCTACTGTTAATCTAGTTTCACCTAAAAGTGCTAATCTAGTTTCACCTACAAGTGCTCACTACCCAGGAATGCTAATAACTTCAATTGGGAATCTAGCCACCTAGCCTGATTTCCTGATCACTAAAGGACACCTCTGTAGCTTTAGGAACCCCCTTCTGCCCTTCTACCTAGAGGCTCCATTCCAAAAGCTGTCCTTAACTTTTATTTTCCCCTCTGTACACCTACAAAAAGCCCTAAGCAGCCATTACTCACTGATTGATTTCCTCCTAGCTGATTTTTTCCTGGCTGTGTGTGATCTTGCAAACAGGGTTTCTTGCCCGATTCGCCCCCCTCCCTTCCCCCAATTCCACCCGCCCCCAGTGGTCCTACCTTTATTGGTAACAATAACCACTCCCATCTTTCAAACAGCCAACCACATCTCTACACCACCACTGCCTCCACTATGTTTTCACTATTATCCGTCCCACGCTACTAACATGTACAAGCACACTATACCTATACTCACCACATGCACACTCCTAGCTTACATCACATCCTGCCATACCTCCACCATTCCCCCACTAAACCACTACCACTGTACTACTACACACACCACAACTCATACCTCACCCCTACTCTGCTCCTCTACCACCAGGCATAAAACCATACCTATGTACCCTCCACATAGTCTATCAACCACAGTACCTAAACATAAACCAACTCCACACCTCAACATAACAACCCTACCACCATACCTACTACCCACAGAACACAATCATAAAACTTCCTTTATAAACAAACAAATTCACAAATTGATAAAACTAATAATCTCATCTATCTCTAAACTGGCACTCAGTGGAGACATCCACCCCAATTCTGGCCCCTCACTTTCCAACCCTACCCCTCATACTCACAATAATAACCACAACTTCTCTCAAATCACAACCAGTAGAAAACCAAATTGCCTCCTTCTGCTAAGCCTAAACATTAGAAGTATAACCAACAAGGTGCATGAACTCCATGCCACAATAGACTTGTACTCCCCTGATATAGTCATCCTTTCAGAAACATGGCTAAAACCACACATCACCAATGAGCCAATCCTCCCCACCGGTTACAATATACTAAGAGTAGACCGACTAAACAAGAAAGGAGGTGGTATAGCTATGATATATCAACAACAGCTAAACATCAAGATCTTAAATATAGCAGCTCCCCAAATAGGCAAGGAAGAAATAATATATACCAACCTCAAAATAAACCAAAATAAAACCATCAACATAATAGGATGCTACTTCCCACCTGGCCAAAACATCCCACCACTAGAAAAGTTTCTCAGCTGGACTACTCACCATCTGCCCCAAGAAACTATAATTTTAGGTGACTTCAACACTGACTGGTCATCCTGTTTCTAGCGACCACCCAACCCATCATATAAACCTTCATGGCTTCACCCAGCTAGTCAAGTCACCAACTAGGATAAATAAGAGGTCCAACAAACACACTACCCTGGATTGGATACTAGTCAATAAGAGCCCCCAGTCATATATAGCAGGCTGCCTTGCTGACAGCTTTAGTGATCACTCCCCAACATTCCTACTCAGAAAATACCTATACCAAATAAAACCTGTCATCTACCGTCAAATACGCAAAAAAGTAAACTTTAACTCTCTCTCATTCAGCTCATCCCTTAAAATATGTAGCTGGGAACCTCTAAAATACCTCCATCTAGATGACGCAGTAGACTACTTTAATTATACCTTCCTGGGTATCCTTAATTCCCATAAGAGTTTCCCAAACCAGAGCTCAACCATCCCCATGGCTACAGAAAACCACTAAGTCTGAAATGCAAATCTGAGATAAAGCCTGGGAGTACTGGCGCAAAACCAAACGTCACAATAGAATCAAAAAGCTAATAAAACAGGACAAAATTCAATACTACCAGTCTGCCCTTACCTCCTCCCAACATAACCCCAAACAATTCTGGTCCTCAATAAACTCCATCCTCCACCCAGGTAAAGTTAGTACCCCTACTCCTAACATCACTCACTCTACCAAAAATATTGCTAGCTCTTTCAACACACATTTCACACAAACCGTACTATCACTAGCTAGACAACACAACCCTCCCCTTCAAACCCATACTTTCAATTAGCAATCTCCCCACTAGCTTCTCATTCTCTCCTGTTCCTAACTCCAAAATAAAACAGCTGTTAACTAAACTTAAACCACCAAACTAGCAGCAGACAACCTCCCAAGTGAATACCAACAACTTGCAGCTGAAGCTCTATCCTACCCAGTATCCATCTTAAGTAACAGATCTCTTTCAGGAAAGTTATGTTCCCACACTTTGGAAAGTTGTTGCTGTCTTTCGGCTTTTCCCGGATAGGGGTCGCCACAGCGGAACTCCGGTCCACTAATGATTGGCAGTAGATAATTCCCCTCCACAAAGGTGGCCCCTCTACAGAGCTAACCAATTACCACCCCATAGCTATTCTCTCTACACTCTCCAAAATACTAGAAAGATGCATACATTCTCAGGTCTCAGATCACCTGCTCACTAACAACCTCCTTTCCAATATCCAACATGGTTTCTGACCAAACTATAGCACCACCACTGCCTTGCTCTCTTTTACTAACACTATCTTACAATACAAAAATACTGGTCACCTCTCCTCAGCTACTTTCCGAAATCTATCTAAAGCTTTTGACATGGTACCTCACAAACAACTTATCTCTCTTCTCCATGACCTGTCCTTCTCTCAATCAGTCACCAACTGCTTTCAAAGCTGCCTGTCTGACCATCAACAATCTTTGTATTGCAGGACAACTTATCCCCCAAACTGCCTGTCTCCATAGGGGTTCCCCAAGGGTCCATCCTTGGACCCCTACTCTTCTCTATCTTCACCAAAAATCTAGCCTCTGCCACAACACTTGGTGCATTCATACAATACGCAAATTACTCTACCATCATCTGCTCAGCCCACTCCCTTCCAGAACTGCAAAAAGTCATATAAGATGCCTTTTCCTCTGTCGAAACTTGGTTATCCAATTTCCAATTAATACTCAACCCAAACAAAACTAAATTACTAATTTTCCAAACCACCAAACTTAACCAAAACCTCTCACACTTTAACATCACAGCAAAAGACAATGCCACTATCCATCCTACTGAACACACCAAATTGCTAGGAGTAGAAATAGACAATAAACTGAACTTTGACATTCACATATCCATGACCATAAAAAAAGTCCACAAAATATTAGGAGCATTATATAGAAATCAGCAACTACTTACCAGAACCACAAAGATTTCAGTAGCAAATTCTCACCTTATCTCCACCCTACTTTTCACCTCTCCAATATATATACAAACCTAAGACAATGTGATCTAAATAAGCTTGAAAATTGTTACAACAAAATTGCTAAGTTTGCCACAGAGGCATCCTACCATAGTCACTACTATCTCTCACTAGTAGAACTGGGCTGGCTAGAGTTCCCCTCACCTCCTTCAATGGTACCAACTCTCACTCACCCACAAACTAGTAAACCATCCACTAAAAGTACCATCCCTTCAGAATCTACTCCAACCCTATCTCATCACCAGACATCTAAGATCCAGCAACAAAAACCTCCTACTGGTCACAAGAGCCAATAACTCTGCTGGAGAAGCATTATTCTCCTGCACTATAGCCAAGCTATGGAACTCCCTCCCACCCTCAATTACCTCTGCAACATCATGCACCCACTTCAAATCTTTACTAAAAGCACACCTGCTTACTTGCAGAAGATTCCCTTGCAACTCCCCTTCAATGAGCACCCACTCCACCCACCCACCACCTCTCTCTGCACCCCACTAGCTACCTGATAATAGCAACCTTGTTTTCTCTTTAACCAAATCTGCTTACTATACAATAATACCTTCTTATTTCAACAATTTAATTGTCTATTATGTACCTCACAAACAACTTGTTTCAGTTGCCAATTTATGAATTTGTTCTACTTCTGCAACTATGTTTGACACCTGTCACTATGGCTTAAAATGTCAATTCTTGCTCTACAGCTGTTCTATGACTTTGTTTAATCCTGTATTATGCTCTACAGATGTAATAATGTCTATAATTTTGTATGATATTTCTCTAATTGTGTAATGTCTTAAACATTTGAGTGTAGAGCTTTTCTCCCTAGGCCTCCACTGAAAATGGACATGTGTCCAGTCAGACTCTCCCGGTCAACAAATGTAAATAAAAAAATAAATAAATAAAATATAATATACCAATTGTCTACCATGGTATATAAACTTTATTAATTGTACCCATAGTTACAAAATCTTTTAAACACTATAGCTTTTTTTTTAAATTATAATTCTTGTGTAATTTTACAAGAAGTGTATAATAATCATAATACAATTATTTTGCGCTCAGAAACCTATCAAAATTAAACAAAAAACTATTTTGCTTTTTAAATTAATGTTATCACTTAGTAAGAAAATAGTATCATGCAGGAGGAAGAACTACTGTTACTTATAAATAAGTAAATAAATCAAGCATTAAGCATAGTTTATTACTATTTATAATGAAAAAAAAAGGAATCTGTACAGTAAAACTTCACTTGGCATTATTACAACCCATTCTGTATTCTATATTCTATATTCTATATTCTAGACAGGCAGTAACACACAAGAAACCTCATACAAAAGTAATTGAAAATGTTGAAATCTTAAATTTGCGACACTATGATAACATAAAATGCCAGAACACATACACATAATTTAACATTATTCCCTTTGGTGTAATCAAGAAATCTCAAAATTGCGAAATTAAACAAATGAATCAAAATAGTAGTGGAAATGCTTAAAAGGGCCTTAAAATTTAAAGTAGAGCCCAGCAAAGGTGTCTTCCATTGAAATAGTCTACAGACTTCGGAACTGGGAGATTGCATTTAGTTAAATTATAATCAATGGTTCGTATAAAGCCATAACCAATAACTGGTCTAGAAGTTAAACCAAGTACCTTCTGTTAACATTTGAAGTCATGAAATTAGAGCATTTATTGAGGGAAGGTACATATACAGCTGAGAAAACATCTCAAATACATTCATGAAAGTTTGCATTTTCAATAAGAACAGAAAATGTATTACAGTTTGGCTATAATACAATATCATGCTCCTTTGAATAATAAACTTCTGTGACTGAACAAAGTGCATTAGAATTCTTTACTGCATTTTCATCTTTATTCTTCAAATGTCCTTGAAATGCAGCCCTAGTAATTAGTATAATGCCTAGTCGAACTGATGCATATGACAACACTTATTTCAGACTTCAAAAGGTAAACTTTTATAATTAAGTACTTTTGTGAATGATTCTATACAGATATTTGTTTAATGAATTATCCACAACCATTTGCTAATAAGCATGGCTTTTGTTGAGATATGATAGATTCAAACTCCCAAACAACACTGAAAATTAACTCCACTTTAGTTGTGGGGTACTCTTATAAGAACTCTGTCTGCTTTAGAGATAATTTGCAGTCTTAATATAGGTGAAATGGCTCCTTTGTGTTTCAATATAGTCAATCTAGATATTTCAAGGCATTATGATTCTTTTTTATTCCAACAGTTTCTTGACTTTTTCTTTTATTTTAGCAATTATAGAAAAAGAATCGAATCTGAGTCTAAAAAAATGTTGAATCTAATAGAATATAAATAATAACCATGGTTCCATTTTTAGATATCCACTTTTTATTTAAATGCATTTAAAAAAAAACACATACCTATGTGATCAGCAACTATTTTGAAAATGTCAGTTACAAAATAGGGAAAAAATAAAAAGAAAGAAAATGGATGAACCCATTCATGGTAGTTTATTACAAAATTGAGCACTTTTGTCATTGCCAACAATGACTTCTTCAGAATGAGTAAGAGGACATTCGCCACCTTAAAACCACATGACCACACTAATTACTGACTAATTAATTTATACGCTCTTAATTATTATATATTCAAAAGTCATCAAATAAAAAACAATTTAATTATTACTTGAACTCAAATCACCAGAATAAAAATAAACAAATTATTCATTTCCTTTAAACATCAAAACTTACACTAAAAATAAAATATAAGAACCCTTCAAAATTTGAAGCATAAAAATTCAGAGGAGTCCCTAACAATATATATGTATATTGTTCACTCTAGGTACTACAGAAACAATTCAGCCTTTAATTTCAAAACACAACTGACTGAAACAGTTTCCATGAGACCTGGGGCCCCTGTAGTGTTGCACTTCATCTGCCACCTTAATTCCTTATATTCAAGGTAAAGAACAACTGAGCCATCCATAGGCCCAAGATCAACCTTATCGATGGCTATGAATTTGAATTTATGATAGAGGAAGTTTTCTACATGCTAAGCTAGGGCTTTTCTGTCATCACCCCTTTGTAAGTCATACTGTTGTTGGTATATCCTTTT
Source organism: Protopterus annectens (assembly GCF_019279795.1). Classification (NCBI taxonomy): domain Eukaryota; kingdom Metazoa; phylum Chordata; order Ceratodontiformes; family Protopteridae; genus Protopterus; species Protopterus annectens. Next base: position 798,541,831 of record NC_056749.1, on the reverse strand, counting down.
CATGAATGTCCCTTTGGTTTTACCAATATCGAAACATTCACAATCTTGACATTTAGCAATGTATACAATCCCCCTACTATGGCAGTAGTACCTATACATAAGTTTGATGACCCCCCCCCCAATTCTGAATAGTCACCTCAGCTGTCTCTAAAATGAAACTACACTGGGTACATTGACCACATTTAATCATCTCTCCACCTCATCTGGCCACTAATGGTCTCTCTACCAAAGTTTTAAAACACAAGTCTTTCTTATAAACAATGACTGGCTTTGTGCCCACCTTTCTTAAATACTCTGGGTCTAACTTAAAAATGTTCCAGGTGTGACTAATAATATCCCTAATGCCTTGAAAATGTAAATTATTAGGTAAAATTAGGGTTCTCTAAAAATCACTTCTGTCATCCAGGGGGGACAAACCATGTTCACTATTTACCCCTAATCTACTGTCCATGCTCCCCAGTAAAAGTCAAAAGTATCCCTCCTGTCTTTTTCTAATAAATTAATTTAATATGTTATTCATAAAAGATCCTGGATAACCTCTTCTTTCCAACATTCCCCTTAGTATAAGGCATTCATCCTGGAAGGTACTGTCATTACTCACCATGCGGGCCAACATCACACAGTGCCCTTTCAACAAATGCCTCTTTTGGTGAAGGGGGATGACAACTATTAAAATGGAGAAAGGAATTTGAGTAAGTGAGTTTTTTATACAAGGGCAATTCAAATTTCTTTTGGATTCTATCTTTGGTTATGGTGACATCCAGATACTGTATCATCTCCTCCTGTACCTCCATTATAAAGTTCAAGAAATGGGTACTACAATTCAAATATTGGAATAACTGATTTATCTACTGTCAGTCCAAAAAAATTATGATGTCATACACACTCATTCACAATCTTGGATACTCTGAGTATTTACGAAGGGTGGGCACAAAAACAGTTATTGTTTATACGAAAGACTTGTGGTTTTTTTTTTTATATTTTTATGCATTTTCAAAAAATAAGACAAAAGAAAAACATGTATACAGGTTATTTATGACAGTGCAGTATTTACAAATTATTTAAACAGGTTAGCTAAAACAGTAAACAGATAACATTAAAACCAAAATAAATTATTTACAAGGGTGTCTATTGTTGACATATAATCGACTTTCTATACAATTGTTTCCTGATTATGTTTTGCTACAGTCATTACTCTCCAATAATTCAGTTAGTTTTTGCCATGCTATATATAATGATGTAGTTTTTTCAGTTCTTCCTTTAAGTGTTCATTTCCAATTGTGATACTACTGACACCATATTCCTGTATTCCTTAAAAGTTGGAGAAGCTTTGGATTTCCAGTTCGATGTTATGTTTTTCCTTGTAATGGCTAGGAGAGTCCAAAAGATTATATTTTTTGATCTTGGTAAACAGTCAGGTACAGGTACATTAAACAAAATAAGAGATTTAGAAATCTGGAATTTGTCATTGAATACCATTTGCAGAAAATAATTTATTTTATCCTAGTGTTGTTTAATCAAATGGCATTTGTAGAACATATGTTGCCAGTCTACTTTTACTGTTAAATCCCATCTCCAACAGCGAATATTTTTCTTAAACATAAGTTCCATTTTATGAAGGGTTACAAATTAAGATCCCTCATAAAATCCTCCAAGGCCAGCTTCGAGAGAAAAATTGCACAGGACACTAAAGACAATCATAAGGCTTTTTTCAGTTATGTTAGAAACCTGGGATGCAACTCCCAGACTTGTTCTGAGTTGATTCTAAACGACAAAAAATACACTGAACCCACAGACATCGCCAATATCCTGGCAGACAGGTTCAGTGCAAACTTCTCCACCCCCTCCCCCCCAAAAGAACAAGTATCTATCCCAGTAGAGTGCAGCCTTCCAAACATCTCTTGTGCTCAGGTGAAGGCTGCCCTCTCCAAAGCAAAAAGCACTGCTTCCATGGGACCAGATGGTGTCCCGGGTTGCGTCCTACATAAACTCCAAGAAGAACTAATCCCTCAGGTAAAACTGCTGTACAATCTCAGCCTCACTACAGGATATGTGCCCAAAGAATGGCGTACAGCAACAGTGGTCCCACTCCACAAAGGTGGCGCCTCTGCGGACTCTGGAAACTATCGCCCCATAAGCCTGACTAGCCTAGTCTGCAAGGCTATGGAGAGGATCATCATGGAACTCATAAACAAAGACATTGGGGACCTACAGACACTAGATCCTACCCAATTTGGCTTTGTCAAGGGCAGATCCTGCCTTTTGAACCTGGTCGACTTCTTCAAAACAGTCACCAAGGCCATAGATGAAGGGAAGGTAGTCCACACAGCCTATCTGGACCTCGCAAAGACATTTGACACAATACCCCACTCGGGCATCATAGATAAGCTATCCAGCCTAAATATAAACCCCTATGTCATAAGATGGGTCGCAAACTGGCTCAAAGAGAGAACCCACAGAGTCAGAGTTGCTGGAGCCATGTCAGACTCAAAACCAGTCACAAGTGGCATCCCACAAGGTTCTGTCCTGGGACCTCTCTTGTTCAGTATTTACTTTTCTGAGGTACAGGCCAACATGGGAGGACTATGGCTCACCAAGTTCGCAGATGACTGCAAACTGGGCGCCATAATCGACTCTCCAGCTAACACAAACATCCTTCAAAAAGGTCTCGCAGAGATGGATAACTGGTGCCAGAGCCATGGTCTAAAGCTAAATGCCAAAAAGTGTATAGTCATACCCTATGGCAAAAACAATGTGCCCACAAATTACCACATAGGTGGTAACCCATTAAGTACAGAGAAAGTAATTAGGGATCTGGGGATGCAAGTTGATAGTAATTTCTCCTTTGACAACCACATTGCCAAAGTGGTCAGAAAGACCTTCTACATAGCCCACCTCATCATGAAAGGATTCACATCTAGATCAAGAGAGGTAATCGTGCCCCTTTATTCATCCCTCATTAGGCCCATCATAGAATACAATACCCCCTTTGGGATGTACCTTACCCGACACCTGCAGCAATTAGAAAGACCCCAAAAGTACCTCACCAGGAGGATCAAGGGACTCAAACAGATGCCATATGCTGCTCGGTTAAAAAAACTCCAGCTCTACTCAGTTGCATACCGCCTACTTTGAGGTGATCTATGCCTGACATATAAAGCTATGTCCAACCCAGAATTAACGGACATGCTCCACCTCAGTAAATCTAAATCCCTTAGAGCCACGCACTCAAGGGACTTGAACCTCAGCACAGAAATAAATAGAACATGCTGGAGGGACAGATTCATAACCCAGAGGCTCCCTTCGCTCTGGAATAGAATTCCAATTCATGTTAGGCAGAGCACCTCACTGATTCTCTTCAAGAAGAATCTTGATGAGTGGAATGGGGATCGTAGGTTTGTCCCGGGATTACTTCTGAGTCACTATTAGACAGAGGCACAGTAAACTAAACTTTAAAAAGGGCACAGTATACTCAAATCAAGGGGTGGAGTAAGCCAAACACAATCGGGCTAGGCTTATAAATGCCCCAGGGCAGATAGCCTAGTATGAACCTATGAACCTAACTTAAGATCTGTGTATGAATTGCCATGCAAAACATTTCCAATGTAATGATGTGATGTCTGCTTTGGACAGAGACAAATTTATTTTTTATCTCTATCATTTGATACTTGCCCATTAACTGAACTATAATAATCCCATATTTTGTCATTATTATAGGTTTTGATTTTTTATTTGTTTTATAAACATATGATAAGTATCCCTTTAAATTAATGTGTTGGGTCATTAGTAATATTATATGTTCTATGAAATTAGGAACATTCAGTCTTATTGATGGTTGCATTGTTTCTTGTTTGCTTAATAGATATTGTCTTAATTCTTGTATATGTAGCTGTAAAGGCTGCCAGCCTAGCCAGCTACAATTGTGCAGATAATTCTATCATTTGTTAATATGAATGTTGAACTACAGACTTGTTTTCTTAAGTGAAAGAAAATACTGTGAAATGTTGAACTACAAGCTTGTTTTCTTAAATGAAAGGATATGCTGTGAAATGTTGAACTTAAAACAATGTAGCAACATTGCCCTCTGCTGTAAAGAAAGCCAAGTCAAGCATTCTTGTCTGTCCTTTGAAGTTAAAATTATTTCATGTCTGTCCCCTTTGAAGTTAAAATTTGGAGTCAATGAGTCTGGAGTGAAGCATCCTGCCTATTGTTTTAACTTAAGGAATAATTACTAGAGTTTACACGCGGAATGTCTTTTATGGCTGTAGTTTCCTGCAGGTGCAAGATAACAAGAATGTAGTATATTTTAGCCTGGGAACACCAGGAAAGTGTGAAATGATGTAATGGGAATCAGGACTGAAGATAGCAATTTAAACAGAGAGAATCAGAAGGCATTAAACATTTTTGTCTCGACCATCCAACTCATCAGCACTCTGCTTGTTTTCTTATGTAAGTTATCTTAGACTTGTGTTTTCTGTAGAAATAGCTAGAAACTAGAAAGATTAGAATTTTTCTGTGATGGTAGAACTTTACTACTGTGTTATTTTAAGTATTTCTCTTTGATCTCTGAATTATTGACTAGCACTAGTAAGAAGTATTATCTTATGTTTTTATTATTTATTATTAAACATTTTAAAACCTTTCAACTGTGGCTGTTTTGTGTAGAGATAAGTTAAACTCTATGAGTACATTGCATGCATATAAGGATCCTGTACCAAGTCACTCTAATAAGCCTTGACTGTTTAGTCATACTACCAATTGGATAATAATATTGCACAGTAATAATTGGACATCCTTTCATAAGGTCCTTTGAGTAGCTGATAAATATTAGTGGGTGGTGGCAAGTGGAACTACTGTATAGTCTGGGAGAAAAGGGTACAGCTGGAGAAACCAAACCATGCCGCTTCTCCAGGAGTGTCTGTGTGGTTGTATAAACTCTTCTCAAAGTGCATGTGTGTGTGTGTGTGTGTGTATGTGTGTGTGTGTTTGTGTGTGTGTCTGTGTGTGTGTGTGTGTGTGTGTGTGTGTGTGTGTGTGTGTGTGTGTGTGTGTGTGTGTGTGTGTGTGTGTGTGTGTGTGTGTGTGAGCTACTTGGGCAGGGACATGAAGCACTGGTTGGGCAGAGAGTGTAATAGAGGTTTTAGCTTGCCCACTAAGCTGAGATCTGGACCCTATAGCTGTGCCAGTGGGGAGTCTTATTGGGGACCTGGAGAGCAAGGGAGCGACCTGCCTCGGACTGACTGTCATCTCTGTGTGCTCTTAAGGAAAATTGCACTTTAGTGTGTGTATTTGTTATCCTTTCCTCATATATGAGACAACCTCTCTGGTGTTAGTGGTGAGGATTGAGGCTCCTTGATTGCTGGGCCAGGGCATGGGCATCACAGTAGCCATGAACTATTTTCCATATTTAATTTCCTTTTAATTTTGGTCCAGTGTTAGAAGTTTTCCAGAGTTTACCAATTGATGCCAATATATTAATCCCTTTTCTTTAAGCATTTTGACTACTTGTATATCAAATGTTATTATATTGCCTTGTGTGTAGTCTACTGAATATAGTAGAAATGACCATGCTTTAATATCATGATTGTTATTAAAAAGATTTTTGAAAAATTTTAATGTGTAAGTAATGTATTTGAAACTTATATTTTTATTTTTATGTATCATCATATATTCCTTTATCAGCCATAGAAAATTGTTTGATATGAAATCAGTATATTTATTTGTTAATACAAATCCCAATTTTAGCCAGGTTTGTTCATGAACTACCTTCCATTTTGATGTATATCTTGTATTTGGACATAATGATATTGTTTTAATAACAGATGAATATAAATATACTTCTGTGCCTGGTAAACCTATGCCACACATATCCCATTCATCTAGATGATATTTGGAAATATGATCATTTTAATTATATAGAGCCATTCTTACATTGAAATGAAGAATGTATTCCATTGTATTATATTTTTTAATATTATTTAAGTTCTCTTTATAATTTGTTTTGATTGTAGTATCTAGATTGTTAGTTATTTTTTATTAGTTCTTTTTTATTAGTATTTATAAGCAATAATATTGTTTTGTTATTGTTAAAATTAAGACATGCAATTTTTTGAAAGCTTTGAATTGAGTCCCCTAATGCTTTTAAAGAGTTATTATTATTCTTTAAAGTAATTAAAATATCATCAGCAAAAAGTTGAGTTTTAAGCTCTAGGCTGCTGTCTAATTGTATTCCTTCAATATTTGTATTCATACGTATATTATTTGCTAAGGGTCAATGACTAGTGCAAATAATAATGGGGAAAGAGGACAGCCTTACTTTGTGCCGTTTGTCATTTTAATAGATTTAGACAAGACAAGATCCCAGTGTTATATAAGCCAATGATTTTTCATATAATTATTTTATTAACAAAGTAAAGTTGTTTGAGAAACCATATTCTTCTAAAACTAGCCATAGATAATCACAGTTCACTGAATCCAATGCGCTATTTATGTCTAAACTAATAATATTTATTTTGTTTTTTGTAACATTCTTTTGATGTTGTTATAAGTGTTTCTATATTTTATAAAACCTGTTTGATCCTCCTCTATCAGAAATGGTAGTAATTGTTTTATTTGAATAGCATGTATTGCCATAAAACATTATAATCTATATTAAGAAGTGAAATGAGTCTGTATGATGAACATTCACTGGGATCTTTACTTTGTTTCAGAATTGGTGATATTACCATGTACTTTCAAGAAGGAGGGATGTTTTTACCATTTTAACTGATGTAAAGACATTCAATAACAACAGCAGAGCCTCATTAGACAGTAGTTTAAACATCTCTGGGGTGATATTATCTATACCTGGAGTTTTGTTTAATGTTTAGTTTATTTACTTGAGATTTAAGTTCAGTCATTGTTATTTGCTTATCTATTGGTTGTACCCGCTCCTCTAATAACCTAACTTTAACATTTTTTTCAAGAAAAGCTGTCAGTACTGAATGTGTTTCTATTTTCTCATTTTGATTAATAAGTTTATGAAAGAACAGCCTAAATAATTCTAGAATGCATTCTAAATTAGACACTTTCTTCTTGGTTTCTATATTATGTATTTACTTGAGAAAGACTTGTGTTTTAAAACATTTGTAGAGAGACCATTAGTGGTCAGTCAAGGTGGAGGGATGATTAAATGTGGTCAATGTACCCAGTACAGGTTCATTTGTGAGGCAGCTGAGGTGATGTTTCAGAATTGGGGGTCATCAAACTTATGTATGTATACTACTGCCATAGTAGGGAGATTCTATACATTGCTAAATGTCAAGATTGTGAATGTTTCTATATTGTTAAGACCAAAGGGACATTTTGGAAAAGGATATACAACAACAGTATGACTTACAAAGGGGTGATGACAGAAATGCCATAGCTAAACACGTAAAAATCTTCTCCTCCCATAATTTCAAATTCATAGCCATCAATAAGGTTGATCTTGGGCTAGGGGTGGGTGGATTGATGTTTACCTTGAATATAAGGAATTAAGGTGGCAGGTGAGGTGCAACCCTACAGTGCCCCCAGGTCTCAAAGAAACTGTTTTTGTCAGTAGTGTTTTGAAATTAAAGATTGAGTTAGTTCTGTAGTAACTGGAGTGAGCTGTAAACATATACATTGTTAGGGAATCATCTGTGGATTTTTGTGCTTTGAATTTTGAAGGGTTCTTATATGATTTTAATGTGAGTTTTTGATGTTTAAAGGATATAAATAATTTGTTTATTTTTATTCTGGTGATTTGATTTCAAGTAATAAGTTGGTTTCTATTTGATGACTTTTGAATTTATACTAATTAAGTGTGTTTACATTTGTTTGTAATTAGTTTGGTCATGTGCTTTTAATTAGTTCCTATATTAAGGCTGTGAATGTGCTTTTACTCATTCTGAAGAAATCATTGTTGACCACTGATGAAAGCATTGAATTTTGTAATAAAAGAGATGTTACTGTGAATGGGTCCATCTGTTTTCTTTCTTTTTATTCTTTTCCAAGTTTGTGTTTTTTGCGGTACGTTTAGTGTTTCACTTGCGGAGATAATGGACAGGAACCTAGTAAGTAGTAGCTCTATAACAAAAGCTGGCTTGGACCTGGCAGCCTCTATCGGCAATCTCACTGTGTTATTTCAAGGCTTGACTCAGCAGTTTTCTATGAATTAAAGTGCTTGTGGGGTTGTTTCAAACACTAATACCATAGACCAACGTGAAGTGATACCTGTTTATCAAGGTAATAATGACACTGGGACAACACCAGCCCATAAAGCACAAAATCTTTCACTAAAACTTAGTAATGCAGGTATAGGAACTCAGAATAACAATACCAGTGGTATGCAACCACGTAATGTCATGGTCCGGTCTGACACTTGCTTTCTTGACAATTAGCTGCATCAAGGAAAAGACTGCTTCTTTGAAATTGAATGGAGATAAGGGAAGTAAACTATGGGTCAGGTGACAGACATCTTAAGATTTTACATGATCAAATTTTGAAGTTTCATAAACTGCAGTTGGAAAATTCCTGTCTATGGGAATGCCTTAGGAGACAACAAATCCCGAAAGGCTTGAGAAGATGGAAGTACCCCACTGGACATATCAGGGACTTGGATCTACACCATGAGTTACTTAATTTATTCAACCAGCAGGGTTGTGAACTGCTAGAAGTTTTAATGAAGGACAATGACAAAAAATGGCTATATTAAATGAGTCTATTACTTTGTTTAGCACTTGTATTCAAACCAATTTGATTATTGAATTTAAAGTTAATGAATACCAGGCAATTTTTATAGACATTGGCAAGACTATTGATTAGTTAAAGGTGAAAAAGGGCAAAAAACTTGATATGGGACAAATTAGATTATGAGGCTGGGAAGGCTTATCTGCCCCCATCTAGAAATGGGTTGATAAATCACAATCATAGGCACAACATTGAGAGACGAAATCATGTCGAATTCGATAATCAGGAAACTAATTCACATGAAGTTGAAGAAGTTGAACAGGGTAGTGTCCATTTAGAAGTCCCACTCTGAGGAGGTCGGAATGACTGATGAATCAGAGGCAAGGATATCAGGAGACTTCCAGGAGGAGGATCAAATACCATTGAGGGTCTTATCAATTGAAGGGGAGAACCAGGGGGATGGTGAAAAGGAATCGGTAGTAGATTCTAATACAGGGAGATGTGACATAGTCCTTAATAGGTCCAGTGATTTTAAAATGTACATTCTGAGTGAAACAGAAGTCGCTACCAGTTGGGCCATCCTTTTTGAAAAAGGGCTTACATTTGTGGCAACTAAACCTCCTAGAATAGATTATTTATTTATTCAGCTAAAGTTGTTTGTGAGAAAAATTAATTTTGTTTTTTTCTTTAATGATTACAATCATGGCATAGCCATCCTCATTCCATGTAAGTGACCAAGTGCCTTTAATCCGCCATTGCATCCCCTTGTTAATGCATTTGACAAATTTTGTGGAAATGACATTAGGATACTTCTCTCTCTCTCAATATTGGAGGTTCCCTAAATCTTAGTTCTGACCAAATGGGATTGTTGAAGGAAATTACCAGCACTTAACAAATTAAGATTATGAAACCTGATAAAGGTGGAGGCCGGGTGGTCATGGAGACTAATGATTATATAAACGGGGTGTTTGTCTTATTGTATACCAACACATATGAGGATATGTCGATTAATGAGAAAAACATGATGAGAAAATGAGAAAAAACTGCTCTCTTCAGGCACATCAAAGAGTTTCCCACCCATTCATTCAGGTTTTGTGTAATTGACTATGTGGATTTCGGACTGAGGGGAGATCCTGTTGATGATTATTTAGAATTTATTGAAATGAAATTGCAGGTTAGATTAAATGCCAGTGTATTCCCTGGCTTAAATGACAAAATTTCTCTTTGTCCTTTCCTGAAACCTAAATCTGCTTATTGTATGTGACTTATTGGGAACATATTAATTAAAATGTAAAATCAAGGAACACACACGGAGTGAATGCTTTCGCTAGGAGGATTAGCAACCAATACCAATTGTATAATAAAAAGATTAGTAGCGTAAGCAAAACAATGAAGGGGTAAACCGTTACCATAAATATGCACTTTTGTAAGCACGAAGTAATCACAATTCACCGCATCATTCACAATAATCCGAATACTGTCAACTCAGTTGTAGATACAGCTCAGGAGATAAATCTCAGGAAATAAATTTCAGGAAATAAATTGGTGTGTAAAATAAGATCCGCATACTCATAATAATCCAAAGTTTATTGTGTGCACTTCAGGTAAGCGCTTTCGATAAAATCTTCATCAGACCTGATTAGCATGATTAATTAGGTCATTTAAATACTAAAAAGGGCGCAAAAATCGCGCTTATCCTATCTAATACATATTAAAAACAGTTATTTTTCTAAAACAGTTATTTATATAACTAATAATAATACATTTGATAATATGCCAACCTGAATCCATCTGCTTACTTATCTATTCTATCAATTATATCACCATGTATTATAAATCAATAAATTTTGTGTCAGCATTTCTGTAACCATCAATATCTAAACATATACTGTTATAAAAGACAGTTAATGTCAAAATATTCCAAATATAGGTCACAACATATATATGCTTCGCTATAACTTAATTACATAAATTGCTAATATACTTAAAATATTTAAAATACTTATATATAAATGCATTTATATCACCTTGCTTATACAGGTCATATATTATAGCTTAACATCATTTTATATGAAGGAAGTACGAAGTAAGGGAAAAAGGGGAGGGGGGGTGGGAGGTATGTGAGGTAGTGAAGGGTGATTTGTACTATAAACTTTCCAAAACAATAATATCATATAAAATTTATATATATTTACTTGTGCACACTTACACAACTTCAGATTTTCAATTTTCTCATTTTTAAAAATGGTTTAATAGGTACTTTCCCATTAATGCCCAGGAACTTATCTGCTCTCAATTTTATAATCCAACTTGATTCCTTTGATTCAGTAAGTGTCTTAATGTCCCCTCCTCTAATGGTGGTATATATTTTCTCTAAAATCCTGAATTTAAAGGAATGTGCCTCTCCACTATCTCTAACATGTTTCGCTAATGCATTTGTAGAGGTACTTTTTCTTATGTGATATATGTGTTCCCGCATTCTGTCTCTAAGGCACCTGTTGGTTTTGCCAACATAGAATGCGGGGCACTGGGTACACACAGCTAGATACACTACATTATGGGACATACAATTCCCACTGGCATATGCTGAAAAATTCCCCATACCAGATGGGTGTACGAATATTTGTTCAACATCTATAAATGGGCAAAAATTGCATAAATTACAAGGAGAGGTTACATATACTTGTTCAGCTAGACTGTTAGTAACATCCCTAGGATGGCATAAGAGCCTTTTCAAATTCATTTTGTTTTTATATACGAATTTCGGGCTGTCCCCCAAAATTGTTCTAATTTTGGGGTCAACTGACAAAATATGCCAATGTTTTCTTATAACATCCTTTATATTACCTACATCCCGTGTGTATAAAATGGGATAAACTACCTTATTTGTATTAGTTTCAACATTCTGATGTCTCATCTGTACTGGACCTGCAGCAGAGAAATATGGGATTGCTGTTTCTTCTCTTAAATACTCTAAATTTCCAATACCATTCTCAAGATCTAATTCTGCATAACCACGTTCCTTGAATCTATTTTTAAGTTCTGTTAGACCTGTCTCAAAATCTAGGTTGTCTGGGGTATATCTAGATAGATGCATAGTTTGTCCCCGAACTATATTTTTATAAATCTTGTGCCAATAGCTACGCCAACCTAGTGATGGCCGAATGGGAACATAGATACATGTTCAAGATGGCTCATTATGTGAAGTTAGTCCCTTTCTACAGGCATTTTGCAGACGACCTGTTTTTCTTATGGTATGGTACACCAGTAGAATTGAATGATTTTGTTAAAGAGATAAATTCTACTACCAAATTCTTCGAATTTACAGTAGAGTGGTCGGAGGTAAAAATTCCCTTTTTGATATATATGTAGAGAGACTAGGAAATGGCATGGTTAATACAGGATTATATAGAAAACCATGTCATAAAAATATGTTACTCCACCATAATAGCATGCACCCGGGATACATTTATAAAAATATAGTTCGGGGACAGACTATGCGTCTATCTAGATATAGAATATAGAATACATATAGAATGTTGAAACTAATACAAATAAGGTAGTTTATCCCATTTTATACACACGGGATGTAGGTAATATAAAGGATGTTATAAGAAAACATTGGCATATTTTGTCAGTTGACCCCAAAATTAGAACAATTTTGGGTGACAGCCCGAAATTCGTATATAAAAACAAAATTAATTTGAAAAGGCTCTTATGCCATCCTAGGGATGTTACTAACAGTATAGCTGAACAAGTATATGTAACCTCTCCTTGTAATTTATGCAATTTTTGCCCATTTATAGATGTTGAACAAATATTCGTACACCCATCTGGTATGGGGAACTTTTCAGCATATGCCAGTGGGAATTGTATGTCCCATAATGTAGTGTATCTAGCTGTGTGTACCCAGTGCCCCGCATTCTATGTTGGCAAAACCAACAGGTGCCTTAGAGATAGAATGCGGGAACACATATATCACATAAGAAAAAGTACCCCTACAAATGCTTTAGCGAAACATGTTAGAGATAGTGGAGAGGGACATTCCTTTAAATTCAGGATTTTGGAGAAAATATATACTCCCATTAGAGGAGGGGATGTTAAGACACTTACTGAATCAAAGGAATCAAGTTGGATTATAAAATTGAGAGCAGATAAGTTCCCGGGCATCGATGGGAAAGTACCTATTAAACCATTTTTAAAAACGAGAAAATTGAAAATTTGAAGTTGTGTAAGTGTGCACAAGTAAATATATATAAATTTTATATGATATTATTGTTTTGGAAAGTTTATAGTACAAATCACCCTTCACTACCTCACATACCTCCCACCCCCCCTCCCCTTTTTCCTTTACTTCGTACTTCCTTCATATAAAATGATGTCAAGCTATAATATATGACCTGTATAAGCAAGGTGATATAAATGCATTTATATATATATATAAGTATTTTAAATATTTTAAGTATATTAGCAATTTATGTAATTAAGTTATAGCGAAGCATATATATGTTGTGACCTATATTTGGAATATTTTGACATTAACTGTCTTTTATAACAGTATATGTTTAGATATTGATGGTTACAGAAATGCTGACACAAAATTTATTGATTTATAATACATGGTGATATAATTGATAGAATAGATAAGTAAGCAGATGGATTCAGGTTGGCATATTATCACATGCATTATTATTAGTTATATAAATAACTGTTTTAGAAAAATAACTGTTTTTAATATGCATTAGATAGGATAAGCGTGATTTTCGCGCCCTTTTTAGTATTTAAATGACCTAATTAATCATGCTAATCAGGTCTGATGAAGATTTTATTGAAAGCGCTTACCTGAAGTGCACACAATAAACTTTGGATTATTATGAGTATGCGGATTTTATTTTACACACCAATTTATTTCCTGAAATTTATTTCCTGAGATTTATCTCCTGAGCTGTATCTACAACTGAGTTGACAGTATTCGGAATATTGTGACTGATGCGGTGAATTGTGATTACTTCGTGCTTATAAAAGTGCATATTTATGGTAACGGTTTACCCCTTCATTGTTTTGCTTACGCTAGTAATCTTTTTATTGAACATTTTAATTAAGTTTAATGTAATGTTTTAACTGTTTTAACATTCAGTCACAACAAAGGTGGTGTGGTTATAGTATTGTTAACCTATCATGTTGAAGGAGTTTGTACTTAAGACTGTTTTTACGTGACTGTATTTATTCTGAAGAGGTTTGTTACACTGAGACGAAAGCGCTCAATAAAGTATTTTATTTCGGCTACTAGAGTGACTTTGGCTTCCATCTCTCATTTCCTGGTTTTCCTGGTTTCTTTGGTTTATTTTACTGGTTTGAGTCAATGAAAGGGAGAGAATGGTAGTTTGGTACACAGTGTGTCAATTTGCAGCAAATACTACACTCTATATCTACTTTATCCATGGTTGTTGCTGACCTAATGATTAAAGTGGTTGGGCTTATTAATCAGAACAGTAATAGAATGGAAGAAGGGGCTTCTGTTGAGTCCTCTCAATGGTCGGATGTTTCTTTTATCACTCCAGGACAAAGAACCTCCAATTTGGATGGTGGTGACCAGAGGGACACTGTACCTTTAAATTCGAGTGGCACCAATTCTGTTTTCAACTGGAGTGATACTTTGGTAGGCAGCAGCATGAATGCAACTACGTTTTCTGTGTCTGAATGGCTTAGGAGAAATGTTTCTTGGGGAAGTGAAGCAACTGGTGCTGACGGACACAATGGGAACCTGGACTCTCAAATAAACAACTTTTGGCAGCTGGTATTTCAGTTTAAAAATCTGCACCTTGAGAACTGTTATTTGAGTGAATGCCTAAAATGGGAGCATGTTCCAAAGGGGTTACATATGTGGAAGTATCCCACGGGTTTAGTCAAGGACTCTTTATTACACCGTGAGTTAATTGCTCTTTTTAATAAACAGGGCTGTGAGCTATTAAAACTTTTAATCACTGATAATGTCAAGAAATTGACTAACTTGAACAATGACATCTGTAAGCTTGATGCTAGTATTAACTCTGATTTGTTATTTGTGCATAAGGTTAACAACTACAAAAATGTTATTGAGGATTTTGAGAAATCTATTAGTTCCCTAAATCTTAGGCCTGACCAAATGGGATTGTTGAGGGAAATTACTAGCACTAAACAAACTAGGATTATGAAACCTGTTAAAGGTGAAGGCCTGGTGGTCATGGAGACTAACGATTATATAAATAGGGTGTTTGTCTTATTGCATACCAACCTATATGAGGAGGTGTCAATTAATGAGAAAAACATTGCTTACCAAAGGATTGATGTCATGTTAGATGATTTGATGTACAAATAGCAAATCAGTTTAGCTGACTGTGATTTTTTTTAAAGTGTTATACCCCAGGACCCCACCATTTTAGGAATGCCAAAAGATAAATAAATGCATACATGACCACCCAATGAGGCCAAATGTTTATGCAAAAGCATCTAAGAACTTCCCCCTGGCCAAATATGCTGATTTTCACACGAAGGTGATATTAAGTAAACACAGACACTTATGCAAAGACTCCTGGGAATTTCTATACAGGGTATCCATCCAATTGTACTCTGACAACTTGTTGTTTGTCACCATAGATGCCCAGGATTTATTTTCAGTCATCCCCCATGTAGACGGTCTTGAACTATTTTACGAATTCTTGTTTTGAGCACAACGTTCTTACAATTAAAACTCTTATGGAGGCCATCCTCAAAAACAACTTTCTGATTTTTGAAAACCAGCTGTTTTGACAAAAGAAAGGTGCAGCAATGGAGACCGCTTGTGCCCCCGTATTTGCTAACATGGTACAAGCTTAATGGGAGAACAATGTGGTCTTGAACTCTGAATTTTCTAAGAGTTTGTCTTTTTATGTTTTTTTCCTGGATGACATAATCATTTTTTAGACTGACAGTAAAGAGAAGTTACACTAGTTTGTTCCAATATTTGAATTGTAGTACCTATTTCTTGAACTTTATATTGGAGGTACAGGAGGAGAGAATACAGTATTTGGATGTCACCATAACCAAAGATAGAATCCAAAAGAAATTTGAGTCATGCTTGTATAGAAAACTCACTTACTCAAATTAGTTTCCCCATTTTAATAGTTGTCAACCCCTTCACCAAAAGAGGCATTTGATGAAAGGGCACTGTGTGAGGTTGGCCCGCATGGTGAGTAATGACAGTATGTTCCAGGATGAATGCCTTATACTAAGGGGAATGTTGGAAAGAAAAGGTTATCCAGGATCTTTTATGAATAACATATTCAATGAAGTTATAAGAAAAAGACAGGAGGGGCACTTTTGTCCTTTACTGGGGGCATGGACAGTAGATTAGGAGTAAATAGTGAACATGGTTTGTCCCCCCTGGATGACAGAAGTGTTTTTCAGAGAGCCCTATTTTACCTTATAATTTACATTTTCAGGGCTTTAGGGATATTATTAGTCACAATTGGAACATTTGTAAGGTAGCCCCAAAGTATTTAAGAAAGGCTGGCACAAATCCACTCATTGTTTATAAGAAAGACTTGTGTTTTAAAACTTTTGTAGAGAGACCATTAGTGGTCAGTTGAGGTGGAGAGATGATTAAATGTGTTCAATGTGCCCAGTGTAGGTTCATTTAGAGGCAGCTGAGGTGACAATTTGGAATTGGGAGTCATCAAACATATGTATAGGTACTACTGCCTTAGTAGAAGGATTGTATACATTGCTAAATGTCAAGATTGTGAATGTTTCTATATTGGTAGGACCAAAGGGACATTCATGAAAAGGATATACAAACAACAGTATGACTTACAAAGGGGTGATGACGGAAATGCCCTAGCTAAACATGTAAAAAAAGCTTAGTCTCTCATAAATTCAAATTCATAGCCATCAATAAAGTTGATTTTGGGCATAGGGTTAGGCTAGTTTATCTTTACCCTTGAATATAAGGAATTAAGGTGTCAACTGATATGCAATGCCACAGTGCCCCCAGGTCGCAAAGAAACTGTTTCTGTCAGTTCTGTTTTGAAATTAAAAGCTTAGTTGGTTCTGTGGTACCTCAAGTGAACTGTATACATATACATTGGAAGGGACTCCTCTGTGGATTTTTATGCTTTGAGTTTTGAAGGGTTCTTAGTTTTTATTTTTACGTGAGTTTTGATGTTTAAAGAAAATGAATAATCTGTTTATTTTTATTGTGTTGATTTTAGTTCAAGTAATAATTCAGTTGGTTTTTATTTGATGACTTTTGAATTTTTAATAATTAAGTGTGCTTAAATGTATTAATTAGCTTGTAATTAGTCTGGTCATGTGGTTTTAATTAGTTCCTAAGTTAAGGCTGTGAATGTGCTTTTACTCATTCTGAAGAAATCATTGTTTACCACTGATGGAAGCATTGCATTTTGTAATAAAATAGATGCTACTGTGAATGGATCTGTCAATTTTATTTCTTTTTATTTTTTCCAAAATTGTGTTTTTTGCGTAATTTCAGTTACAAAATGTATTTTATTTACTTCTCCCTTGTTTAATTGAATTTTGTTGCGTTATTTTTCATTGCTTTTGAAGGTAATATTTTCTCTTGGCTTCATAAGCAATTTTAATATCAGTAATCCAGCTGTTTTCTAATGTTTTCCTGTATGAGTTTTTAATATCAGTAATCCAATTTTAATATCAGTAATCCAGCTGTTTTCTAATGTTTTCCTGTATGAGTTTTTAATATCAGTAATCCAATTTTAATATCAGTAATCCAGCTGTTTTCTAATGTTTTCCTGTCTGAGTTTTTAATATCAGTAATCCAATTTTAATATCAGTAATCCAGCTGTTTTCTAATGTTTTCCTGTATGAGTTTTTAATATCAGTAATCCAATTTTAATATCAGTAATCCAGCTGTTTTCTAATGTTTTCCTGTATGAGTTTTTAATATCAGTAATCCAATTTTAATATCAGTGATCCAGCTGTTTTCTAATGTTTTCCTGTATGAGTTTTTAATATCAGTAATCCAATTTTAATATCAGTAATCCAGCTGTTTTCTAATGTTTTCCTGTCTGAGTTTTTAATATCAGTAATCCAATTTTAATATCAGTAATCCAGCTGTTTTCTAATGTTTTCCTGTCTGAGTTTTTAATATCAGTAATCCAATTTTAATATCAGTAATCCAGCTGTTTTCTAATGTTTTCCTGTATGAGTTTTTCAGGCAATATAAGTGTATGTAGTGTTGCATTACTCCCTCCTAGTATAGTTCATCTGAGATGGCACATGTTAACAATATAAAGAATTTATGGAAAGACTACTTCCCTGTAACATCACTTCTTCATCTGTAAATGGCACTTTGCATGTAACGTGCTTATTATAATAATGTGTGTTATTTGGTAAAAAAATATTGAATTAAATGATGTGATCTGAAGACTCAGGAGATGGTCCCAAAAACAAAGACATTCCTGGAGTTACAAAGCACACAATAACACACGCTTTTACAGTGTACCCCCCCCCCCATATATGGGAGCAAGCCTGCACTTTCCAAATTTCTAAATGTATCCACTCCAAGGCTGCATAAATTCATAGAAAGGGAAAACTTAAAAAAACAAAACTCATATTCTCCCTCTGCTTCAAATCCACAGTGCAGTCAATGCAGTGCATAAGCACACGTGATGCAGTCGCATACGTCTACGCAGAGTATTCAGGCCCAAAGGCCATGTAGGAGCAGTGACTTTGAAACACAGCATTATAGATATTAATACTGACCCAGTTATCTACATTTTTATTAAAAATGTGAAGAAATTCTCAATGAAAATTTGATAAAGGTAATTCAATCTAAATTATGAGAAAATATTGCAAGACAAAATCCTTCCTCACCTTTGTTCTAAATGTCTCAATACTATATCAGAAATTGCTATGTCTATGTTTTTTACAATTATAAAATTACAAATTTAGTAACACCCTCAGAGCTTCATTATGTAGTTTTTTGTATACAAAAATCATAGTACTTCATAACAACATATATCATAGAGAAAAATAGGTCTATGTTCACGCATCGAAAAATTACAGCAAACAGCTAATAACTGAACATTAAACAGTGAACGTTTAATACACTAAAAAAGCTTAACAATGAAAAATAATTCATCAAATGGCCATAGCTGGCCAACACCTCAAACATAACCAACCAAGGTGGAGGGTCCACACCTGACACCTCCCCTAACTATATATATCAACTCCAAGATTATACTACAGTAGGGATTAGAGCAAATTTAAAAAAAGATGTCCTTCTCTTACCTTATGCATCATAGTATTTCCTGGTTGTTGGCCAAATATGGACATTCAATTAATTATTTTTTGCTGTTAAGCATATTCAGTATGTTAAACTTTTTCTGTTTAACATTCAATTATTAGCCATTTGGTGTACTTTTTTTCGATGTGCAAACATAGATGCAGAAAAAAAGATCTAACTACCTCCGTGTTCCAACATTCCTAGACTGACTCCTCTAGGCTGTGACAATGCATAGGTTTCCCACATGCAAAATATCCTGAATCACTCCATGTCTTTCAGGAGTTTGAAAAACATCATTAATATTTGCCATGCCTATTTTAATTTTTATTTTTTAATATAGTATACGTTTGTAGCCTTGTTTTGAGGCATATTTACCATATAAAATGTTTCCAACCGTAGTTTCTATTATTTATGCTGCTGGTTATTTTTGAATAATGGTAATTTATCTGCACATTAACAATTTTACATAAATTTACTTTATCTGTGGTGTGGTTTGACGAGCATGTACAACATGTTGGATGTATATATTACAAAAAATGAGTCTCTGCTTGTATATTGCATTCAGTAATAAAGTACCTTAACACACTACTTAGTCTCTGTGCTCTGTTTGAAAGGAACCCAAAGGAACTACAAAGCCTTAGACTTTAATGCAATCCAGTGAACCATTAAAATCATTTGCTGGGAATAATTACAGAGTTATGAATTCCTTATGACCACAATGGTCGGTTATATAAAAATACTTTTTTTGTTTTTGTAACTGATATCCCCAAAATAAGTACATGGCAAAATTACACATTACTAAAGACGAGATAACTCTTTTACTACTTTGAAACATGGTTCTGTCACAAAGAAAGAAAGAAAAAAAAAGAAAGAAAAAAACTATGGTTTCATGTTTATTTATTTATTTATTTATTGACATTTGATTACCAGGAAAGTCCGACTGGGTACAAACCCGTTTTCAGTGGAGACCAAAGGAAAAAAGCTCCAAATTATTAAAAACATTATGAGAACTGTGAATACACAGTAAAAAACTCAACCATGTAATAATAAAAATCAGCCACCTTGAATAAGAGATCAACAAATACTAACAGCTGTTTTTATTAAAAATGTTAAGTGCTTTCACCCAGGAATTTCCCGAGCTTCCTCAGAACCTGGTTTTGAGGAAGCTCGGGAAATTCCTGGGTGAAAGTGCTTAACGAGTCGTAATAAAAACAGCTGTGAGTTTTCACTGGTCTTTTATTCAAGGTGCCTGATTTTTATTTTTATGAGAACTGTGATGACCCTGAACTGGCCCAGTAATCAAGGAGCCTCAGTCCTCACCACTGGCAACAGCTAGGGGACATGCACACTGGGATGATGACAAGTACACACAAAGTAAACTGCAATTTGCACACAGAGATCACAGTCAGTCTGGGGCTGGTTTCTCCCTCTTTCTCCAGATCCCCAATAAAACTCCCCCCTGGCACAGCTATATGGTTAAGATCTCAGCTGAGGGCCCAAGCCAAGGCCTCCAGCACCCTCTCTGTCCAACTAGTGCTTCGTGCCCCTGCCCAAGTAGCTGACAGACACAAACTTTCAGATTTGGTTTATATACAAACACACAAACACCTGGGGAAGGCTGGCACAGGTTTACTAGCTATGCCCCCTTCTGCCCAGACTATAAGGTAGTTTCAACTGCCACCAACCCCCACTTATCTGCTATTATAAGGCCCTTACAAATAGTGTCCAATCCTACTATGTAATGTTACTATTCTCCAAATGGCAGTCTGACCAAGACTTGCAAGGCTATTTAGGAGTGGCCTGTACAGTGTCACCAAATCCATATGCCAGTATGCTAAGAGCTTAAATATGTCTTGCAAATATCAGCCACAATGATAGGTTTAAATATAGTTAATAATAAATAATAAAAGGACAAGGTGATACTCAGAAAATCAACACAGTAACTTCAGAGTTTGAAATCACAGGAAATATTTTAAAACAACATTGCAGGACAGTCTCACATAAATGCAGAAAACATCTAAACTAATCTTTACTATATTCCTATCTATATCTAAAAGAGATACTATGCCCTAAACATTACTTACAGCAAGTCAAGTGCAGATGTTGACGATGATGAGTAGATGTTTCCAGGTCAAAGACAAAATGCAAAATGCAAAGTGCCTCTCTCTCTCTCTCTCTCTGAGAGAGTTCTTAAATTAATATCACATTTTACTGCTGGGTTAGCTTGGATGACATCACTTTTTGTCACCTGACTTCAGTTCCCAGGCTAAAACAGAGACTAACAGAATTTAACATCTCTGTGTTAAAAATATATATATCTCAGATCTTTGTAGCTGCTAGGAAGTCATAAAACAATAAAATGCTTTTACATTTGAAACCCAATAATTATTTCTTTTTCAAGACAATACAAAAACTTCTAGCTCTAAACATTGTGTCTGCTACTGAAATGAAACTGAGAGATAACATATTTTGTTTATGGCCCAGCTAGAAAGTAACTTAACCTCAACTTTCTTAAATTTTGCAGGTTAATATTCTATATTCCAGCAGGGTATACTGTGGATACATCTTAGTTCAGTACATTACATGCATTTCTGTATAAATCAAATATTTACAAATGACATAGAATTATTTACAAAATTCCAGAGAGCTGGGCTGGGACTATTTCCCTATATCACAAGAACAATTCTTGTGCACTTGTCAAAAATAAAACAAAAATATCTGCAGATTAAATAATTATATTTATTTTTAACCATTTTTTATATTATGTCTAATATGTTATATTTATTTTTAACCATTTTTTATATTATGTCTAATATGTTATAAGTTATATGATAATGATTTACAGAAATTTTAGACAGTTTTTAGAAAAATAAAAGGTACATCAGTCTAATACAAATAGGAATTGCAATTTGAAGTGAAGCAAAAAACAGGCTTATGGCATACTTAGACATTTAGAAAGTCAGGGAAGAGAATTTGATAGTAACGAAGTAAGTGAAGAAGGGAGAGTAAGAAGGTATAAGGAATGAAAGGTACTTGTTCACATTTAGGCATATAGTTTATACTGGATTTGAGCAATAATAGAGCCAGATGTTAGCTAGGAAGTCTTTCAGAGTGGTTTTGAAAGATGGAGAGGGAAGGTATTAACCTGCTGGATACAGATAAGGGGTCCCAGGCTTTACCAACCTTGTACAAGTGTAGACAATACACAGCAGATTTGATAGGTTTGTGGACAGACAGGAGTTTTTGGTCTTTGGGTCACAATGACCAACTGGGAACATAGTTGTACAGAACGGTATTTAGTGCTGGACAGGCAGATGGATGTTGGATAATTTTATAGGTGGTAAGAAGCTGAGTATATGTTAGTTGACAAAACAGTTCTAACCAATGTAGGCTTTTCAGTGCTATACAGTGATGGGTTCTGAAAGGGGAATTTGCTGCACATTTAGCAACTTTGTTATAGCAATGTTGAAATTTAAATTTTTGTGAAGCCCAGAGGTTAGTAAGGATGGAAACACCATAAAGAAGTGTGGAAAAAATAAGTAGAGTGGCAAGTGTTGTTTTAGTTATGTTGGTGCGAATGTTTTTGGCTCTGGAAAACCTAGGAAATTAGAATCGGGGAGTCAACCTCTACAAAGAGGCCAGTCACAAGTGGAGTCCCACAAGGATCAGTCCTTGGACCACTCCTTTTTGGCATTTACTTCTCAGAAGTCAAGGCCAATGTCAGTGGTCTCTGACTGACTAAATTTGCAGATAATTGCAAATTAGGAGCCGTCATTGAATCTCACACTGATACAAATGTTCTCCAAGAGGGGCTAACACAGACAAACAACTGGTGTCAGAGCCATGGGCTAAAACTAAATGCCAAGAAATGCATAATAGTATCCTTTGGGAAGTCATTTATCCCTGGTAACTATCATATTGACAACACACCTCTTAGAGTTGACTCAGTAGTCAGGGACTTAGAGACACACATAGATAGAACTCTAGACTTTGATAATCACATGTCTGCAGTGGCGAGGGAATCATTATATGTTGAACAACTTATAAACAAAGGTATGACAGCTAAGTCCAAGGAAGGCATTGTTCCACTGTATTCGGCATTCATCAGACCTATCATTGAGTACAATCTCTCCTTTGGTATGTATCTAACCATACCCAACAACTGTAATGTCCACAGAGGTTCCTTACTAAAAGAATACAGGGCATAAGTAATATGTCCTATGCAGACTGCCAAAAGGCCCCATCCCTGTTTTCTGTCTCCTACAGCTCTTGAGGGAGATCTATACCTGGCATACATGGCATTGTCAGACCCCACTCTGTTGGACCTCCTGCATATCCACAAAACAAGCAATACTAGAATTACCTATTCTAAAGACTTAAACCTTGCCTATGATATAAATAGGACCTGGTGGGGAGATAGGTATATAGCCCAGAGACTACCTCATCTATGGAACAGGCTCCCCATCCATGTAAAGCAGAGTTACTGCCTAACCCAATTCAAGTGCAACTTGGCAATTGGATGGGAAACCAGAAATTCATCCCTGGTTTGGCACCTATGTCTCTAATGCAAACAGGTAATCTGTAAATGATTCATGTTTACACTTATCAAGGGTATCAGAAATTGTCAGAGTTTTGGGATGCATGGCTAGGCTTAAAAATGACCTTGTGGTCGTTAGCCTAGTAAATACCTATGAACCTCTGTAAAGCATCCCTAGTTTTTGATGAGTTTTACTTATGCAATTTTGTATATGCAGGTTGAATGTAAGATTATCATCCACTATCACCCCTGATAATTTACTAAGACTAGCAACTTCAGTTGTTGTATTATCATGACAGTAGACTTCAATGGTTGTATAAGCAAGAGAGAAGAAGTTTTTTTTTTTTTATGGGAGAGGAACTTGAGGGAAAAAAGTAGTAGTTTGGTCTTTATTGGGTTGAGCATGATTTGTGAGTTACAAAAGCCATGTTTCAGTGACTGCTAAAGCTTCCTGAGTAATTTTTGAAGGTGTACCATATTGTCAGATGTGCAAATGAGAGTGGAATTATCTGCGTATTGTATTAGGGTGGCCTGCTGTGTGGATGCTTAGAGGGTGTTGGTGAAAATGTTAAAGAGGAGGGGACCACGGATAGAGCCTTGTGGTACACCAGTGGTGACTGGGAGGTAAGAAGTGAGCTGGGGTGGCATTTTCCTGAATGATACCTATTAGGCAGATAGCTTTTGAACCACAGAAGGATGGGCTTGGAGAGACCTGGTGAGGGCATTTGAATTAGAGTTTGTTGTAACAAACTGTGTTGAAGGCTTTAGACAACTCTAGAAATAAGGAAGAGACTAGTTTCCTGTTAACTCTAGCTTTACTGACAGTATCTTTATAGGATAGAAGTGCAGTGTTAGTACTAATGGAATAACGGAATCCATGCTGTGTTAGGATATGAATTCTTCCTGAAGGAGACAGTCTAGCAATTGTTTTTGAGTACATTTTTCAAGTATTTTGCAAGGAGAGATAAGATCGCTATAGGTGTAAAGTTATTTATGTCTGAGTGATAATGTGTGGCTTTTTCCAGAGACAAGATAATGTGTGATTCCTAGACTGAGCTATTTATAAGGATTGCGACAGGATAGGCAATGGCACTGGCTGCTACTTGCTAATGGCAGAAGGAAGTAAATTTCATTGCTGTACTAAAACAGTGCTCTTCATACCATGAATGCAGTGTACATTTGGATTTTGAAGAGAGAGGAAGCATTGTATAAATATTTATTACTTCAATAGTTAGTAAGATGGTAGTAAAATGTAATAACTATTGTAATATTGCAATGACCAACTAACATATATTATTGTCTCAATCAACAACAATAAACGCTCATCGGTCTTGCCCTAGGCTGCTGGCTTTGCCCGCTGTGCATGCTGCATTCTAGCCCATTTACTATATCCTAAGAAACCTCCCCTCTAAGGAATTCTACTACATGACTCTGCTAAAACCCTCTAAAGAGCTTCAAACATATAGCCCCTCTTAAGATACCTTAATAGTGTATGTACTGGTATTTGTAAACTTAATTGCTACTTGTGTCTCACTACTGTGGTGCCTGTACTTTTTCCCGCGCTAGCCAAGCGGCCTACTGTGGTTTTTATTTTTTACTCGCACCTTAATCCCTCTTACCCTCTAAGCTACATGATATATATTTCTTACCACTAGGTGGCACTGCCCACCCATTTATTTTATAGACTACTTTTATTCTTATTCTGCTCTCACCCAAGCTACCCCCTACTCTCTCTACTTATTCACCTCACTAGACTGCTATACCTAGGGCATTGATTTACTGCCTTTCTCCCCTCACTCTCTTCAGCGTAGACTTACCTCTGCTGTTGCTGTCCTTCAGGTAAAGTCCCTCATATCTCCTAAAGCTGGTTGATTGGTTTCTGCCAGCCACCTTCTCTCCAGCTTTTCCCGCTCTGTTCACCCTTCGGGCTCACACCGCTCCCCTACCGTGCCCCCAATTCCTACATTTATTTCTACAGCAAAACCCTTCCTCTCTCTAACAACCAATCATTTCCACTCATCAGCCCCTCCCCAACCTACCTCCTCCTGCCAATCAAATCCACTCCTTCCCGCCCATCTAGGTCCCTTCTCTACTCCATCTACACATATATCCTCTACCATGCCTTCTCTTCTACCTAAGGCCATTCTTACCCTATCTATCTGCATTATACTACTACTCCCTTTATACCATGCCACTTCCTACACCTATAACCAACTGCACCCCTCCTCCCTATCCTATCCTCCATCTCACCACCTCCTTCCTCTTACCTCAGAAACACACTTCCACAACATATCTGCCTCTCTAGTTCAACCTAATCCACTCCATTATTTCAGAATAATATCCCCCCCTCAATTAAATACTGTAAGCCTAAACTAATACCCTACTGTCCACAACTATCTAAATCCAAATCTAAAACACTTCTTCCCTTCCTCAACTACCTCTGCTTAGCTGGGGACATACACCCAAACTCAAGACCAAATACTGCCCCTAGTCACATTGCCCCTGTCACTAATAATAAAACCAAACTCAAATACCTCAAATTCCTCACCATCAATGCCCAGAGTTTAAAAAATAAAGTAGCCCACTTCCACTAATGGCTAAACCACAACCTACCCGACATTGTAGCCATCTCAGAAACCTGGCTAAAACCACATATTAGTGACTCCAACCCCCCCCCCCAGATTCCAATCTCTCAGAAATGACTGTCTAGACAGAAAAGGTGGTTGTGTAGCCTTAATTTACTCTAACCAGCTATCTATAACTCCCTACCCCAATCCTATCCTGCCATTCAACGATGCAGAACTAGTAACAGGCCTACTAACATAAATAACCACAAAAGCATGTGCATAATATCCCTCTACATCCCCCCCCTGGTAACAACACCACCACTACTACTGAGGAAATCCTCCTCTGGACCTCCTCCAGTATTAAGCTAGAAACCTATATACTTGGAGATGTAAATATTGATTGGAATAAAATCAATAACGCTAATCCCATCATCATCCATCAATCTATTTAATTACACCCAACTAACTAACTCCATCACCAGGCCTAACAAAACAACCCCCCCTCCCCCCGGTACCACTCTAGACTAGATCCTTGTATCCCACCCTAATAAAGTCATAAAATCCAGCGTAACACCTGATCCTTTAGGAGACCACTTTCCAGCCTTCACCCATCGAGCTACCCTCTCCTCACCTACACCACTATATTCAAACTCGTAACCTCTCAAACTTTGACCCCATTACTTATTCTGACTTCTTAAAGCAAATTAACTGGAACCCCCTAAAAACTCTTCCACAAGACAAAGCCATAGAATTTTTCAACTCAACCTTCCTAAATGTCCTAAAGACACCAAAAAACATATGCTACAAAGAGATAAAACCTGCAAAGCTTACACCAAAACAAACAGCCTGAAACTTTACTTAAATACAAACAACTATGCAACCTTACTAAAAAACAAGTCATTAGAGATAAAAAGTCTTACTATATCAAACTTCAGTTTAACCATTCAAATAACCCAAACAGTTCTGGAATTCCATTAGTTCTCTTCTCACCCCATGTACCAAAAGCAACCCCTACCCTGAAACCAGCATATCTGATCCTGAAATAGCTTCTCTATTCAATTTCTTCTTCACAAACTCTATAGCAGAGCTGACCAAGACCTTCCCCAACAATAACCCTTTCCCTCAACCTATCCAATCTTTTTCACCCCCTACTACTCCTCCTCCTACATTTGAGCTTAAATCCATCTCTACCTCTCACATAAAGAAATTACTCTCTAAACTAAAACCATGCTCCAATGCCCCTGACAATATCCCATCCTCCTTCCTAAACATAGCCGCTGATGGCATCACTTTCCCCATTAACATCTTATCAATAGGTCAATGCTGGAATCCTATGTGCCCAAATTATGGCATGCCACCTTTATTCTACCTCTCCAAAAAGGTGGCAAAAACAATAACATCTCAAACTTCCACCTCATAGCTATCCTCTCCCCAATCTCTAAACTCTTAGAAAAATGCATCCACCTTCAGCTTATGCCATTCCTAGCCAATCACCAAATAATCACTCCTACCCAACACAACTTCTGACCTGGCCACAGTACCATCACTGCCCTTCTCTCCTTCTTACACACAGTAAATCTTGCCCGCGAGTCTGGAAAAATAGTATCTACGGTTCTACTGGATCTGTCCAAAGCATTCAATACCATCTCCCACACCCACCTCCTAAACCATCTTTCTAATCTTAATCTCTCCCACAATACCTTATCTTGGTTCTCCAGCTACCTTTCAGACAGGTCTCAAGCTGTAAAATGGGGAAAAAGCACCTCTACTTTCCTTCCTACCCCCCACTGAGGTACCACAAGGATCCGCACTTGGTCCAATGCTATTCAACATCTTTATTAACGACTTCCACAAAGCCTTACCCAACACCAAAATTGTGCAATATTCAGATGATTCTACTTTAATCTGTTGCACCTCTAACCTTCCAGAGCTCCAAACAGTGACAGACTGCTTTCTTCACCACTGAAAATTGGATGCTCCAAAACCACCTCTCACTAAATGCCAACAAATCTAAAATACTTCTATTCACTCCCTCTAAACCATTCCCTATTGATAAAAACTCATTCCAAATCATTAGCCAAAACAACTCCACCATAGAGGTTGTTCTCTTCACTAAACTTCTTGGAGTTACCATTAATGAACACCTAAAATTCGATGCTCACATCCAGCAAAACATTAAGAAAACCCATATAAAACTTGGTTTGCTATACAGAAACATCCAATTACTCAAACAGGAATATCCACTTCCTCGCTCCTTCCACCAGACTAACGCTAGCCACTAGCTATCTACTTCCCTCACTACTGTATGGGGCTCCTCTTCTAACAAGCTTATCTGCCTCCCTTTCCTCCAAACTGGAAATCTGTTGCAATAACATTTCCAAATTTGTCACCAAACCCAAATACTCCTCCCATCACTGTATTGCCCTTAATTTGTTACACTGGCTTGAACTCTCCAACCGTCTAGACTATTTTCAGATTACCACAGCCCACAAACTAATCTTTCAACCCTCTAAGTGCCCTGCTCTATGCAACATCCTTTTCCCCTACACCCCTCAGAGAACTCTCAGATCTACTCATCAAAACCTAATCTGTGTCCGAAAACCCAGTCGCCCTGCTGGTCAACTCCTGCTATCCTTTTCCTTAGCAAAAAAATGGAATTCTCTTCCTTCCTCTCTAAGGACCTGTGCAAACTTTGAAAACTTTAAATCTCAGTTACATTTTGGTTGTCCTTTGTGGAGGAAGCTAATATGAGTTCATAGTTTGTTTGTGAGGACTTCACAAGAACACTTATTGGCTTGTTTAAGCTGAGTAGCAAGTGTTTACAGTATAGGACTCACTCCCTCTTAATCTTGGACAGCTATTTTTTCCTCTTATTGTAAAATCTGTTAATGGCAATTGCCCACCTGTTAGGTTTGCTCTTCCTTGCAGAGCTTGTTTTGGTCCTATCAGGTATGGCCGAGTCAATGCAGTTAAACAGGTGTTTGTATGACACATTGTTGTAGACCTGGCCATAGCTGCCAGTTCTATCTGAGGTGAGGTGCAGTGCAGCTATTTATATCATCCCATAAGAGGTAATTATGTGATATGAGAAGTGTTTTAGTTTATTTGATGGTTGGGGGGCATGTAATACCTTCACATGTGACTGACTTGTGGTCAGATCTTACTAGGGAAGACCTCATAGTGGGGTGCTAGAGTGGCACCCCATATTGGTAAGCACCAGATTCACAATGTTGGCACCCCTTCTGGGGGTGTCAACCAGCAGGTCCAGATCACTGGAGTAAACAAAGTGGAGGAACCTTTGGGCAGGTGAGTTACAGCACAAATTATTTACCCTGCCAATCGATGGGTATTTAAAACTGCCTAACACCAGGGTGTTTGGACATATTTTGATAGACTCAAGTAGATCCAAATAGGCAGACTGGTTGTCCTGATTCACAGAGGGGGTCATGTAGCTGGCAATTACTTGAATAGGTGGCCTATCAACAGTTAATTGCACCTGAAGTATCCACAGGGAATCCTACTGTGTAACCAATCTGGATGTGTATTCATCTGTAATGACTATGGAAACACCACCTCCTTATATCTGTACACCTTAAGTTTGTGGTCTGAACATGTGGAAGGAGGTGTAGGCCAATATGGTTAGGGTGCTCCCCACAGCCATGCACCAGGTCACTGTGACTGCACAAATGTGTAAGTCTTCCAAGGTGAGGACTGCTTCCTGTGAGAGCAGTTTCATATAAAGACAGATAGCATTTAGCAGTACAAGCTTGAGGTTGTTGTAATAAGGAGTTTTCGTGTCTGGGATTTTGTTATTGAGACACTGCCTACAAAAGTCACTATAGTGGTGGAAAGAGCCTTAGCCAGTAGATGAAATTTCAGGGGTGACTGATGAAGACCATGTCTGACAAAGCATCGGGGTCTGCTGATCATGTAATTCCAGGCTGACTTATTCTGTATCACCTTAGAATGACACCAGAAACTGAAGCAATTATTGAGGTCAATCATTTTCCATTTGTATTGAGGCATCATCCTAGGTGAAGGTAAAATGCACCTTAAGGCTAGGATCATACATTAGAAGGTGTAGTGGTGCAGTGGTAGCGTTGTCACCTCACAGTAAGAAGTTCTCTAGTTCGATTCTCAGCTGGAGTGCCTTCTGTGTGGAGTCTGCATGTCCTCCCTGCATTTGTGTGGGTTTTCTCTGGGCGCTCTGGTTTCCTCCCATGTTACAAAGACATGCACCTGGAGTGTTTCTCCCCAGGCCTCTGCTGAAAACTGGCTTCATTCCAAGTTGAACTTTCCCAATAAACAAATGTTAAATAAATAAAAATAAATACCTGCCCAGACACATAGTCTGATGGCTCAGTCATGTCTCTCCTCATACAGTCCAGAGCAGTATGTCTCAAGTTGTACACACCAACAGGAATTATCATGTAGTCATAACAGTACCTGTTGTTGACAGACTTGAGTCCATGTGTGATATTGTATATCCTGGCACCTCACTGACAGCTGTCCATGACCTTGACCTTATCTAGCCTGGTGAGAGAGACATCAATGTGAATCATGATATAATCACCTATGACTAATATGTTTGATTTTGTGTTTTGCGTTAAGGGTTTGACCAGTGAATCAGTGGTGTGTGAGCTATTATGTGTGCTTTTCTGCAGAGGTAGTATTATGTGTAGCCTGCTCGTGTTTTTGTTTGTGAGGTGTCTGGTGTTTAGGTATGTTTCTGGTAAGGACCTCCACGTATGTAGGTATGTGTGATGTGGGTTTGGGGTGGAGTAGGAGATGAGCTCTGCATGTTGGCATCCCACTCATTGTCATATGTACTGACTGGTGTGTGAGAGAGCAGGGATTCAAGGTTTTTAGTAGAGCTGCATGCCTCACGCTGTGTTTGTGTGGTGAAGGAGAAGTTTCATTCACATTTGTTAATGTTGCATTGTGGATACTTCATCAATTCCCAAATATTTATACACTCCCTTTTTTTAGATTACATTCCTGTCCAAGTCTGATATTTTTTTGATGCTGCAGCTTTCCTTCTTTAAAGGTTGCATTTACAATTTATCAAGACCAAACAACACTCTTATATCATCTGAGAAAGTTTTGACTGCTTCCAGTTGTGCTTTCAGTTCCTCATCTGATGAACTATCCAGTTTTAAGTCATACACAAAGAGAAGAAGAGAAGTGTTTACACTTTGTTATTTTCTGAGAACCAAATTGTAGCATGGCCTAAGCTATTAAGTAGTCAGCTTAATGGATGAAGGGCAAGACAAAAGAGCAGTAATGATAAAATGGCACCCCTGAATACCCCCCTTTGAATTTTTATCCATGGCATAATAATCTGTCCTTTATCATGGCTTAACTGCAAAGTGGTTTGCCACTGTTTGATGGTCATTGTAATGTAATCAATCAAGGTGATTGTGAGACACATGGATGTTCCCCTCATCAGACTGGATAAGGAGTGAGTTATGCTTAGCTGTCTGTCAGGTGCCATGATCCATCAAGTCACTCAAGCACTCAAGTCACTCAACCACAGGTACCTGTATGATTCCGTCATAGTCTATGTGGGGATGAATGACTTGAGATGTACCTCACTGGACTATATGAAGAGAGACATAACTGCACTCTCAGATTATGTGTCACAGGAAGGTATAAGCCTAGCCTTAAGCAGCATGCTACCTTCACCAAGGATGATGCCACAATACAAACAAAAATGGTTGACTATAACAATTGGGCTTACCTTCTGCTGACAGTCCAAGGGGATTTAATATCTGTTAGCCAGGGAGGACATGGTTGACAGGCCACATTGCTTTGCCAGAAATGGTCTGCACTTGACTCCTCTAGGGTTTTGGAAACTGACAAAGGCATTATACACCCCTACTGTACCTTTTTTAGGCACTGTCAAAATAACCAACTTCTCAACATAACAAAATCCTCACTAGATAAACTCAAGGTACTGCTGCTTAATGCTAGCAATTACATAACAAAATCCTCCTAGATAAACTCAAGGTACTGCTGCTTAATGCTAGGAGTTACATAACAAAATCCTCCTAGATAAACTCAAGGTACTGCTGCTTAAGTTACATAACAAAATCCTCCTAGATAAACTCAAGATACTGCTGCTTAATGCTAGGAGTTACATAACAAAATCCTGCTAGATAAACTCAAGGTACTGCTACTTAATGCTAGGAGTTACATAACAAAATCCTCCTAGATAAACTCAAGGTACTGCTGCTTAATGCTAGGAGTTACATAACAAAATCCTCCTAGATAAACTCAAGTTGCTGCTGCTTAATGCTAGGAGTTACATAACAAAATCCTGCTAGAAAAATTCAAGGTACTGCTACTTAATGCTAGGAGTTACATAACAAAATCCTCCTAGATAAACTCAAGGTACTGCTGCTTAATGCTAGGAGTTACATAACAAAATCCTCCTAGATAAACTCAAGGTGCTGCTGCTTAATGCTAGGAGTTACATAACAAAATCCTCCTAGATAAACTCAAGGTACTGCTGCTTAATGCTAGGAGTTACATAACAAAATCCTCCTAGATAAACTCAAGGTACTGCTGCTTAATGCTAGGAGTTACATAACAAAATCCTCCTAGATAAACTCAAGGTACTGCTGCTTAATGCTAGGAGTTACATAACAAAGTCATCCCAGATAAAGTCAAGGTACTGCTGCTTAATACTAGGAGTTACATAACAAAATCCTCCTAGATAAACTCAAGGTACTGCTGCGTAATGCTAGGAGTTACATAACAATATCCTCTTAGATAAACTCAAGGTACTGCTACTTAATGCTAGGTGTTACATAACAAAATTCTCTTAGATAAACTCAAGGTACTGCTGCTTAATGCTAGGAGTTATATAACAAAATCATCTCTAGATAAACTCAAGGTACTGCTGCTTAATGCTAGGAGTTACATAACAAAATCCTCCTAGATAAACTCAAGGTACTGCTGCGTAATGCTAGGAGTTACATAACAAAATCCTCCTAGATAAACTCAAGGTACTTCTGCTTAATGCTAGGAGTTACATAACAAAATCCTCCTAGATAAACTCAAGGTACTGCTGCTTAATGTTAGGAGTTAAATGACAAAATCCTCCTAGATAAACTCAAGGTACTTCTGCTTAATGCTAGGAGTTACATAACAAAATCCTCCTAGATAAACTCAAGGTACTGCTGCTTAATGCTAGGAGGTACATAACAAAATCCTCCTAGAGAAACTCAAGGTACTGCTGCTTAATGCTAGGAGTTACATAACAAAATCCTCCTAGATAAACTCAAGGTACTGCTGCTTAATGCTGGGAGTTACATAACAAAATCACCCTAGATAAACTCAAGGTACTGTTGCTTAATGCTAGGAGTTACATAACAAAATCCTCTCTAGATAAACTCAAGGTACTGCTACTTAATGCTAGGAGTTACATAACAAAACCCTCCTAAATAAACTCAAGGTACTGCTGCTTAATGCTAGGGGTTACATAACAAAATCCTCTCCAGATAAACTCAAGGTACTGCTGCTTAATGCTAGGCGTTACATAACAAAATCCTCCTAGATAAACTCAAGGTACTGCTACTTAATGCTAGGAGTTACATAACAAAATCCTCCTAGATAAACTCAAGGTACTGCTGCTTAATGCTAGGAGTTACATAACAAAATCCTCTTTAGATAAACTCAAGGTACTGCAGCTTAATGCTAGGAGTTGCATAACAAAATCCTCCTAGATAAACTCAAGGTACTGCTGCTTAATGCTAGGAGTTACATAACCGAATCCTCTCCAGATAAACTCAAGGTACTGCTACTTAATGCTAGGAGTTACATAACAAAATCCTCCTAGATAAACTCAAGGTACTGCTGCTTAATGCTAGGAGTTACATAACAAAATCCTCCTAGATAAACTCAAGGTACTGCTGCTTAATGCTAGGAGTTACATAACAAAATCATCTCTAGATAAACTCAAGGTACTGCTGCTTAATGCTAGGAGTTACATAACAAAATCCTCCTAGATAAACTCAAGGTACTGCTGCGTAATGCTAGGAGTTACATAACAAAATCCTCCTAGATAAACTCAAGGTACTGCTGCGTAATGCTAGGAGTTACATAACAATATCCTCCTAGATAAACTCAAGGTACTGCTGCTTAATGCTAGGAGTTACATAAAAAAAATACTCCTAGATAAATTCAAGGTACTGCTGCTTAATGCTAGGAGTTACATAACAAAATCCTCCTAGATAAACTCAAGGTACTGCTGCTTAATGCTAGGAGTTACATAGCAAAATCCTCCTAGATAAACTCAAGGTACTGCTGCTTAATGCTAGGAGTTACATAACAAAATCCTCCTGGATAAACCCAAGGTACTGCTGCTTTATGCTAGGCATCTAAACAAGAAACTGTACTACCTAGAAGCACTTCTAACTGGAAGATGTTGATATCTGTGCAGTCACTGAGACATGGTTCAAAGGTGTGGAAAGCACTTCGGCCATGCAGGGCTACAATGCCTTCCATAGGTTCAGACCAGAAACTGAGCATGAAAGAACTAAAGGATGAGGTTTATCCATCTTCATTAAGGATAAGTACACCTCAAGATTGGTCAAGCTGTATGACTCTCTTGAGCTACTCCACATCCAATTAACTATAGGCAAAGCCCCCTCCCACATCATAGCTGGCTATAGGTTCCCGCCATAAAACAGGAAAAGCATACCACATACCTGGACTTACTAAAGTCACTTGCCATTCAGCCTAACACCTTACTCATGGGTGATTTTGATTATTCTACCATTGAATGAAAAACATACACAACCACAAACCTGCTGGCTCAGAGGTTCTTGAACTTTGTCAGTGCAAATGCTCTGGAACAGCTAGTCAGTACACTCACAAGATGCTCAAATATTCTGGACATAGTACTCACTAACATGGGAGAGCATTGCACCTCTTCCATGTGATGACTTCTCTGGTAAGAAATGACCATAAATTAGTCTTGTTTGATGTAACTATAACACCAGATGCCCTATCCAGCTTAAAAATGCTTAATAATTTTTTAAAGATAAGCTGCTTCCTACTACGTTATGGTATAAGAACTGTCAAAGCCCACCTCAGACACAGATAACACAGACTCATATGCAGAGGTATACACCAATGCCCTGTATAACCACTTAAGCAGTTGTAGAGAATTAGTTCTACCTGACCGGATTAAATCCAGTTTTTGCCAAAAAAAACAAGTCACCATAGTGGACCCCTAGTATAAACAGACTATACAACAAAAGAACAAAACTAATGTCCAAGAATGAGAGGGAGCTGGCTTAACAGAGAAGGAACTCCCTCTCTAGCTTAAACAAACAAATTAAAGATCTTGTTAAGTCCTCCAAAGCTAATTACAAAGCAAAAATAGCCTCCCTAGCTAAGGGTTATCACAAGGCATTCTTTAACTATGTCCAAAATCTAAAAGGGAATACCCAGCTATGCACTGAACTGGTTGGGGATGGCACCACCCATACTCAGCTGGACATAATAGCCAACATGTTAGCTGAGAGCAGTCTTCACCCCCCTGCCCCCTCCAGTCATCCCCCAAAGTATACATACCTGCTTCCATTCCTCAACCTATTATCTCAAGGGAGCAGGTCATCTTGGTGCTTTCAGGGGCAAAAACATGGCATCCATGGGACTAGACATGATTCCAGGTTGCCTTTTAAACAACTTAAAACATGACCTAGCAGATCCACTTGGAACCCTGTTTAACCATAGCCTGCAAAATGGTTATATTCCAGAGGAATTGAAGACAGCAGCAGTAATCTCTCTGCAAAAAAGCAGACAATCAACCGGCCCTGGGAATTATAGGCCCATAAGCTTGACTAGCCTTATCTGCAAGGACATGGAAAGAATCATTATCAACCTTATTAACAAGGACATAGATAATCTCCAAAGTCTGGACCCAACCCAGTTCAAATTTGTTAAAGGTAGATCATACCTGTTAAACAGGTTGATTTCTTCGAGAAAATCAGCAAAGCTCTGGACAAGGGAAAGACAGTGCATACCACCTTACCACCTATCATGACCTAACCAAGGTATTTGGCACAATCCCCCACTCAAGTATTATAGATAAACTCTCTGAATTGAAAATTAACCCCGCATTACCAGATGGGTAGCCAACCGAAAGGGCACATACTGTCAAAGTGACTGACTTCACCTCTTGCAAAAGATCAGTCACCAGTGGTGTACTACAGGGTTCTGTGCTTGGCCTCTTACTGTTTATTTCTCAGAAGTTCAGGTAAACTTGGATGGCTTGTGGATAACCAAGTTCACTGACGATTGCAAATTGGGAGCAATCATTGAATCCCCCAACAATGTTAATATACTGCAGACATGGTTAACACAGGCAAATGATGAGTGCCAAAGCCATTGATTAAACCTAAATGCAAACAAAAAAATACATTACTATTCCCTTTGTGAAAATTGATATCCCTGCTAATTGCATTATAGATGGCACCACCCTAAGTGCAGACCCAGTGGTACTTGATCTGGGTACTCAGGTTAATAGCAACCTGAACTTTTACCACCATGTATCCACAGCAATAAGGAAATCCTTCTATATGGCACATCTTATGAGTAAAGGCATCACATCTAGATCTAAGGATGTTATAATTCCATTATTCTCAGCCCTCATCAGACCAATAATTGAGTGCAATGCTCCATTTTGCATGTACCTCACCAAACACCTCTAACAACTGGAGAGACCACAGAGTTTCTCACCAAGAAATTACAGGGTACACAAAACAAGTCTTATGCAGAAAGACTGAAAGCCCTGTCTCTGTATTCCATCTCCTACACATTTCTAAGGGATGACATGTGCCTTGCTTACAGGGTAGTCTCTAACCCGGCCATAATGGAAATGCTACACATTCATAAATCAAACTGCATGGGGATCACTTGCACCAGAGATCTTAACCTAGTCTCTGACATGAACATGTCTTGCTGGAGAGATAGATACATCTCCCAGAGACTGTTACTTCTCCGGAACAAGCTTCCACTTCATGTGAAACAGAACCTATCCCTGACTCTCTTCAAACACAACATAGATCAATGGATGGCTGACGGCAAATTCACTCCTGAGGTGATGCCCATGTCCTTCCAGGAGAGAAGAGGTCATTCTTAACTACCATAGCCTCTTACATCTATGAATTTCACTTATCTAACCAGTGACAAATGGGACATCTCGGGATAAATATGGCTAGACTTGTAAGGGCTCTAGGGCACTTAGCCTAGTAACCTTCTAAAACCTATTAACCTATGATGTATCTTACACATGTGTAAGTACTATTTTATCCATGAATGTGGGATGCTGCCAAATGCTTTTTTGTAGTCTGTCCATGCCATACTTAGATTCTTCTCCTTTTTATAATTATTCATTATGATTTTAAGCAGCAAATGATCCTTTGTGTCATATGGCTTTCTTTTGTTGCCCTTTTGTTCAATCGCCGTGATTGAGTTTTCTTCTAAATGACTATAAATTCGGTCAGCATTGATATCAGGGCACCATTTATACATCGTTGTAAGGCAACTTATTAGCATATAGTTTTTAGGATATCCTGCAGGTTCTTAAGGAGGAATATAATTTTTGCTGTTGTTAACCAGGTTGGTGTCTGTTTGAGGTGTGCATTTAAATAGTTCCTACTCATGGCCAAATCGTCATGCAAGTATGTTAATACTTTAACGAGAAGTTAAGTATTGCATCTGGGCCTGGGGTTTTTCATTTAGGGGCTTTTCTTACTTTTTTAAAATTCTCTGGGCTTTACGTCATCCCATTTCATATCCTGTACATTTGAACTTCTTATGCTTTCTTTTACTTCTTCTATCCATTCAACATCTTTGTTATGTTCCACAGGATCCTCATAGATATTTCTCCAAATTGTGTCTATTTCTTCTTTTTTTAGTGGTGGTGGTTCTATTCCTTTTGCCTTGTTTTCCAATTTTCTATAAAACTTTTTGGGCCAGGAATAAATTGCTTATTTTTCTCCTTTCCTTTATACTTTTCTACATATACAACAAAAGTTGGGAGGGTGGCCTAATGGTTAAGGTGTTTGCCTTACAAACACAAGGTGCAAGGTTTGAGTCTCACAAGAGATAATTGGCTAGGCTTAAATTGGCTCTCAAGGGCAGTTAGCCTAGTACTAATCTATGAACCTATGAAAAACACTGCACAGAAAAGGAGAAGTAACTAAAGAACTATTACAAAACAAAAAATCATAAGATATTAGCTAGATGAACGAAACACCACGAACAAGTGTAAGTGCTTTCATTCTTTAATTGTAACAACTTCCTCAAAAATGAGAGAACTGAAAAGTACACTTCAATAAATACACCCCCGGATTCAGCAAGCCCTGCACGGTGTGCCGGAACAGTGCAGGAGCTCCTGGAGGCAATATGGCTGCCGTGCAATCCAGGAAAAAGCTGTAGGGACATGCACGAGCGCTCCTGCACTAGTCCTACACAGACTCATCCCCAGTATGCAAATTGCCCCATTTGCAGGAGAAATCCATGCAAATGAGGTGAATTTGCAATTCATGAAGCTGGAAACCGGCCGTGCAAGACTAGTGTAATCAGCAGAAATGTACTCCACCAGTAACGGAGTATATTTCTGCAAACTACAAAATTGAGCCATGACAGCTCCAAGTAAAGGGTGGGTATTATGTAGAAAGCATGCCAATGGCCAACTATAAGGCCAGTTGCATGTGAAAGAGTTGCAAAAATAAAAAAAAATCAACTTTTATTTTTTTTAGTCGATCTCGGCTGTTTAAGCATAGGGCAGCGGCTCGCAAACAGGATCGGGCAGAAAATAAGAAAAAAAAACTAAAATAAGCATTGTAACCAAAATCACTATTTTGCCATTATAGTCAATGGCAGGCAGAAGACAACATGGCCAGTGATTAGTGGTTGCTAAGGGGGGAGGCTCAGTGTGGGATATGTAACTATGCATCAGCAGGCAATTCTATGCAAATGAGGGGAATGATACTGAATTCCAGATTTCCCCTGCATGCTAGTCAGCACCCAACAGTGTAAGAGCAGGAATAGCTTGGTGCAAGTCTAGGAGTTAGCTGACATCATAGGGGGGTGTGTCAGGCATACTGTAAGCGGATTGTAGCCCTGTGGCTTGGGTTTACCCTTAGCTTAGCAGATCTAAGCAAAGGAGTGTGTCTGAGGCTGCCTATCACTCTTTACATTGTCTAAATGGGTGTGCATGCTGCGCACCATGTTTTAAAGGAAAAAAAAAGTAAACCAGGAAATAGCAGCTCTGTGCACATCTGAGCACTGTGTTTGCGCGATATGCTCCTGGGCTTAAACAGGAAGGTAATGGGAAGGGAAAACAGCAGTAGGAAGGTAATCTAGGAGAACTAGCATAGCTGGCAGGTGAAATTTATCAGAATCACCCAATTACACAGGCAGCAGACCAACCCAGCCCAGAACACTACTATAAACTATGCAAACACCTTTCACTCTGTTTTTTTTTTCCCATATATTCTACACCACCGATGTTTACAAGCAGGGAAATTTTAACACACAAAAACAACAGAATGATTGGGGCTGCAGCAGCTATCAAACATCAACATGTGGAAGAGGCTGAGGGTGGTGAGGATGAGAATGCTGTCGAACAACCCACAGTGAGGAAACGGAGAAGGGTGTACAGACCCAGGGTAACCAATCAGGGGCTACATAAGTTGGAGATAGTGGAGTGCTACAGGGTGGACAGGAAGCTACTACAGCAAATTGTTGAGCTGTGCCAGCCACACCTGACACACAGAACTAACAGAGGGGAACCCATCCCAGTGGATAACAAGGTATGTGTAGGCATAGGAATACTAGCCACAAGTACCTCCCAAAGCCCAACTGGGGATATCATGGGGCTCTCACAGACATCTGCATCCAGAGTATTCCATCATTTCCTGGATGCCATGTCAACACATGCCGGTGAGCACGTATATTTCCTCAACACCCATGAGGTGTTGGCCAGCAATATGCATCTCTTCCACCAAATATCAGAATACCCTGAGGTGGTGGGTGCTATAGGCTGCATGCACATATGCATCAAAGCACCACCCAGTGAGTGGGGTTGGGTCTACATCAACCGCAAGGGCTTCCCCTCCATCAACGTCCAGGTTGTGTGAGATGCCCAGGGCATTATAATGAATGTGTGTGCTAGCTGCCCTGGAAGCTATCACCATTCCCACATCTGGCATCTGATGCAGCTGTACCAGAGAATTGCCAATGGGGACATCCCTTATGGTCACCTTGTGGGGGATGCTGGTTATGCACTGGAGTTGTGGCTAATGACACCCATCAGAAATGCACACACACCCGAACAAAAAAGCCATAATGAGGCACACGCACAGACCAGAATCATAATAGAGCATGTGTTTGGGATGCTCAAGTCACAGTTCTGGTGCCTGGACACATCCGGAGGAGCCTTGCAGTACTCACCAGATACATGTACCCAACTTTTTATCATATGTGCCATGCTACACAATATGATCCTGTGGAAACAGCTGCAGCAGGAACAACATGGGGCAGGACCAGACAGCCCCCACCAATGCCAAGGCCTGCACAGGCACAGGGTGACTCAGAGGAGGAACAACCTGAGCCTGCCCCAGTAGGCAGATGGAGGTGTGCCCAGTATGCCATGGCCTTGGCAAAGAGGCAATGCATAGCACATACACTGACACAGTAGGGACCCAGGGAATGACACCTCTCTCTCACTCACACATACAGTAAAAGGGATGCCAAACATGATACTACCTGTGCTCAACCATGCATAGGGAGTGTACTATGTGCATCCAACATAGATAGCCCCCACCACCATCCTCAATACTGGCACACCCACAAGATAAGTCACTCCCCTTACCAATTGCTGATTGAAGTAGTATGTGTTGTTACTTGTATCTATAGTATGGATTTGAGCATGCAAGGGAATCGGGTGGCTGAAAGGGATGCCAGCAGATAGTAGACACCAATAGTGGCATCATGAGATCTGTATCAAATACGGGTGTGACCATAGTAGCCAGTACTACACTTGTGGACAAAACCCACTGCAGAAAATGTGCTGGGCCACATGTGTGTTTATATGACACACACATGCCAGTCAGGGAGGTTCACATACCTAACAACAGTAACAGTCAGCAGAACAGGTGTAGACAAACACAAACAAAGGCTGTGCTAAGGCCACTGAATGATGCCTATAGGTATTCCCCCAGGCCTACACAGACAGACCACATCAGTTCGGGCAGTGGGATGTTAGTTCTGAAGGGTAGGAAGTCAGAAACTAATATGTAGATCAATCAAACATAAGACCTGGAGTACACTGACATGCCTCTAGTCAGCATGATAGGTTAGACAACAGAATGAAATGGAGTACCTGACATACCAGTACAGTCATAGCAAATGTGTACAAGTGTCAGGTGTGCACCCCCAAATCCTGTGTAGCAATGTAGAAATGGTCAGGTGTGCCCCCCATAGCCTATGTCGACATGTAGTAACAGTCAGGTGCCCCCCCAAACCTATGTAGAAATGTAGTAACAGTCAGGTGTGCCCCCCAATCCTATGTAGATATGTGGCAACAGTCAGGTGTGCCCCCCCCCCAATTCCTACCTTTACTCTAACAGGAAATGCAACTGCACTCTCCACCCCTTACCTAATAATCACTTCGACCCATTAAACTCCTGACTACCTCTGTCTTCAAGCTGGCCTAAAACAAATGTAAATATTGTAAATAACAAAATTGTACTATGTATCCACGATTTTATGCCTGTTTCTCTTGCATGAAATGAAATTGCAAAGGCTTTTTTCTTTTCCACAATTGTACCTGTAACTAA